>NC_090950.1:17424577-17733096 GCF_040807025.1 Struthio camelus
AAGAAAAAGTCAGCAACATTTCTGTTCAATTAGCATTTATTTAATATCTTGCTAAAAATCCTGAATTTTTTGTAAACGTACCCAGCATGCAACCACCACAAATGGTCAGGGAGCAGCAATAACAGGTAATAAGTTTTTGCTGTGTAAACTTCTGTGCTTGGTTACTTATAGTTATCTGTAGTGTCTTTGTGTGCCAGGAGCTTTGTAAGGCATGTGATTAATAAGCAAGAGTCATAAACTGCATCCTTTTATATCAGGTGTAAAATTGTTTTTCTTAAGAAAATGTGAGCTAATGATGAGTTATGCTAGTTTTCACAGCGTTTCTTTGGAAGGAATATGTTTGTTTGAAAAGATAAGTCTTATATTCGATAAAATTCACTCTGGCTCTTCCGAGATGAGTTTGCACTCTGCTTGGCCCTTATATGCATGTGTAGTAGGACAAGAAAATAGAGGGAGACCTTTTCCCCACATACAAGCCTTATTAGCCAAAGGAGAGCTCCAGAAGTCCCTACTTCTGATGAGAACAAGATTTACTTTCCTACACTTGATGTCCTAAAAGGGTTGTGAAGGTGATGGGAAATATTAACTATAAGTCAATCTGCAAAACTGGCAAGATCTAAAGTGGCTAGTGGTGTGGTGGTGGGGTTACTCTCATGCAGATTTGCCTGCTGGGGATGTCTTTGTATGTGTGTCACTTCTGTATGACAGGTAGAGCTGAGAGGCACGGTGGGAACATGAGTCCGTTTTGTGTGCAGTGCAGGACGGCACGCAAAGGTCTTTGCTAGCCCTTCGGCAAATTTACTGCAGTTTCTGGTTGTTTGGGAGAGAAATGGATGCTCAAATGCTGAGTAGAAAGTGACATTTTAAACATATATATGTGTGCATGTGTATGTATGTATAAAAGTATATATAAAAATATAAACAAATAATGTGCAAACTGCTTGGGTGCACAGGTCTTTCAGCAGATCCCCTTCTTCCCCAGCATCTGGTTTATATTTGCAGATTCCCTCTTTTCTCCCTCCTGCCTCCCCCAATACCCTCACCAATGGGCTTAGACTGCACAATATGGGGCTGGGTGGACCAGGCGAATGATAGCTTTTATTGGATTAAAATTCAGCAAAATGAGTAAGAAAAGGTCACTGGCATGTCAAAAATCCCACTAGCCATCACAGATGGGTACGGTAGCCAGGCTCCTTCTAGCAGACACCATTTCCACAGATAACAACTGATGGCCATTAGGCCAGCAGCTCAGCTGCACACATTAAGCTCTTTGCACTGCATGAACTCCAATGCTAAGTGAAGTGCATCAGTGTAACTGATTTTCTGAGCTTCCGCCTTAACTTCCTCAAGAACTATGGCAAAAATAGTGGTATTTGTTCACTCCTGTCTCTTCTTTAACTCTCTTTAATTACATATTTATCAAACCCTATCTTTCTACCTTCAGAGCAAAAAAAAAAAAAAAAAAAAAAAGAGTACACAGGACAAAAAAACAGTTGTTTTAAACTGCAGCAAGTTTCCTGTCCTCAGTTACTGAACTCTGCTGCCAGTGGAACTCTAGGGTAAGCCCATTGCTTTCTAAGGAGTTATGCCAGCTTTACCCCACTGAAGTGAACTGAGATTTTGCCCCTTATCCTTTGGTATTTAAGGTACAAGCCATTTAATTTTACTCATGTTTCTTTCAAACCTCCCAAAAGGACTTCACGGAAGAAGGAAGTATAACAGGGTTGTGCTGGACTTCCAGTATTTTACTCACGTTAGGTCTTGCTTAACTATGCCATTCCAGGATATAGGAATGATAGCTAAGCAGTGGAATAGGTTGCTAATAGAATTATAAAAATACAATTAAAATTATTATTAAAATTATTAAAAATAATTTAATAATTAAAAAAATAAATTAACAAACAGCTATCAGAATTTGTTTAGTTGAAGCTGATCCTGCACAATGGACGTGATGACCTCTCCTTCTAATCACTTTATTATGATTCATTCTATGATTTTCTCATCTGCTTTTCCTCAGCATCTGTTGGGAATTCCTCATGTATCTACCTGTGAGTAAGTACAGGGCACTAAAGTAGATTCTTCATAACTATCCTAACCCCGCAATAAGAGAACAGAGGTGCTGGGCTGTTACCCTTCTCCTTGTGCAGCTGGATGTCTAGTTAGGGAACAGACTCGATGAAGCATTACCTTCTTTCCTCCATCCATCTTTCAGCCCTCTCCCACTCTGTGGGGACTTGCTAGCCAGCTCTAGCTCAAAGGAGGAACTAGGCTGAAGATAGAGGGATGGTACCTTTTGCTTCCCTTTAGGAAGTTTTGGCCCTTGTCCTGTGCCTAAGGATGGTGCTGGTTCACATCAACCTTTCTCTGCTTAAACTGAAAATGAGTCCTTTAGGAATTCACAGCCTTGAATGCTTTACCTATTCTCAGAACTCATCCTTCTCCTTAATGTTATTGGGACTTACTGAATTTTTTTTAAAGGTATCTTAGGACAGACAGTAATTGCATCTCTCTAGTAAATCTGTCTGACATCCACCCTTTCCGTGGGTGCCCAGAGCCTTTTTATGTTTCCTACCTGTGTACAGCTCCCCTGTCAATGACTTTATTTTCCTCTATGTTTCACAGAGTTTTAAATAACATTGTAATTGGTGAATTGTTGCCTCAGAGCTTTGAAAACACAGCCATCAGCTGAGTTTTGGACTGCATCAGCTGAGCTTGAAACTCTCGAGTTTCTGCTGCTGGCAGGGAATGATTGTCTTCAGGATGCTCTTAAGTGAGCAAGTATCACATCTAAACCAAGTCCCTGAAACTGCCAATATTAAATAATAACTCCACAAATGACTTTTTGAGATATCTGTGTAAGAGTGGTTGGCCCACCTGCACACTGTACATAAAAACAGCGTGTGTATAACTTACTTTACCTGGATGGTCTGAGCTTTGGGATGAGCTAGATGGAAGTGTACTCAAAAGGCCTTCTACACATGTAAACTCAGCTGGTACCTTACGCAGCTCCAGGGAAGGGCGGAATATGAGCCTGAACTGAAGAACTTATACTTACAAGGGGGAAATGGATTCTCCTTTCACTTACAAAGATGTAAGTCAGGAGTATGGCTTTAACAGTGGTATTACACTGCAACAGCCGATGTTAATGAGCAGGGAATCGGGACGAGGACAGAGACCTGGAATACTGCCAAGCTGAAGCAACATTAGGTTGATACCTGTTCTGAAACCCTGTAGAAACCCTCATCTCCATGTTCATCAACCCACTACTACAGATGCTTAAATAAAAAGAAAAAACCCCTGTGTGTTTGTGAAATCTGGCCTTTATTTTATATCACTCTCATGACAAAAAAGTACTAGAAAAATGTCTTAAACCACTACTTGGGGATTTCCTTGAAGCACTATGCCAGCTGCTCTCAGCCTCCATTGTGAAATGATGGGCTGCTGGCATAGCCAAAGTACTTTACACTCCAGCAACCACTGGATGCATAGCAGCCCTTTGGGAGACATTACCAAATGGTGTAATTTAGGGCAGCCCTGAGGCAGCTCTAAGTCACAGTCTCCAGGAACTGCAGGCTATAAAGGTGGCATAACACCTCTCCTTTAGGTCTATAATTTGCAATAACATTTACAATACAGATTGCATCATATTCTTTCCATGTTTAATTAGAGTAAAGAATATCAAGCATTTTACTTTAACGCTACCCCGTGTGCTGTTACCAGCTCTGTATGTGATTTAATGGGTGATCAATCATTCACATATCAGTGGTGATGTAAACCTGATGTTCATTTTCTCTTTTTCACTTCATGCATGGGTCTCATGTAACAAGAAAAGAAATATCTGCTAGGAATGTGGTAGTGCTGCATTGCTATTAAATCTCAGCAAGCCCTTGGAGAATCCAAGAAATAGGTAGCATCAGTTTACAGAGCAACTTTTCAGTGGCATTGTTCCAAGCCTGTGCTATTGGCCAGCATTGCTTATACTTTGCTTTCATGGCCAAATATGTGATGCTTGACATGTCTAGTCAGCTGCTATTTTTTTTGAGAGAGAAGATATTGTTGATACAGCTGTGAAAGGTTCCCTTCTCCTTTACAAAGAATTATCTTTAAATTACATTAACCAAAGAAAGACCCTCTTCATCACTTAACAAACACTCTGAAATAAAAAGGTTGAAGGTGTCAGAATGAAGGGACAGTTTTGTCCCATCATCATTTTCCTTTCAATTCCTTCTCAACAACCATCTGATATGATGCTGCTGTCCACTTACATTTCAAATGGATATTATCCTGTCATTTGTCTTCAGATACAACTTCTGTTAAAGTCAACAGGAAACCTGCCTTCATGACATCCAAAGGATTAGACCTCTTAAGGGAGAAACTGTGAGATGAATTGTACTGTTTTGGACCAGTGAGTGGAGCCCATTTGCGCTTGGGAAGAAAAGGGGCCAAGGAAAGCCAAGGTCAGTGGTATCTGATGCTAGAGAAGGATGAGCCACAGTGTGGTGGGGAAGGGGCTGAGGTGCCCCAGACACGCGGGCAGGGAGGTGACGCTGGAGCCACTCCCACCTCTGTGCTGCTCTGCAGGAGCTTTGGATTAACTCTGAAGGACAGTTTCTGATTGGTCTAGTGCTTCTGCAGAAGCAAGAGCAGAAAAGCAACCTGAAACCTGCGGGGAAAGAGGAGCTGTTATTTTGTCAGGGATAGCAATACAACTTTGTTACAATGATTATAAAACAGAAGCTGACAGACGATGACTTCTCTGAGGTGCTTTTAACCTTAATAAGAGCTCTATTAATTTTTCTTGTTATTGATAATGCAAATTAATATTTGTCTTAAAACAAGTAAAACATAAAAAGACATTGAAACCAGATGGAAATCACTGAATTTTATTTGTAGAGAATGCCATTAAAATAATGTGAAACTGCTTCTGTAAATTAACTTCAGGCATAACTAGAAATGATTAACATGGATATGTACCCAAATTTATACCCATATGCTATGTCAACTGGGAATTTCCTTCAAGTCCAGGGAAGGAATAGGGAGCCTTTTTAACCAGTATTTACATAATAGAATGAGAACAATCTCCTCAACAAAAAACATTATCTTTCTCTTAATTGTTTTTGTGACAGACAGTGCAAAAGCAATAGCTGCAAATCAGTATCACGAAACAAAACGTATTTATTTTCTTGGGTGAGTTTTCAAGCGCATTCAAGCAAGGATCTAAAATCTGTGTTTGGATGATTGGTAGGAACTTGACCAGAAATTGTTAATAACTCAGTCAACAATTTCTGAGTTTTATTGTAGATTCTCAAAGGAAATAAATAAAAAAATAACACCACCTTTCTGTTACAGCTCTTACCTGAATTCGCAAATATGCATTATTTTCTTCTTGAAGCTAAGACAAAAAATCCCAAAATCGGATATTCTGTTACTAATATATCAGTCCCAACAGGTACATAACTCCAAAAAAGAATTTGCCCTTAATGAAATATGTAATATTAATTAAATTAATTTACTTGGTATTTAATATTTAGAGACTTAGAGGTTGATTAATAGGCATTAATAAGCATTAATATGAATGCCATGATGAGTAGTAGGGTAAAAAGATTCTCCGTTTTGGTTACCTGAAAATGTTACAGGAGAGACCTAGACCAAGACCCCAGTTCTACCCAGCAGGGTAGTCAGACCAGATGTGAATCCAGACTACCCGCCTACAGTGCACTAGTGAACTTAATAAGTATTCTGTAATATAAAACATTCTTTCAAAACTTGGAGGAGGTTTTGTTAAAATATTCTGCCAAGCCCTTGGTTTCCCAAATGCTCTCTCAAATCCGTTTGTGACAGACTGTTTTAGTGCTTGTTCTTGAACCCTCTGAAAACTATGTTTATGAGCCAGCAATAGGCATTTGGGAATAAAAAGATAAACAAAAAGGAATATTCAATACTGTAGTTTTCTTTCTCATATATAGATATAAAGCCTTATTTTAACCTAAATGTTTTCCATATCAGTAATAAAGTTGCAAATTTATACAAGGCAATTTAGTGTTTGAGCACAGAGGTAATAATCCCCATTTTCTGCAACTAGCCAAGAGGGTTGGCTCTTGCCTGGAATTATTCACATTCTTTGACCCTTTTGGCTCAGCTCTTTATCCAACCAAATTTCTCCAGCAGAATTTGTAGCCTAACTTGTTTGCATTTTACACAGTTGGCATTAAGACTGCAGCAGAATTTTACAAGTATCTGGCCTATTCTTGATAGCACATCTGGAGAGTGTGGACACTGCTCATTAGAAGAGTTTTTCAAACCGATAACATGCCAAAACTTTGACAAAAGTACTTATGGTAGATGTCAATCATTTTTCTTTGCCAGTTTAGACATGTACTCTTCTGGGAATAATTTTAATCTATTCTGACACATGAAACATGATGAACAGTATCTTTAGGCTTTGCAGATTAAAGTAAGTCTACGTATTATATATGTTATATGTGGATCGCTAAATGATTGTAACAGAATGGAGGGTGATATTATATACACTATCAGAAAAAAATCTATGAGAAACAGCAGACAGAGTAAGGCTATCTCTTGCAAATAAAGACTGTACGAAGGATGGAGAGGACAGTGATCACACAGTACAGCAGCCACTAGTGTTACCCACATCTGGTGGTTTCATTGGATAGGTTTTCTCTGCCCTTGCCAAAGCCCATCCCAGACTAATGGATTTTCCTTCTGTTACTGAAAGATAATAAGTATCATAGACAAGGAAGTAATGTAAGAAAAACAAGTAAGGAACACTGAATTTGTGAAGTAAAGTGATGCAGCAATGAAACAATCATAACCTAATTTCTGCCACTCATGGAGTCATGCATTATTCTCCAACTTGTTCTTGTCTTCTCTAAGGAGAAGGGGACTCCTAGTGTGAATGATAGAATCAGAAATGGGGGCCCTAAGAAGGAGGAGACATCCTTCCGATCTGAACTTACCTTCCACAGGAGGATTACATGTATGGTAGACTTAATATTGGTTCTCTTCCCTCCTTCCCGGTATTATTTGGATGCAGATTTTTGCTTGTGAATTTCCCAAGCTACATTTCAATGGTGATTACAAATTAATACTGATATGAGAATAAACAAAAAACCAAAAAGAGCAATAAATCTTATTTTTGTTCAATAAGTTGCATAAACAAGACACATCATTTTAGTCTTTCACATGGACATGTTGAGTTTCTTTTAAATATGTGCTGGTAAAGCATTTCAGATTTGCTGAATACAGAAGGTATTTATGCTTTTATTTTAAATGAGGATTACAAATTACTTGCCTTTTGTCATGCACAATATGCATATTATGGTGTGGATATTATCTTACCAATTCACTGTAACTAAGTACTTCGGCACTTTAAAAAAAGGCCATTTTTGACCCAATAGACCATAATAGAGCCTTTCAAGCTTGTTTGAGGCAGCTGCCATGAACTGAAAAATTCATACAAAACATGCTGTGTGTAGAGCAATTTAATATGTAGAAACGTGCGTTTTCAGTAAGTTATAATGGCTGGTTCAGACTCTTTTAAATGAACAAACGTACTGGTCCTCATTATTGTCTGATACCCAGAAAAGCTTCAAATTAGAACTGTCAATAGCTGCTAACTAGCAGGTGAAGCTAGCAAGCTACTTCCCCTCCTTATTTCCGTACTGGTCAGGGCAATACTGTGTTTGCCTAACGTGAGCTTTTATGGGTTTGTGAAAGGAAAGCTGTAGTACTGAGAAATTCTGAGAAAATCAGACAATTCAGCCAAAAATGTATTTTAAATGTATTTTCAGTGGTTTAAGTAAAAACACATTCTTATTTTTTTGATGTGGTTTTCAGTCTGTTCCATCTTGTTAAATTTAGCCTATTGCGTCAATATTTTATATGCCATCATGAATGCTATCCTCTCGTTAACGAAATAGTGATTCAAGCCACAAAATTAAAACCAGTTGGCTTGTGAAAATTTGTGCTTAAAAATGATTCTGTAAGATTACTGCAGAGAAATATATGGAGCTTTGATAATCCACTGTTGATTATTAACTACTGATGCTAAGGGTTCCCTTCAGTTGCCTAAAAGCAAGACTCTGAAGCCATCTGATGAGGTTTGGGTATTCCACCAGGACTCCTATTGAAAATCCAGAAGGAAATATGTCTGTCACAGACCCTCTGTCACTGTTGCCAGTCCCACACAGGTGTCTCAGGTGCCACGAAGCACGTCAGATGGCGCTTCACACTCCTGTTCAGGCCAAAGAATCAAGCCCTAGACTTTTTTGTAGAAAATTATGCATATAATTTGTATGTGCATGGAAGGGATGTGTCTGTGAGTGTATATTTGTATGTATCGTGTATGGATATATAATTCAGTATATGTTCACAAATCTGTATGTATGTGTGAATATATATTCATACTGAATAGCAGAGCATTTTAAATTTGCTATACAACTTTTTTTGCATCAAAAAATTCCTTCCTTATATATTTCATTTGACACACAAAAGGACTACAAGAGGAGTCTAGCACCCAAAGCTTGTTGTATCGGCCTTTTCCATTGAATAATCATTAGAAGTTCTAAATAAAGAATCAAGTGCTGGAGCCAAAGCACACTGAAGTCAATAGGAGTCTTTTCACGGACTTAAACGGGCTTTGAATCAGAGTCCGGATTCTAGCTGTTGCTGAACATACTTACAACCACAACATTTTGTGTAGTACTCCCTGTGGGCACAGTGGTGGAATTTACTTGAGAAAACAAAGTGGAACATATTTGTAGATGGAGTAACCAGTATTAATACACACTCAAAAACTAGAGCTTATTATTTTCAGTTATATCTAATAAATAATCAATCTAAATCTATACTCTAAAAATCTATATCTAAATCTATATCTATATCTAAAAAATAATCAATCAATTCATTTGTTTATGCAGAGATGTATAGCAAGATAAGGCTTCTCCAGGCCAGAAAACAAGTCAGGCTGATTCTTCTGAAAATGCATACCACTACCCAAGAGGAAGAGATGTTGTTGGTTTTAGTGTAATTCACATATCATATTTAGAAGTTATATAATTTCAAGCATGTTCTAAATTGGCATTCTTATAGCTGCTACAAAATTTTTAGACAGAGTGAATTGGTGTATGTTGTTCCTAACACTAATTAATCAACAGTAGTCACACTGGACTTAAGGCTGCACAAACTAGTATCCATACCTATGATTTTAATTTCAGAAATTACTGTGAACTTATCAAGTAATTTGCCGTTTTATAATATAGAGTGTCTAGGTTTCCAGCTAAAAGCTCTCAGAAACCTGTCTTTTGTAGTCAAATGGGTTATACAATATCCATAAAAAGAGACTAATTTCAACGGGCATCTTTTGAAACCTTTGAAGACATTATTTTCTCTCAGAGTATGTTGACTATCTGAAGAATGAATTATTATATCCTTATCAAATTTAAACATCATGCTGTTAAAAATATTAATCCCAGAGGTTTTTTGACAGCAGTGTCACAATAAAGTTCTCTTGTCTATATGAACGTGGATAACCTGATACATAAAACCATGCATCAGCTGGTGTATGGCATCCAGCGGTAAAACCTGAGCTATAACAGCACTAAAAGTTTCCTCAGAGCATTGGCAATACCCTGCCAATAGATATACTGCACATGCCATTTAAGCCAGCTGAGTACTGCCTTTCCTCTCCCTCCCTCCAGTTTTTCCATTCCCCAAGGGGCAATCCTTTGGCGAACAACCCATTTAAGTCCAACAGCTATCATGTAAAAGTGAAGATGAGCAACAAAGCACATCCAAGGGAAGCAAGTTAAGATCTAGGCCCTGAGGTTCGGAGGGGGAGGAGGGTAAAGAAACCGAGCCAAAGAAATTCTAAAAAGGCACTTTTTTTGCTTAAAAAAATAAGATTAGAAACTGGCTTGTATGAGCCCAACTGTGATTAAAAAAATAAACCTTTTATAGTTAAGACAGGATTTTTTTTCTTTTTGTTCTTTGACTTTCCCTTGCAGAGAAAGAGGCTATCTTCACTTAATCAGAGCAAAGAAAGAGTGGCTGAGGCAGAAGCAACATCATGTGGGTGAAGGTCAGGCCAATTTTCACCCATGTGATGCTGCTTTATCACTCATGGAACAAAGATTAAGGCCTTTCTTTTCTTTATCCTTTTGTGCTTTCCCCCATTACTTTAACAGATCTGAACAAATCCCAGGCAGTTCATCCAAAAGTTCCTTTTAGCTACATTTAGTTCAGATCCTCTAAATTCCACATAAGACTTCATGCTATACCAACATGAAGAGAATATAAAACCCACATGTGTAGGGACAAAAATGTTATAGAAAAAACATAAAATTCATTGCAGAACATGATGACAGCAAAGCCCATTTCAGCTGCAGGAAACGGCAAGGCACATCTAGAAATCAGAAACATCAATATTACTGTTTCCTTATTTTTAAAGGAATAAACTCTCCTGCCACCCTGAAATGATGCATGAATATTGAATTTTGTGATGTTAACATGATATGTCACTAGCTGAGCTCTGAGGTTCTGAAAAAATGTTGGAAATGCACAGTTAATTGCTGTCCATGAGTAGCTGTAACAATGTTATATTGTGACAAGTTAGCTGACATTACTTTTGGTTACACATCTTGTTAGTAGTCAGTTTTACTAAACTTCTTATTCCAGAATTACATCAATTGTAAAAACAGGACAAGAAGTAATTTGTACGCAATGTATACAGAGAATTAATTGAAATGGGCCCTTGTCCAGTCGTAATGTGCTTTTCAGTCCTTTGGTTTTATTCAGGTAAGGGCAAGCACGCTCTTCACAGCTTGCCAGTTGTCTCTGTTTCAAACCATAAGGCTTAAGGAATGGCTGTTGGTTAGCACATTTATTTCATTAAAATATCAAGAGATTGATAAGAAGGTATAATATGTTGAAATCAAATAATAGCAATCAAGTACATAATCATGATGACAAGAATGTGTGTTTATGTGACAGGTCCTAGTTAACCATAACATCTTACAGTTTCACATGAACCAACTCCATAACCTCTTACATATTAAAAGATGTGGAAAATATGGCAATTAAGAACTTAATAAATAAGACACATATTTTAGTACAGCTCGTGGTGTTAATGCCACCTGTGCTAGTGCCACTGCAGAGATCAGAGTATTCTCTGTAATTAAGACATTTTCCTGAAGACGGTGCTAGAGCAGCAGAGGACTTGATGCTGAACCTACACACCTGAGCAGGTTTCAATAACCTGCAGAGTTAGGCAGGGAAAGTGGCATCCCACAATTCAGATTTCCTGTCTCTCAACTGTCCCTGCAAAATGCTGCTCTTTCCTTAGCATGGTTTCAGTGGAGTAGGTGGAGCCCTACGCGAAGCGTCATTTGGGAGCATGGAATCAGTACAGTTTTTCCTATAATGCACTATGAAATTTGGTTTATCGTGCATTACCATGTATCAGAACGTTTCCTGAATTTTCTGGACTTTTGTGTTGTTTATGTCTAACAAAGTAAGATCTTGGCCTCATTGAAGTCGACAGAAATGTTATCTTTGACTCCAGTGGGATCCTGGTTTCACTCAGTGTGTTCAAGGAAAATGTTTCAGAGAACGGTTAATTCTTTACTTCGCCTAATTTTATGATATATGCCAACAAATTTAGAAGTAGGGTGAGAAGTCAGTATGCAAAAACTGCTTGGAGAGGAAAATACACATATATAGTCTTACTCAGAGTAATAGGAAGTTAATAAATGTTGTTATCCATACATTTCTTAAGAGCATAGTTTTCAGATTTCTTATACCTGAACATATCGTTCAAACATTTTTTTTAACTTTTTTTATTTCATACTATTTAAGATTTCTGAGGCAGCTCAAAGCACTCTCATCTTATAAAACCAGACAATATGAAAACTTTTTGAATTGTTTGGAGCTTTAGATAGAAAATGGAACAAGTCCAGGAAGTCTGTTTCATGTATTCTGATAAACAATTTGGGTAACAAAACCTGCAAGAACCTCTCCTGTTCCACTCTATATCCTATCTCCGTTCTTCAGAAAAAGCTCTGAAAATTGTTTCCTGTGGCTATTTTGGTAGTCTATAATTTTTTATGCTTTTATCATCAGATGATGACTTTTCATGTACTTTGAGATTGCTTAGTTATGTAACTGTAACCAAGCTGTAACCTTAAGAATTTCTAAATATTTCTTAGCTTCTAAAACTTTGATTTTCAAGCAATATTTTTTCGCCTCCACCCAAGCAGAAGATTGAGAGCTGTGGCTGCAGCCAATAACGCAGAACAAACTCAAGGAGCGAGGCTTAGCTTCTCTAAAGATGTTTCTGTGCTCAATCCACCAGCTCACTGTGGGCTTTTCACTCTCTATTGGAGGAATATGAATTTGAGCAAATGCCATGTGACAGTGCGGCTGCTATGGAATTTATTCTTTTTCCTTGAGTAGGAGATCAATTAGTAATTACTTAAGGGCAGTCCTTATAGGCCATCTAGGCTGGCCCTTAATTAAGCAACAAGACATGACAGGCAATGTATTTCTGGGCAATTTAGCACATCTCTCAGGGAGTTTTTAAGGCACGGGGCCGAAGGTCAAGTGACTTTAACCACCTGAGAAGTGCAAAAATCCCTTAGAAATGCACTGTCTAGAGTGACTTATTGCTGTTATTAAATGGAATTTGTGAATAAAAAATAAGAAAGACTGTCAGCCCCAGGCACGAATAGGACATTATTAACATGGATATGACATTGTTGACAGCTAATCTAAAGCTCTATTTGTGTCCTGAGCTCTAAAGATATTTCTTTATACTGTATTGTAACACAAAGAAGATATATTGCACTCTTCATGCACACTTTCATCAAAGCTGTCCAATATGAACGCGCAATATTGTTTTTTTGAAATTTGCATTGCACATCAGCATTTTAGGGCGGAAATACAGCAGTTAAGCCTTGTATGCCTAACATCCCATTTTTGGCATATAAAGCAGAAGTCTCCAGGAAGAAAAATAGCTTTCTTATGATGCAAAATCCCTGTTCCTGACACTCTCCCCTGCCATCCTGAGGTCTGCCCTGCATTTGTCTCCTCCCTGGCTCAGCTGCTTCCGTGTCCCCCACTGCTGCGCTTGATGTGCCTAGTCGTCTGTACACGTCAGTGCTTCCAGGTTGAAGGGGCACATCAGCAACATTGGCATGTGGAGATGGACAAACAGAGCCAATTCCAAGACCTTCGTCTTCTGTAAGATTTTTTTTCGTCACAACATGAATTAACCTTTTAAAGTGCGTACACACCTTTCATTGGGCATGCATGGTAATTTAGCAAAAGCAGGGTTTTCTCTTGAAATTTGGAATTGCAGAAAATGGACAAGAGACTGAACATCTGTTGCAATATTATCTTTCCTTGGGCTGATTGTGTATAGATTAGGATATTTTTGCTTTGCTTGTTTCTATTGGCTTAATTCATTTGTGGGTTTCTTGATGAGCTTGTCATGGTTTTTATTCTGCTCTATCATTTTGTCAGTTTTGTTTGTTGATCTATGGTAACATTCAGTTCCAAAGATCAAACACTTCTCCTGGGAGGAAAAGTGGCTGGGTCAGATCCCAAACTTATTTCGACCAGTGCAACTCCATAATTTCTATGCAGCTAGCTGCAATGCTACATGCATGTGATCTAGAGTTGCCATGGTTTTCCAGCAGTCCAAAGCTTTTCCTGTTGCTGCTTTTCTGTCCAGAGATATTGTACGTTTTGTGGTTGATGAGACATACTATTTCCTAGGCATATGGTAGCCTATACAAGTGTGTTTTATGTGAGCACTGTGCTGGGAATACTAGGTTCACTGTCCTGGGGGATACGGTCAGGGAAGTGCTGGTGTGTACTGCTGGGCAGTTCTGACATTCAGAGTATATATGTATTTTCCATATTTTCCAAGAGAAATAATATCTGCTTAGCATGTGCTGTCCAGTTATTCTGCCCATTTGTAAGTTTGACGTGTTTTGAAAGCAATGGATTTACTGTACATACCTCAAATGTTTCAAGGGTATGTGAACACATATTTGTATCCGGGAAATCCTGGGCAGAAATATGGAAGTCCTGATCTGGATTCTTTGTTTAGGCACACAGACACTGAGGTATGTAAATATAGAGCTCTCCATACATGCAGATAATTTGGAGGAATCATGTTAGCATTACAACGCAGAAATACTTTGTATATCCCCTGAACCTATGCCAACTACAAGGGAGTTCCTCACTTTGTCCTGGTAGGTTTGGTGCAAACTGTAGTAAGACAGTCATAAGAAATAAGAGGACTTTAAAATGACAACTTGAAAATCTTATTTTTTAACAGTAGTGATTCGTAAAGCTGTATTAAATGAGTTTTTTAGTGGGCTAAGTGCACTGTAGTTTGTGAAAAATCCCACATACTGCAGTTTGAACCATTAACCTGAAATCTAAAAGTAGTTTGTACTAGTGCAATATCACTGTATTAACAGAAAATTTCTTAAAATTGCTAGTAGCAGAAAATGCTGATATCGTCTAGGAACAAGGCCATCCTATTAAGTCTGAGCACACCAACATGAGCTGAAGAATCCTTTTTAGTACAAGTTTGAAATCAGCAATTTTCATGACTTCTAGCTGTCCTGAAACCAGTGATTTACTGTAAAACAGCCAGAGACTTTATGGCATCATAGAAGAAATAAGTCTATGTTATAAAAATTGAAACAGAAACAGTAAGTTAAAAACATACATGATATTCACTTACCAATTAAGAACGAATTTTGGGGTTTTTTTTCAGCTGATGAAACAAGTCATGCAAATCATAAAGATCATAAAAAAATGTTCCATTCTCTTGAAACAAAGGAAGGATAACTAAAGTCTCACATTTGTGGTTTGGATCATGCTAAAGGTGATACTGAGCAGCAAGGAATGACTGATCCCTTGTGGTCCACAATCCAAGATATCCTGAAAAAAAAAGCAAGCCATTAGTCTGTATGATAGCAAAGAAAACTGCAGAAGTCTGCACCTAGAACATCCCACATAGACTGAGACAAGTGTTCTAAGGCATATTGGAACTGCTGCCATTTATCTGAATTCAGAATTAAAGGGCAGTTCTGAACTATTTTAGTAATGATTGAAAGTGGGTTAAAAAAAAAAAAAAAAGAGGAGAGTAACATGCACTTCAGAGCTCCTCACATTTTACTGTGCATTGCCTCCCTGCTGTATAATTTCTCTGTTTTAGCTTCAGAACTTTCCCTGCTACCTGACTACCTTGATAGCTGTTTATAGCTTTGACCAATCCTCTACCCAAACCCACTTCTGTCCATATGTGATCTAACATATTTACCTCTGAGATGTGTAAGAGTCCTCCTCATTGGGCATAATGACTGCCTAATGGAGTAGAAATACCCAAAAAACATTTCTATCTTAACGTGTTCTTTAGAAAGGCCAACAGTTATTGCTGAGCTCTTGCCCTACAATCTCAGCTGCTGACTCCCCTGCTTGTTTCTTCTGGCACTGGGTGCAGACAGGGCCAAAGCTCAGGTTTGGTAGCAAGAAGCTGTGAGCATTGTCAAAGCTGGACCACTTTCTGCTATTTTTCACAAGCCTCATTGCTCTTTGTTTAAAACCAAGGGTCCTAATGGGTGTTTCAAACCATGCTATTTACAGTTAATATCAGCTGCTGTTTCTAGTATGGAATCAAACGTATATTCTCCCCCTTTAGTGATTCACTGGTATGATCCCCATTCCTTTCAAAGGTAATCTATTGAGTTATATTTCTCATACAAACAGTGGACAGAGCTAGTGAAAAAGAAAAGCAAAACAAAAAAGTAGATAAAACCATTATTATAAGGAAAGATAATATGCTCTGGGTTGAAAGAGAGAAATAAAGAGAGAAATGCTAGGGACAACAAAATCAAGAAAAAATTGCCAAAAAAGAAAAGTAGTGAGCAGAAGGAAACTAGAGAGCAACGAAGAGCAAGTTAAAAGTTAAAAATATTTTGTAATTCTGATAAAGTTGCAGAAACGAAGACAGAAACTGTAGGAAATTTTTTTTTATATGTTTCAATGAAGTCTTATTTCAACTATTTTGCCCTGTGAAACTAGACTTTCTGTTATCAGTGAAGATATTTAGCATGCATATCTGCTATGTGCTTCAGTGGCCACTCACTTATACCTAACCACTTTCAGTTGCAATGCATCCAGCCTAGAATCAAAATAATCGGAAAAAAAAGAGGTTTAGCACACTTTATCAGTCCCCTGGTTTACATCTAGTTCTTTAAGGAAGACCTATTTTTGTTTGTTTCTTAGAAGAAAAACAGAACTACTTGGAATATCAGCCAGAGAATCAGGTGAAGCATGAGTTAAAAAAGTAATAAGCTATATAGTAGTGGGTAAAAAAACTTGTTTGGTGGCAGCTTAATGCAAAGGCTTAATAAAGCATATGCACCGCCACCCCATATTTGGTATATATTATACTAGGTAATGTGCTAACATATCAATTTTACTGAAAAAGTCTTTCCATAATAGTAGCATTAAGTGTGCTGGGGACTACAGAAGGTACTCCCAGATTTTCACTTGCCTGCTTTAGCCAGTTCACTGGATGTACTCACAGCAAGGCAAGCATATGTGACAGGAATATGTTTGTGAGCACTGGCATGAAGGTCAGTGAGAATGTACAGTGGAAATTAAAGAGCACTCATCATACCTATTTCCTTATTTGGTACTTTTTTGAATACATTTTATGGCTATCTTACTATTTTTTGCCTTGCATTGGATTAAGGTATTACAGAAAACAGAAAAATCTGTACATTAGTGCAGGGAGAAAAGAAAGAACTACTAAAGACTGTTGTTTCCATGATTTTTGCTAAATGATGTGAAAGGGGTATCTCTTTGAACACATAGCTACAGAGAGTTTACACAGCTTTTAAAGACTTTGTTATTTAATAAAACGACTCTTGTGCTGTTCCGACTTCAACACATCAATTATTTGTTCTAACTCTATTTCTTCTTTGAAATGAGCCACGTTCAGAAAAGATTTCCTGTTTCTAAAGATGGCTTCTTAAAAACAATAGAAATACACTGAAATTAATTATTTGATACTTCTTTCCCTGATATCTTGCAAACAGTAATAACATCCACATGTGCTATAATACATTTCTAAAATAGTTTTTCACTGAGTGATGTAGGTTTTTTTATGTTAATACCTATGTATTTTAATGAAGCAATCTTTATCAATAAAGAAAGGGTCTACATTTTTCAGGGAACAATTGGACATCTTGGCCTTTTTTTCATTTAGAATTTCTGAAGACTTTCCATTGAGGTAACGTTTACTTTTGAGGTGTGTAATTGGGACTCAGCACGCTCTGTGCTGTACTCTTTGATGTTCAGCAGTGTTGTTTAAGAAATGACTTAGAACTGGAAATCCAGTATCTGCCAGAGAAATTCTTAAACACACAGGACGACTGCCTATTTTTTCCTCTCTTTTTGTGTGTGTGTAGCCTTTTCTTTAGGATTCCTGAACTGATATAATACAAAGAAGGTCCCAATTAGCTGGTTAAACAAGTCGGGTTGTCTGCCAGGGTTAAAAGTACTTAATGAAGCAAGGCAACCCGTTGGTTAAATTCATGCTCAGAGGAACTGCAGGGTTTTTGGTTTGGGGTTTTTTTGGTTGTTTTTGGGTTTTTTTTGTTTTTTTTTTTTGCTTAGCTCAAAAAATGTGTCTGATGAGATATTGATACCTCAGGGAATAATGCCACATTATTTTTCTGTTTGTGGTTTAATCATTTGTCTCTTTAAATTGACATCAGCTGAAGCCACTAAGACCCCCACACCAAAAAAAGCTTGTGACCCCCTGCACTGCCTTCAAGGCTTATTTTATACTTCCTGGTTTGCTTGTTTTTCATGTGAGGCACAGTGTATACTTTGGAGGCAATTTCATATATTATGGCAGCCTAGTCGTCTCTGCCCGTTCTTCTGGCCCTTTAATGGAATAGAACAAGCCCTTTATGGACAATAAATTTTCCTATAAGTCTTTCATTACTATAGAAGGAAGTGATGCAGTTCAGAAGCAGCAGCGCACAATGGTTTTCAGTTAGGCTTCTTAACTGTTGTTTTTACAGTAGGAAAAGTTTCTTAGGCTGTCCTTTTGGTATGCATTTTTTCTGCTTTATCTCATCCCAGAATGATCTACAATATAGCTTGGACCGTTCCTCCTACCTCAGGCTCCAGGGAATCATCTTCTGCCTTTATCTCACTCAACTTCTACTTGAGACTACTGTGCATCTTAAGAAGTTATCCCATAAGATCTACATTCTTCCTGTGCAAAACATGTGCTTTTGCTCCTGCATCAAAATGAATCACAGATCTGGGGCCCCTGAGAAGTACGTCTTATTCCTTCTCAGAATACTCAGAAAATGAAAGGTGGGAGATTAAAAATGAAGATCACCTTATCCATCTGTTTTACACAGATGTTTTCACAAGGGGTAGAGGCCCAATACAACAGAAGCACACCGGTGAACTTGGCAAGAAGCATCCCTAGGAGAATCTGCAGGAAGCAACACTTAGAAAGTGCTGTTTCCTAGAGTGAACTTAGTTATATACACAAATTAAATAGGAGAATGGCCATCACTGAGGTGGGGTTGCCGTTCCCACACTCAAGCAGAAAAGGAAAACAGAGTTCATCTCATGAATTTTTCCATGGTAACTCACCTGACCTAATTAAGATGATCCCACCATCACTAGAAAATGTCATTTCAGATCAAGAAGCTGAGAGACTTTATTCCCTTCTGCCTTGAAGGGATGACATTGTTAAACACTGACACATGCTGGTCTTAACAGTTAGGTCTAGCTAAGTTATTATATTAATGAAACAACATAGAAATGATGAATGAAGTAATTGAATAGAGGGGGTAAAACTGTATACAAAATATATGGAACCAAGTGGAGTCCCGATGCTCTGTTCTAGGAGGTTGCATCATGTACAGAATCCCACCAAGGCCTTGCAGGAGTGCATTTGGCAGCAAGACTGATATTTTTTGCAGATGGAGGAACGGCTACTTCTGCAGCATTCAGCAAGGGACACAGCGTCTCCGAGATAGTTACCGCTGACCATTAGCTAGTGATATCCCAGTGCAAAACTTTATGGCACACCACCTACGCAGATGGACAAATTCAGATTGGCACACGCTGGCTGGTCTCTTTTGCACAAGAAGATGATGATGTTGAATATGTTTTTTCATCTTGGTGTTTCTAGGTGGTGAACACACATTTGCCACACTCACAGTCCTCAATGAAGAGGGTAACTAGCAGCATATGTCACGCTTCTTTTGGTCACCACAATTAGATTAGAAATTAGAGAGGATTTTTTTTTCCCTCTTTTGCTTTTGGCAGGCAAAATCAACCCCGTGAAAGTCTCCCCATCACTCTCAGGAAACCGTTATACAGAAAAATGTTGCCTGGTAGGTAGGTCCAATTTCCTCAAGTCTATACTTTCTTTTTTTTTTTTTTTTTTTGCATTTTGAAGGCATTTTAAAAACAATTTATATAGCATTTAGTGGACTGTGCTATATGAGAGTTAATGTTATATTAGTTTTGTTAAACTTGTAACGTAATATGTTATTTAAGATTAAATCATCTACTGGGCTCTACTGACTGATGTGTCTTGGGAAGGTGCATGCCCTACCACATGAAATGCTATGACTGTTATGGTTAAGTCTGCAAGGAGTTTCCATTTAAAAAAAAAGTTTTTTAGATGGTCATAACTTTCTAAAAAGATCCCCATTTTTGGTTGCAGGCTTGGCTTGCCCAGTTGGGGATATTTTTGATAGTTTGAACAAAAACAGCTCAGCTGCTAATAGGTGAAATAAAAGTAAAAAATATGCTTCCTGCTTCTTTAAAAAATGTAACCTTTGGTAAAAATAGAATCACAGCTGATGTGACTCTGGTATGAAAGCTGTGTTTGGAGAGGAAATAGTCTTCACCAAGGGGTGTGAACAGTCTCATTCCAAAGGAAATGGTTTTGATTTGTCTGAGGTTTTCAAAAAATTGCTCAGGACCTGATCTGAAGCCCATTGACGTCAAAGGAAAGATTCACAGTGACTTCAATGGGCTTGGGATCAAGCATGAACTGAGCATGGGCAGCTGTTTGAGGCCTTTACATCACTGTGATCCTTTTAGCATCTGATTCTTAGAATGATTTTTCACTTGGCCTCTGGCTTTGGGATAGTGGATATAATTGCATCTCCAAAAGTGACTGCAGGTGGAAAATCAGTGATGAATTTTTTTTTTCCCCCAGATCAAAAGCTCCATCTCAAAACGCAGCCTTCATGATAAATTCTATTATACAGACAACAGAGAAGTGGGATTTAGGGGTTGTTTGAGGCTTTTATAGGCGCCCTGGATAAATCTAGATTATTAATTTTCGTAGCCACTGCTCATCCATCAACCATCTGAGATTTCATTTAGGCAAAAGTTTTGACCAGAAAGGGGTTGCTGATCTGAACTCTAAGTTGCTGTAATCTAGTTAAAGTGAAGTTTAGTGAGATGAACTGAAGAAAGGACATATACACACAGGAGGATTGAAGTGCATCAAGGGTATTACACTGTAGATGATTATTTATAAATGAAAGCAATGGTAGCTGGGAAAAACAGGGATGCTTCATAGTAGGGGAAAATTTGAGAGAGACGGATACACCCATCTTTTACTACCTGTGAATGAGTACAATTGATGTTTTGCTATAAACATTTAACCCCCAGTCCAGAATTGTGTCACAGTTTCAATATCAATTAAAAAATTACAGATACTCTGATGGCCCAATGAGAGTAAAATTGATTGCAGCGATAGGTATTTGGCTATCTATTTTAGTAACTACATATTTTTCAGGTGGAGAAGTGTCAAAGCACTGGAATCTCCACCTGGGATAAAACTGGGTTTTCAGGTGCAGGAAAGAGCCCAGGTTGGTGTGGATGAGAGCAGACAGGCAGGCAGGGGAAGACAATTTTCTTGAGATCCAGCATGACTTTTGCCATGCTATAATATAGTTTGGGGGCAGTAGCCAGCTGTTGTAAGTTTAATTAGCCAGGAAGCTGCTCCAGATGACTTGTAAAGCTGGACACTGGGCTGCAGTGAGGGCAGGCCAAGGGCTGGAAACTACAGTTTTCTCTGTGATGGCCACCATATTTCTTGCGCTGTGTATATCTTGACAGAGAGAGTGTAAACAGAAAAAGAAATAGAAAAATCCTCACTATGTCCCATTTTAGTTACTATTTTTTCCAGTTCACTGTTTCAACTACTTAGCTCCATTTATAATCTGCATAGTGGGTTGGCACCAACATTGACCACACTTAACTGGCTGTTGGAAAGGATATGCCAAATTTCTCTTAAATAAAATAAACATAATCCAAACGACCAGAAAGACAAATAGAACATTTTCAAGTATCACCAATCAAGCTTAGGTGTATTACAAGCAGACCTGAAAATTCTGAACTAAGTGCTAGTGATATTGAAGCATAAAGTTAATGAAATTAAATAATACTGGAAAATAGTTCATTCTGAATCTACTATTAGATTGTTCAAATTATTTTGGTTTCTAGTACTGAAATATTGGACTGTATTGAGGATAAAAAAATATATCTGCCAAGTACTACAGATCTAAGCTACCAAAAGTCGCTAAGTGTACATTTCTTACATTATTAAGCTTGCCAATCTAATTGTTCAAATAAATATTTCTTGCAAAGCTTACTTTTACAACATTTTCTTAGTCCTACCTGCTTATTTTATGTTACTTCATACAAATGTAGAACCTCTACAAGGGACCTTGGTTCTGCACTTTTTCCAGATCAAATATACATAATTAAATGTTGTTTTTTATATAGTAACAGTGAACAGATTCTTAGGAAACAAATACCTAACTGGTAAAGAAAGAACACTCAACAGTTGAATTTTCCACAATTATTTAATACTATTCTTCCATTTTCTTTATTTGATGACTTCTTAACATCTGAGTAGATTTCTCCTGGTATTAGTAATGACCATAACCTATCAAAAAGATTCAGCATGATTTTTACATTTTCTGTTTAGATGTTCCTTGTTAACAGTTTCCTATAAGTGGATGCAATCTGCTGATCTGTGTTTGATCACAGGCTGAGACTTCTACCATTTTTGTGTTGCATTTCTGGATCTTCTAAAGCACTATGGGGAGTCACATTTTGCTATACAGATATGCCAAATATGGGTCACAAGTTCTACTTGAACTGCATCATAATATGTATGTTTGTTCCAGATCCAATAACCAATTTAAAATTGAAAGTTAACACATTTCATTAGTAATATCATACTGCCTATGGTATCATTTGTCAATATTGCCATAAAAAGACTAATGATTTGATAACTGAAGAGTATTTATTATAGTGGCAATTTGTACCATTATACTATAAATAAGGGTGTCTTGGCATTTCTATAATAAATCCTATTTTCAGTGGTCTATTACTTGGTCATAAAAAATCACCTTAGGCTGAATTAGATCTATTGGATGTACAATAACAACAATATATTACCAAAATGTACATTTAATCCAGTGAGTAATATGGCCTTGAAAAACCCTTAAATGTGCATTAAATTAATCACATGTATTATTTACACAGAGATTGGAATATGTCCTTTGAATACTGTCAATATTTTAAAACAAAGGTCTACGGTCTGATGCTGATCTTATTTACACAGGGGTAAATCATATGTAACTTCATTGGTGTCAAAAGAGTTACCCCAGGGAAAAATGATCTCTGATGAAAAATATCAAGGAGAACAAAATGATATGGATATGAATTTATTCAAAATGAGCTGTGTGTAGGATGGGCTCAGGTAAGATGTAAGAATCTGTCAAGCATCATGCACACTGTCAGGCTTTTAAAGACCTGTCATTGAATAAAAAGAGAAAATATATCTGTCTAAGGAATGACACCTGGCAATTTCTGTTTATCCTTGGTCAGGTTGTATCCAGCCTCTGAATAGTTACCCGAGATGATAAGGACGTCAGCACCAGCTCTCCCTTGGCGTGCAGTACGCCAGGCTGGCATCTTCTGAGTGCCCCCTAGGTGCAACCCCCGCCAAGGGGATGAGGAGGTTGGGAAGGAGATGGGCCCACAGAGATGCTGAGCAATATCAATGCGGGTGGTGCACAGCATGTGCATTTTACTTACATGCTGTGGTGCACTGGAGGCATTGTGTCTCTCTAAGGTATAATCCCTTCCAGAGTTCCCCTCAGAGTGGTACAAATCCACATCACCCTTTAATTAACACTGTGCCTAGGAGGCACAACTGAGCCTTTAGTATAGCCATAGGCTTTACATACACCTTAACTTGCAAATTGCAGATAAAAGTAGTTAATTTAAGTATCAACTGCCTCTTTTTTTTTTTAGAAGGACTTTGATTTACACATGGAAGAAAAAGTAATTATATTTAACAGATGTCACAGCTCTTAAGAATATTTGATAATAATTAATTCTTATGTTCAAGACAGAAAAAAAATTAGAAAAAAAATTCAAGTCAATTCAGAGCTGAGGTCAAGTCCCGACCTGTGAAAGGAACTTTTGTTCTGTTCTGCTCTCTTCTATTCCAAATTTTATATTACACATATCATTGTGATATTGGAGCATCTTTCCAGCATATTGCATTAACCAGTGTGATTATATTACATCAGCTGTTTCATCATCAAATATATTGCATCAGATTGCTCAGAGACGTGACTTTTCAACACCATGCAGGAGTGCCAAGTATCTTCTGCAGTTCTCTAGCCACTAGAATCACTTTTTTAATCCAGACTTCATCTTGTTTAATCTCATCATAATGCTGAGTGAGTGAATCTAATACTGGCGTGCCTCTACTGCTCCATCCTCCATTACTCTGCCACTGCACTGGGCTTCTGTATTTGTAAATGGCATTTACCCTCCTATCTTCTTTGATCTGAAAGCCTCTTTCTGCAGAGCACAGAGAGGCAGAAGCAGGGTGCTCACAAAGAGACCTCTGCTTGAATATCCTGCTCATAATTATAGACAGACACCAGAGGTGTAAGTGACAGTTTTATGCCATGCCAGTGCCTATTATGTGTGCACACACTGATGATTCAAACACTATGGTATTTCCATGAGTTGGGAGAGTATCTGTTTAGTTGTTACTCATTTTGTTTGCCCAACATTTTTATTCTTCTACTTTTTATTCTCTTTCATCCAACACTTATTAGCAAGTTTTGTTTTAAATAGGATTGTAGCCTGAAACACAAAATGTTCTTACTCTGCTATTCGGTGTTTTTCATCTTTTAAAACACATATATCCAAAGATGAAAATGTCTTTCTTGGAGTCCACATCAAAAGAATGTTAGAAGTCATCAAAGAAAGTGGAGAGCAGAGCGTATGCTGTTCTAAGGATGGCTTCAATCCTCTAAAAATTAGGGGCCCGATCCTTCTGTCCCTGATAACAGTAGGAAAACTTCCATTGATTCCAGCAGGTGACGAATCAGGCCATGCAGTTTTAAAACACCGACAGATATGGCTAAAGGAAATGTACAAGACGTTTCTTCCTAATAATTAGAATATAAATGTTCACAACATAAAGCGTAAAGGATAGAAGAGTATGCTCTCTTAGTTTTCGGAGAGGAGAGTAATGAATGAATCAGTGCCTTTGCAATGATCTTTACAAAGATCATACTGTGAGCTCCTTAATCTTTTTGAGCAGCAGAATGTATTTGGTTTCTCTCTCTCTTAAAGGAAGGTTACAGCTGTTACATTACTGCTGCAGGTGCTCAAGTTACCTGTCATTTCTTAACTAACCCCATTCCATTTATGGACCTTTGCTAAATGCTAGGTATTTCTGCTATTGTTGATCATTTGTTTTTGTGTTTACAGCACAGCTGATAATAAGAAAACCAGTCAAGCGTGGTTTCCTATGGACAGGTTTATGGCTTTTTCTAACAGCTCCCTACCATAGTGGCTGCCTCTCTCCACAGGCCTCCTCTCTCTGTGTGCCCTCACGACAGATGCTGTGTAAGGCAGGCACGCTGAACGGTGGCCAACATCTCCAAGTCGGTAGTCTAGAGAGCTGCCACTTCCCAGAGTTAATGAGGGGTTGTGTTACAACTTCTCCCCCTTTTTTGTTTTTTTTTTTTTTTACCATGGAGGAGCCAATTTTTTTTCTCTCTTCAGCCCAACTGATAAGTCTCCTTAGCGCCACAGGGCTTCATATCTTTGAGAATTCTAATTCTCAGAATTACAGATTACACAGTTATTAGGATAGGCCTATGATTACATATGCTTTTAGGAAACCATCTGAAAAAAAGATCGCAGAGCTATGGCGTTGCTAAAGCAGAGCTTTCTGTTTTTAATCATGCTGGAGAATTCAAGTGAAAAGCCCTGTTTCTCTCCCTCTCCCTCAGTAGGCCCAAGCAATGAGCCTTGCCTCTCTTTCTCTAAGAAGTTAAAACAAACATTGTCATTCCTTAATGTGCAAGGAATCAGCAGTAAGCACAACTTTGGTCATTATACACATCCCAAGCTCTCACAGACGTGGCAGTGTTGTAGTCAGGCTGTTGGCCTGTTTCTCTGTACATAATGCAGTTGCAATGGCTAATTCCTTCTTTTTTTTTCCACAGCAGCAATGCGTAAACCTGTAGGTTCAGAGCCTGGTTCCAGTTTACCTTCCGCACAATTTAGATTGTTTGGTTTTGTACTGCAGAAGGTCATTTTACTTTAAACAAGTTGCAAAATATGGACATTGGATGGGGCAGCCAGATTTTCCTTCATGTAACAGCCTACACAAAAGGTCAAGCACAATACCAGTCCAGACACTCAACAAGGTAGAGGAGGGCTCCTGCTCTTTGTCAGCAAGGGCAAGGATGTTTCAGACCCAGGAATCACAAACTTCCCACAAATACACATGATGATCTAGGAGCATATGTTGTCCCACCCTAATGGATGGGAATCTCAGGGTGGATTTATATCTAATGGGGTGCAAGTCAATCCACAGCTGCCTTGAGGCGACCCATCACCAGAGGTAAATCAGTAGCTAATAGCTTAGAAGCCACAACCAAGCAAATATAGAATAAGTGGGAGTAAGAATAAGGAATAGAAAAAAATAGTTTTGAAAGCAGGACTTGATGAAGTTCATGGGCAACTGATTTGACTGGTTTTCCCTCTTAGGCTGGAGATAACTGGATAAGTTATCCAGTTATCCAGATAACTGGATAAGGATTCAAAGCCATGGAGCACCACACAGTCATTCAAAACGGAGTAGAAAAAATTAAGCCAGATGATTTCACTGATGCCTCTGACTTGGGAGACTCCATGTACTTGTGAGGGGACCGCTTTAATGTTCTGTTTTCTATCCAAAAAAGAAATGGTCTGTCATGGCATGGCTGATAATTTAGAGTCTTCTCAGGTTTTTGAATTATGCTACTGTATGTAGCTGAAAATTGTTTGATAAGCATCACTAAGTGGTCTGGCTTTAAACCAAGCCTGTCATCTAGTGGAGTGCTATGCTATTCCAACTTTAATCTAGATAACTGGCACACATAAAATAAGGAAACACAAATGTGACACAGCTGCAGCTAGTCTGGCGGAGCTAAAATGCTTAACAATGTTTTATGCCTGTAATATAAGACTGCTTACTAACGGGAGAATCCTATGTGCAAAAGAGTGACAATCAGATTGCCTTTGATATAACCGGTTATAAAAGTGTTGGAGATTTAGTATTTATGATGCCTGCAGGTTATGATAAAATGCTTCTTGCATTATGACTTTAGCAGACATTAAAAATGCTGTATAACAATGGTCAAACTTCCCAAATAACTGCCCAACACATGTATAGCAAGCTAGGTTTACAGCAGAGAATAGGTTAATGAGCAACACTTTACAGAAATGCTTGTGACATAACATAGAGGTTATAGTGGTCTGTTGCGCAGTCCATGCGCCCTTTCTGAATAATATATCTGAATGTGCCAGGGAAACACCGTGCATGTATTAACTTTACTAAATAAGAGTCAGCATTGTAAATTAAATAAATAGCATGTGATCTGAGTACTTTTGTCGACAATGCATTGATTATAATGCCACGTACTGTATTAAAAATCTAATAAATAAAGAATGTCAGCTGGACAACTGGAGCATGGCAGGTATGTTAAGTTCTGGCATTCGAGGCAAATATAAAAACAACCTTATTTGTGCTCTTGGAGTAAGGGATTTTCTCCTCAGGAAAAAGAAAAAAACTCTTTCACTAGAGTACCCCTTACTCTAGATTTCAAAACAGGAAACAGGTGTTCGAGAAGGAAATAGAGAGGTCTGCTTCTTTAATTTTGGACCAAGAGATTACTGTGAGGAAAAATCAGTTCTGATGGTGGAAGAGACAGATGAACAGAAACCCAACCCAAAATTTATTTTGTTCAGCCAGGACATAGTGTACACCTGAACCTGTTACATACTAGGAATATACTTAGTATCTCAAGAAGTCTCTCTCCAAAGTTATATCACGCAGTTAGTTGTGTTTACAGCATTGCACAGAAAGCACGGAGGTAGACACCTAATTAAACGTGGTGTGTCGCTGAGATGCTAACAGATTGTGGCTTTGTCTCCTTGCTTTGCTTAAGAAACTGAGGAATATTGTCTCAGGGTTATATAACGGTGCTTGTACACAGTTTGAGTAAACAGCTGTGCACGAGAGGGTTCTCCTGGGACAGGATTTCCCCATAGCCCATGAAACGGTTGTAGAGGTTTTCTGGGGCTGATGGTTCAACCTGGAGACTGATGTAACCTCTACAGCTCACACTAGGCTGCACAGAAAAGTTCAGGCTGGGTAAACCTGGCGCCACTAGCAGATGAGCTGGATTTTTCCCTGCCTGTACAAATCAAAGCTGCATAATTTATTTAAAATGCTAACAGCTGGCACAGAGCTGTGAGCTAGCAAAGACAAAACAATGCAGAAATATCGAGGGTGGCTGCGGGCAACTACAGCAGATTCCAGTTGCTGTTGGTCAGCGAGCTGACTCGTTCTTGAAAAGATCTTAGCTATTTCATATAATACTCCCCAATTTTTTCTTGTAGCTGTTAGGCAGTGTCACCAGATACATTAAGAGCTGGCACGTCTGGATTTTTTTATTGGGCCTCCAAGATAAGCTTCATAAAAACTCTTATATTTTCAAACTACATCAGGATTTTAGAGCTGCAATTGATAATTATTTGTGACTAACGTGATTTAGAAAAGGATGACACGCAATTAGGCTGATGATCAGCTTGCAGTTTGTGACTGCTAGGTCTCTACAAAGATGGCATTCTCATTTCTGTGACCTGATCACCCAAAGAAAAATCCAAAAAGCTGTGGGCCTGCTCATTCACAAAAGCCTGATCCAGAAAAGCAAGCATTTGAGAATGTGTGAAATTTTAAGCATTTGAGCAGTTCTATTGACTTCAACCTGCTCACATGTTATGCTGGATCAGTCTCAGAGTAGAGCCAGATATCTGTGAGAATGCAACTGCCAAATATTCTGCATACAGCTCCTCCAGTTAAGCTGTGCAATTGTCTCCTTTGCACCTGAGTGTAACTGGTTGTGCATCTGTTTGGAAGCTTGAGTTCTGACGCAAAAGAGCGGCATTTTGTCTTAATTAGATGTAAGTAGTGAATGCATGTTGGATGTTTCTAAAGATAAAGCATTCTTTCATTACGGTATGTATGTTTACTCAGACATGCTGCATTCCCTACCTCTAGAATGAGAACTACTGCAAAGAATTTGATGATTATGTATACTTTCACACACATGTATGAATGTATTTTGTATTTAAACTAAGTATATGTTGTAAAACACAGACCAAAAACTGATTACCTGCAAGGATAGGCAACAGTACGTGGCTAAAGTTTAGGCAAGCACGTAATTGTGTAATGAAATCACCTAAGTGTAGTGGGAAATTCATTTTCCTTTCACCTTTGGAAAAACTGATCCACACAGGAAGAACTGGAATTCTATGCTGAGGCTTACACTCCTGTTCTTCCGCCTTCCTCCATAGCCTCTCGCCTTTTCTGCTGGGTCTACAGCTTTTACGTGTCTCTCCATGACTCTCTTCCTTTTGTCTGCCTCCTCAATGGCTCCAGAGTCCTAAAGAAATGTTTAGCTTTGAAGATTGGCCTAAAAAAATGGTAATTTTCCAGACAAAGGCCAGGTGTTACTTCCGATTCATACAGTATGCATCCCTATTATCCTGCGGGTCAGCTCCTGCCGTGCTTACTCCATGGGTGTTCTGACTATGCAAGGCCTGAGAGATTTGCCCCGTGTGACTGAACCGCAGATGGCACTTTCATATCTCTTATTTTAGCAGCAGTCAATTTGCTAAGCTTTCTTAATGGCAAGCTACAAGGTGATTTCTGTGTCACAGTCTCACAGCTTTCTCATGCCAACCACAGGAGAAAACACCGTGTCCATCGTGAGAAAACGGGGCCAGAGATGAAAGGTCTGGCTCCACCAATAGAGCGATCGGCAGCCCGGCTCTGACACCGACTAGCGCGCTCGACCAAACTTCCCTGTGTCTAAGCAGTAACGCGACTCCTGCGGCTGTAGGCTGAGCCGCTACAGGGGGCCCTGATTTTGTCTCGTTGTGCCTTTCCCTATTCCCTTTGGAGAAAGGGAATGTAGGTTCTCGTCAAAAGACTTTCAATAGGAGGACATGCGGGCCGGGCTTTCCAGAGTAGACTTCCCCAGGCACACTGCTCCCCTATCGCTGCTATATGGCTTCTGGATCAGAGCACCAAGAGAGAGGTTTGCATCTGTTCACACAGACGCACAGCCACTTGCCAGGATTTCCTAACTACTTCTAGAGGCACGATCATCTGTGCGGGCATATCTTTCTAGCAAGGTCAGCCATTTCAAGCAAACAACGAGTTTGGATCACTGTTTGCTCTCAGTACAGATTATTTTTCTCTATCTCTACAGTCAGGTTTAGATAAAAAGAAAAAGCAACCCACCCTTTGTCAATAAGCGGTATCCAAACCAAAGGAACACATTTGGTTTCTGCGAGAAAACAAAGTCCAGTTTCAGTTTCTAAATAAACCACTTTCAGAATCATCATGCTGGAATTTTGCCTTCCTTTCCTAAGCTGTGATTGTCTCACATGGTGAAAGAACCCGTGCTAGACAAGTAAACACCATCTGCAGCTGTTTCTCTCTAGCTAAAATTCAACATTTTTTTAAATGATGTGAATACAGTTTGAGTTCTCAGAAGTTAAAAGCTGAGATGTAATTCAGAAACCTCCTTTTGAATTCTCTTTTCACCAAATTCTACAATTCATTCTTATGTATATGGTGATTATAGGGGACCAATCCAGCTTTCATTGTGCTAAACAGAGAGCCTTGTATTAGTCATAGCCAGATCAGGCCAAGGATATTTTATAGCAATTTCTTACTCAAACCTTCTTGCACACTAGATGACCCTAAACACTAAGTATTCAGTTGATCACATATTTAGATTCAACAGTTTAATATTTTTTATCTGAAACTTCTAGAATGGGGTTAAAATTGTGGATTGGTTTTGTTTCTTAATTTTGGATGAATTGATTTTGTATATTTTTATTAGCTCTTTTGCAGGTTTTGATTGTAGCTTTTGCCAGTGGTTTAATCCTGTAAAAACAGTGAAACATCTTTGTATATATTTGAATCACACTACCTAAATGCTAAATAAGAAAAGAAGAAAGAAAAAGACAAAAAAAAAAATCTTAAAATGAGATCAAAGCTACAAAAACTAATTTGTTGCATTAGAAAGAGAAAGCAAGACTCCAAATTAGTCTGCAAGCCACCCTAACTGAGCCATGATATGTGGAAGATCAAGACAAGGCTACAAAGGTGACAAAGAAGTAAAGTGAGTGGCAGTGAGGACTCTGTGGGTACCCAGACTCTGTAGACAGGGTGCACCAAATTTGGGAGAGCGAGTGTGACTGAATTCAGAGATTAAACAGAAGGTGAAGGTTATGATTAAGCATAAAAAACAACAAACTCATGCTTTGAATGTGAGATGGACTATTGCTGTGCACTGATTTGAATGCAGTTGCTCACTGTCTTTGCTGAAGAAGCACAAGAGAGTTGAGCAGCTTCCCAGCTGAAACCCCAAGACCTTGAGCCCATCTCAGTTTGACAGCACTTACTTACACAGGCTGATCTTTAAGTCCGCACTCAGATTGTATTGAGGTCCAGGGAAGTTAGCATGTGCCTTAGGATACAGGCGTAGAGTCGAAAAGAAGTGGACTTAAGCATGGTCTCAGATACTCTGAGTTTCAAGTTCCTAGTGCTGAAAATGAGGGTGGTATCAGGCCTGTAGTTACAAGGTTTTGAACATCTAAATGCTATTTCACAACATTTTTTTTTTTAAAACGTCCAGAGTGTGTTTTTATAGTTTAGCTGTTAATCTCATGAAGCAGGAATTTAACATGTCAATGCTGACAGACTGTTAACTATAGCAGCAACGATGACGCTTCTATAATATTAACCTTTCAAAAAATAAAGCTGCAATAATGATGTTGTTTCCATTAGACCTTTCAGATCACTTACAAATTATCTGGAACTCCTACTGTTTATTTGTTTTTACTTTAGATTGTTGCCCGAAGCATTTAAATAATTATAATAAAATAATAATAGAATTAAGATTAGATAAATTAAGTGGAAATGAAACTGAATACATTTTCCATGACAGCTGGCAAGTCCCATTCTGTGACTGCTCAGAAACAAAACTGGAATTTTTATGACAGTAAACAATAAGGCGATCGTGTACAGGATGTAACCCAATGCTCAAGAGGAGCAGTGTGCTAGTGACACATCAACAAAAACAAACTTGTTTCATTTATGTACTGTTAATTACCATAACTTACATAATCATGGACATCTGTTCCCTCTTTCTCATACATGTACATATACACAGATAATTGCCACTATCTGTTGGTCAGAAGAGCAAACACCATGGTATATAGATACATGGGGTATAGCACATGTGCATATAGATACATATATATGTGTGTGTGTCTATGTATAAAATAGAAACACACACACGCGCTCCGTCTTATTTATGCAATTGACAATTTGCATGCTTCTTTTTTATTTCTTAAACTTCAAAAAATAAGTAGGGCTGCTTGGGTGGGCAGAGAGGCATTATGCAGAAGAAAGTGAAAATCATTTTTAACTGGTCAAAAATTAAGTCCGACAACATCAGCGCAGTATCTTTTGTTATGAAGGTTCTGAATCACTTTTTTCAACCGCACCATAAACAATTATCAGTTTTAAAATAGTTGCATTGTTCTAAGAGAAGTGTCTATTGTTTTACTGCATTATTCAGTTTTCAGAGAACAGGAATTGATACACAAATGGTTACCCTTAGATAAACAGATTTTTCTACTGATGCTTGAGTACTTAAGAGTGATTTCTTTTTTCCTTTTCCTTCTTCCAGTCAGAAACGTTTTCTGATTTACCCTTCTCAGTTTCTTTATTTTTTGGAACTCTATGAAAGAAGCCAAGAAAGTTAACCGCTTTGCCTGAATTTTATGTCATTTTAGTGTTTATTTTTGTACATAAAGCCTTAGAGTCACATATCTTGTATATAAAATTAATATATAACATTTTATAATATAGTACATTATAATATAGTAACTGAATATATATTCAGGAGACAGCTTTTCTGAAGTGAATAGTTAATCATAAACAAATAGGACTACCCACATTAGTAAGGTTAATATATATCCTTGATATGGACAAATATGTTTTGCCATGAGGTTGATAAAGGGCAAAAATTGTATTTAAAATATACTTCTGAAAACTTTGAGGTCTTCAAAGTCTACTAATTTTTTAGTAGCAGTATACTGTTTGACATTTGGAAATGAAAGAATGGAAAGAATTTAAAATTTTGTCTTACCTATTTGACAGCCCTAACTTTGTTTGCATTTCTGTTAATTGCTATTGGAAGACAACTCAAAAAAATGTGATGATCTTTTCTCTGTATATGTCCTGGATAACATACTCTGAGTTTAATGACTGTGAACAGCAGGAACTGAATTACTGCTCCCACTATTGAGAGGGATAATTCACTAAATTTATGTGCATGAATCTTTGGTTAGAGGAATTCCTGCAGGTGACAGAGAATTGCTGCTCTATGTTCAGTCATTTCTGAAAAAGCTATTAATAGTACTTTATTGAGCTTTGGATATTTACATATCTCCTATATTTTCCCACCCCTAACCCTTTTGCTCAATGTGCTGGAATTGTCACATCAGCAGGGAGAAGCTGAGGAAATCAAGATGATGAGCAAAGCTTGCCTTATTGAAAGGAAAAAGAAGTGTTTCTACATTGCCAAATACTCATGGGGAAAAATTAGTATTAGTTTAATATTAGTATTAGTTTAATATGGCCATTCAGCAATGTTAGTATGATTCTAATTTTGCCTTTCTACGTGTTTGCATTGTTCTTTCTTTAAGTCTACAGGATCTTACCACAGGCATATCTGGGAGAGAACATGCTCCATTAATTTGTTAGATAAGATAGTGCATAAATGAGCTGCTCCGCACAGAAGAAAAAAAATTAGCAACTATTCTCAGTTATACATGTCATAACATCTCCTATGCCTATACATGTCACAGGTAATTTTTCAAAATTGACCAAAGTATGATTTTTCAACTTCAACTTTGATTTTTTTAGAAAAATGCAAACTTAGGTCAAGAAACCTCTTCTCTAAAACTCTCATTAATTTTGGAATTATTTCACTTAGAATAAAGTCTCTATAGGTTCAGGAAGAAAAGGACTTTCTAACTAAGACTTTTCAATATTTGCACACAAAAAAATGTGAATTTACTTCATTTCAAATTTTTTAGGTATTTACAGGAACAAAATTGTGATCTGGATCAAACAAACTTTTAAGTTACAATGTACCTTTTCCATCTACTTAATAATATATTAATTTGTTTGTTTAAATCTTTCGCATATCTCTGGAAACATATTTAAAGAAACAGTTATTCATATAGAATGACTTAGAAGACAGTTTGAAAAGTGACTTACAAGCAGTGAGACCGAATACAACTGTATTTGCATATGAATCAAAGAAGGGATTTATACCTTTTAACTTAAGTTCTCAGTATCCAGACATTTTATCTTTGATAATAAAATTCTAAACTGAAGTTTTGTATTGCTAAGGTATGATTGCTTCCACAAAGCACGCATCGTGTCTTGGTAAGAATTTAAAAATAGTAAAGCTGAAGTATCTTTTCCAAGTGCTTTAAGTAATCACACTTCTGAATCTAGTAATCTCGCTTCCTGTTGTCCGGCCATAGACTCTTACAAGGTACTGAGCGCTCTCACCTCCCTGCATACATCCAATGAAGCCATGAAAATTCAAGGAACAGAGACCTTCCCTTCCCAGACTGAAAGTCCCCTGTAAACTTCATATCCATCCAAGATATGGACCATAAAAATTGTGCATTTCTCTCACAACTCAATCTTTTGTTCTGTTTCTGACATCTCACAGCATCAGACGTTTCAAAGGAAAAAGGAACAAAACCTGCAAAGCTATGCAGCTGAATAACCTACTGGACCTTTCTTCTCCGTTAGCCTGTTAAGCAGTAGATCAATCTGTATCCCTAGGCTTGAGGATTTAGATCACATCCGCTCTTTTTTTTCCCTTCTAATGTGTATCTGTTTTCAATCTCTTGTGTAATAATTCATTAATGTATTCATTTGAATCCTGTGAAACTATTTATATACTGCACTTCTGAGTTTTGTTCTCTCCAAAGAAATACTGCAGAGGATGACCACGCAGCCAAGACATCAGTCCATGGTCTCACTGCGTCCATGGCATTAAGGGACAAATTATCTGCTATTGTACACTAGTCCATAAGGAGGCTGACGGCAAAAAGGCAGGAGGGAAGGATTAGAAAATAATGGCTTGCTATGCCAGTCTATACCTCCTCAGGAACTGATCCATGGTTTTAAAACTGTATATATTTGGCTCTTTAACTTCCAGCTAGTGCTGAGCTGAGGATGTGTTATATGGACTAAGTAATCTGAAATGTCTTTTTTTCCTGTTAGGCTACTGAATCAAAGGAATACAGAGGTAAAAACGTCTACACAGCGACCCTGCTTGCTGGGAGATACGCCTCTTTTTTCCATAGATGTGCCTGACACTCATTTGCCTTCAATAAGGTAACCTCACGAAAGAAAAGAGGGTAAGTCCTCTGCTTCCCCGGCTCTAGCTTCACACCCAGTGTAAGAATCTGGTGGGCACTAGAAATGGAGAGGAGACAATGTCTGAGGTGATCCTGAGGGCTGGTGTCGAGCTAGGCAGGAGAAAAAGGAGATACACAGATAGACATAGATGATATAGATATGGTATGGCTATGGGTATAGGTATACATATATGCACACATATACATTTTTTATTTTAATGTTTATGCCAACTCAAGAAAGGGAGACTGAATTGGGGTCATATTAATCCACACCCCATAACTTCAGCAGGGGATGGCTTTGATTTTATTTCTAACCAAATTGTCTTGCCAGCTACTGTGAATGAAAAAAGAAAAAAGCAAAAACTGAAACTAATTTACTAAGGCACAAAGCCTCCCTCCTCTTTTCCCCCTTACCCAAAGTGTATTAAGCTAAGGGCTGGTAGAGCAGGGAAAAAGGACATGAATTGTTTTCTTTCACCTGGTTAAAATCACTGCTCTGATATAGCCTGTATAGTGCACACTTTACACCCATTAAAATCCAGACTAATTCCAAGGAAATCAATGTTGCTTAGCGTGACTAAAACAGAATTTGGTCTCCTCTAATGTAACTTGTGCAAAGTAATATTGATACTAATATCAATACGAGCTCATATCTTTCAAAATTTAGTGCCTTCTATGAAGATTTTCCTGAATAAAAATGTCTTATCTTTTCCCTAAAAAAAGGCTGTATTTGAAAGAATTATTTTTCCTTAGCACCTGCTTAATCTTTTGTTCCACAGATAATTTCTCATTACCCAGGTGTCCTCTTATGGACCCACAGAAAGATTGGGCCTAGTTTTAAGTGTGAAATAATCCTATTGCTTCTATCTGGGAATGAATGAGCCCAGGATTAGATCAGATAAAACACACTTGAGATAAAGTGCACAAGGTGGATTATATGGGGAAAGAGGATTTAGTGAAGAACATATCCACAACTTTTTGTTAACATAGAGAATGGTAGCTTTTGTAAGCAACATTTATGGAAACTCAACTGGAGGTTTAAAAGCTATGTCTTTTGTTGTACATTTCTCTGCATACATTTGCTTTGTAGTTGGTAGCTTTAACTTTGGAAGCCATGCTGGGCCTTGACTCATGCTCATTTTGTTTAATGAAAAGCTAAGGATGTACTTTTACTCATAGATTCTTGTTTTGTTTTCTTTGAAGTTTATTAAGCTATCCAGTAAGATGGGAGGTTCATTAGGTTGTTATTATCATGGCCACAAATTAAGCATCTGTTCCCTGGGGAGTTATAAGCTTCAAGTGGATGTCAGAGCCATACTTATTACAATATTTACTTAATTACCAAGTTACTGCTTCTTGTCATATAAAACACAAACATGGCCTCTGCTGTCCATATTAGTGACATATTCTCTACCTGCTGAACGTTTAAGATCCACTCATTCCATTTAAGTGCTGTTTAAAATATGCAACACATTTTTTGTTAACTAGTCATTTAAAAAGGTAAACCAAGAATGATTAAGCAAGATAGTAAATTTGAGGTATCATCATAAATATTCAAATATTGTATGCTACCTGGCATTACCATTAACTTTAATTTTACATCTCGGAACACTGGTAGTTTCCAGTACCAAGATAGGGACTCAAAAATTAGTTAATCATGATTTGCCAAAGAACCTTAAAAGTCAATACATGAGGTTGTTTTGTCAAGTAGCTGGTTGGAGATCATTGGAATTAAGAACGCTAAAAGCAGCTCAGATGTAATGCTAATGATCTGTAATAAAATCAGGCTTTTCAAGGCTGCAGTGTATATCTTTTATGAAAATTCAGGGGATTTCAATAAGAAGCAGATGTGTCATCACAAATGTCTGAAAGTCACTCTTCATCATCATTTTGTTGTTTTTTTTCTCTCCTCTTTAGTGCTTTAATTATCTAATGCTGTAAATTACTGAATTACCAGATCTTCCCATGTCTAGTCTTCTGAAGATGTCAAGCCGCATAAAACTGAAAATGTTATTCCTTCTTCTCAGATATGACTTGTGTGAACAGATGTGACGGTTGGGAGGATGTCACACCATGGAACAATGTCTATAGTTTTGGAAACTTTGCATCTATTTCTATTTCAGAACTTGCACTTGGACTTTACAGGTTATTATCTATCAACTGCTTATCATTCGTTTAATACTACCCATCATATAAATAATACCTAGTAGAAAAATTGTAATCTCTTCTGTATTTTAGAAACATAACTCCCACTCTACTGGTCACATACTGTTTGAAAAATATCATGGTCCATTCTAGCAGCCCTTTTCCTGTAGGGAAGTTGTATAACACTAGCTTTGATGAATCCTGCTTTGGAGAGGCCTATCTTTTTCCCCAGCTACAGAAGGAACAAAGACTTCTAGTTCATGGTCCTCTGAATCACAGCATGTGAATAGCCTCCATCGTTTCCATAAATTCCACTTAATATATGCACATGATTTGAAATTTTCCTAAGTTTAAAGGAATAATGGTTACACTTGAGACTTGAGGCTTTGTTTGGTTCTCCTATAAGGATGAAAGATCAGCTTAAAAAAATAATTGCTTATTAAAGAACAGGATTGCTGGAATAAAAAAATATTACTATTTGTTTTGAAAATGTCAACATGAAACTTCTAAGTTTAATAAAAAAGTCATTTTTTCAAGCTTAAATGGTTCAAGAAAACCACTAATTGTTTTGGTAGGTCCATGTAAACCTATTTCAAACAAGCTTTAGAGCTCCAATATAAAAGAAAGGTGAAAACACTGCAATGTATTTCTTTTGGAGAAAATGCCACAGAAATAAATTTATTCTAGGAAACTACACATACAAAATACAAAACCAAAGGCTAAAAGGCTTCCTGTGCCTTTTTTTTTTATAAGTTTACATTAGTTAGCAGGGAATATTGAGAACTTTTTATAAAATATGTAAAAGGTCTGAATCAATGTCTGAAGATATGATGATATCAACATTTCAGTGACCCCTGCCTGTATTATAGGTCAGTATAAAATTCATTACAGATTCACTATAGATCAGTATAAAATTCAAGCCTTTGTCAAAAAAATGGACAGCAGTTTGGAACAGACTATATTTCTTAATCTTTCTTTTTTTTCTCTTTAACTTGAGCTTTTTATAAACTCATATTCATTGTAAAGATATGCTTAGCCATTGTTTGCTATTCAGTTCTGCAAAACAAAGACAACTACATTACAAAACATTTAAAAATCTATTAATAATTTGGTTCTTTTTGCAAAGATTAAATAATTTGAAAAGTATACATAAACAGATTAGTTTCCATCTTGTCATCTAACAATAATTAAAATGAGAACAAACCCAACAATAATTAAAATGATTAAAAAAAGTCAGTCATAATTTCAGCCGTCAGGGACTCCATTATAATTTTACATAGGGCCACACGCCAGTGAATTTATTTACAGCTATATAAATGTCATCAGAATATGACTCTTATTCACTCTGAAGTGACTGGAGTTTCTAAAATGTACTCAAATGCTGGGAAATAAAACAATGTTTCATATAATCTAGTTATAATTATTGTAAAATAATAATGAAAATATTCTCTGGTAAATTTTATTCTTCTACAGCTTCTTGAAAACGGTCTTGTTTTCAAGATTATTATTAAAAAATAATCTTCCATAATTATATCTGCAGAGCTCTTTAAGCTCTTTATCACTGCTAATGAAAATATGGTGATGTCTTCTATGAAAAGTATATTTCTCAACATGATGTGCTGTAAACAACGTTTCCTTAGGCTATTTTTGACCTTTAACCAATGGGAAAGGTCTGTCTAGTTGATCTCATCTAACTACACAGCAGGTACAAGGAATTAAACCAATTTAGGTTGAGCCCTGGTACAGTATCGAGTATCAGACAATGTTTTCCAAAAGGAAATACTTAACAAGTTTGTAATCCACTATCATATTTATCTAGCAAAAGAGGTTTAAAAAAAAAAAGATTCGAGCTGTGTTCAACAGAGTGGAATCCCAAGTAAAAATCTATGATATCATATTGTTTGTAAAAGTTGGCAAGGAAAGCTGTTACGAGCAAATTAAAAGTAAACAACCCACTCTAGACCTACACTATGTCACACTGCTTGTAAGGTCATACAAGAAAAGTAAATCATTAAATAGCTGGCTCCAGCAGCCTTAAGATATTTGCCTGACTTTCAAACTGAACTGTAATTTTAACTGGGAAAGCACAAAGCATAAGAAGAGGTAAAGAGTAAAGCAAAAAACTTTAAAGTTTTTTTTTTTTATACACTAATTAGAACCTTAACAACACAGGCTTAATCTGAGGGGACAACTTTGCTTTCAGTAACGATATGGGCCCCAGACTCACCATTCTGGCTCTGCATCCTCGCAGACGGAGCCTGACTTCTCTCAGTGGGGCACTTCATGAGGGAAGGGAGCCCAGCAGCTATTCAGGCGCTGAACGGTTTCGTCTAGGGACAGGGAATATGCATCATTATAAAGCAGGAAAAAGCAGAAAACTCATGTTCGCACATGGTTTGGGAGGCCATGGTGTTATCATGTGAGGAACTGGCGTTCCTGAGATGTTATGAGTGTAAGCTCATTATTTGCCTCAAATACCTGCAAAAGCCTGTCCTGCCATCAATTGTCAGGCACAGGGTGGGTAGGCTCAGAAAGAATTTGATCCAGAGAGACCATTTACTTCAAGTGTCCAAATTTAATTCTACATATTCAATCGCTATTTATTAAAAAGATATAAGGCCAAACTCAAGCCTTGAATCTTTAAAATAGGACAGCAATTCAGGATGTAATTTTGTCCTGCAACACCAAAGTTCACAGACACCAAAGTGCTTGTGACTGCTGGGACGTGGGATGACTGGTGGCCAAAGCGGGGCAGGAGGACCCTGGTGCTGGCTGTTTGGTGAGCACACCTGCCTGTAGGCAGTCCTGAACAGCAGGTGTCCAGCGTGTCCTCTACAATACTACATTCTCCCAGGTGTCTGGAGTGGGGTGTGGACTGCAGCAATACTGCTTTTGTTATGTTCGGATGACTACAAATGAAGTAGACCTTGAATCTGGCATAAGTTTTGAACAATTTTGCTCATCAAATGCAAATCCTGAAAATTTTCCTCACTGTCGCTGACCATTTACTGCTTCCTTGTGTAATTTTCCTTGTGTAAAAATGGCCTTAGACAGTCTATACATTTGTTAGGAACTTTTTTTTTTTTTTAAAAGGAGATACCTTATAGTGACATTACTTACTGGTATACATCTTTGCAGAATATTCAAATATTTAAAACCGGAAACGGAGCATAATGCAAACCACTATATACCTGATGCCAAAGCTTGAAGTGCTCTTAGGAATACATATACCACATTTTAATTTCAACTCCTATTATTATACTAACTAGTCACAAAATGGCTTCCTATTTATGCCATATGTTATCTGTAATGTCACTTAAATTGAATAGATGAGTGCCTGCTAATAATGTATGTTTACTTCATGAACTTGTGAGCAATTACATTGTAATTATGTCTTTTGTAGGTCCTTTTTTGCTGACACATAGAGCTCCAGCGCATTTTAAGTGTAATTGCAGTTCTCCCTACCATTTAGGAAAGCTGAACATTGTTAAAGGTTTGTAAATTACCTACACTTAGGCCATAGACAACTAGGCAAATTAAATGGCAGTGTCAGTAATATTACAATGCAAATTGGTGCCAAGCAGAAGCCAAGGTAGAAGCATTTTAATGTAGAACACTGTTTATGAAGCATCTCAAAAATGCAACAAAAAACACAGATAATGCCAAACTTGCAAACGTGCATGTCCCCAATACCTGAAAAACTAGGATATACACACATACAGGACACAGTTTACACAGCCACCAACTATCCAAAGCAGTACGTGCATTTTTTCACACACGTATTTTGAGCAGAAGGGAAAGGTAAACCCCAATGCTGGTACGTCAGAACACCATCCTTTCCCCTCCCTCAGGGATCGTGCTTCACTACAGAAGCATGAAAATATTTTCTCCTGCAGCCTGCAATGCCTCAGGGGCGGGAGGCACTTGGACCATCCTTGTGGTCAAAAGTGGGTCTTCCCAACTCTCTGCAAGACCTTGTTCTCACCAGCACGAAGGAAGCAACCAGCCTCTCTGGCCATGGTTGGTCCTCCCTTTTTCCTCTGGACAAAGGTCTAGCACCGCAGGGACTGACAGTAGCCTGAGGGAGAAGGATAACCGTGTCTCTTTGGCACAGTTTTAGCTTCTTGACAGATTTGTAGAGCAGATCCACTAGTAAACCCAAGTTTGGGCCCCAGTGATATCTGACCTTTCTCCTTGCAGCAAGGGGAATCTTTTAAGTCTAGTAAAGAGGGAGGAATCTCTTATCTCTATCCTTTTGCTGAGCAGTTAGCTGGATCCCCTCAGGTGACTTGAAGAGGGCAGGTGGAAAGAAAACCTTCTCTTGGCGTTGCAATAAAGGCACAGCATTTACTGCTGGACCCCTTAAACTGCGTGACTGGGATGTGAGATTGTAAAATTATGTTAATACATTTTCAGCCTAATGCTTTAAACCTATTCTTTGTGTATTGTATCATTATTCTCCTCAATGTCTGGATCACTAGAATGCATTTCACACTCATATTTTACCCAGTTTTTACAGTTATGAATAAAACAGAAATTTCAAACCAGGGCTTATTTCTTACTCGCCTAACTTCTGTGGTGGTTCATGAAGCACAGCTATAAAAATGCAACTTTTTTAATTACAACCTGGATACATTGGTATTTTTTCAAGAACAGAAACTTGGGAAGTTGATGGTGTTTTTTACTGTAGGACTTTAACTATCATACGCATAGACATGTCACTACAGAATTTTTTTTGAAGTGGATTTATGTCGCCCTATGGGGCTTAAGGGGATAGTGATTATTATACACTGAGAAATGTGCACTTAGCTTACAAAACCAATGTCCCACAGAGGTGACCACTCTAGAAAGACCAGTAACATCACTTAAGTAAATTAATTTTGAAGTACTGTCCTGTCACTTCATGCCTCTAGGCCAATCACTCACTGGTGGAGACATCCTAGTTTTGGATTAAACCAGCTCAACCATGCAAACTGTAGCCACCGCATGGGAATGAGCATCTGAGACTGACAGCTCACAGATCTTGGCAATAGAAGCCACAAGTCCAATGACATAATTTTTTGTTTAGAGTAAAAGCTTAGTGGCATTTTGGTAGAATTCAGTCTTCAGTAAATGTTTATCAGAATAAACGCAGGAAGTCTAATGCTGATCTCACTAGCCTTCCTGCAGCTTGGAAGTAGCAATGGAATTATACTAACGCAAATCAGAATCACATCCTACAGCTGGATACAAAAGTAGGTATGATAAGATAGAAATGATCATATTGCCAAGCCCAGCAAATACATCCATAGTAAACTATCTCTCATTTTATATGTTCAGTGCTGCCAGGAACTTAAAATTCTTACCTTTCTATTTCTAACTACAAATGAGAACTGCAAAATTGACAATATAAAGCAAAATCACTGAGTGGCTCGTAGCCATTTTTCCATGGATAGGTTGCTCAGAAAAAAAGGTTTGCAGAGCAGTGGCAGAACCTGGATACCCTCAGATTTGACTTGTACCTGGCCTTACAACAGGCAGCATAGAAAAGGCACAACTCCCAGTCACCTTAGCTATGATGTATCTCTTCTCTTCTTTTTTCCTTTTTAAATGTGCGATCATCAGCAGGACACATTGCTTAAATTCAAGGATCCTTACAGCCTTATTAGGGGCTTCCTCTGTGATCTGCTGATGCAGCTCAGCCAGCCCCTGCTCCATCTCCTGTAAAGTCTGTTTGGCTAGAATATACCTACTAGTGCTACAACTTAAAGAAGTCAATTGCATTTTTGAAGTCTGACAATTGTCACAGGCACAATAATATTCATGTACTCACAGGCCTCCTCACACCTCTCCTAGACTGCTGTAGATTGCACCTTTTTACACTAAACACAAAAGGTTTTCAGTAAACATCAGTGCTAAATGGAATACCATTTCAATGGACATAAATTATTCAACTACTGCAATTATTGCAAAAATGTAACTTTTAATTTGAAGAGAAAAAAAATCTTAATTGCTACATTTGGTAACTATTTTTCCATACTCACAATGGGCTGAGAAGGGAACAGCAAAGAAGCAAGGAATCCTGTTGCCAAACACAACCCCTCAATTACTGGCATGTCTATGGAGCTTTATACTTTAATGCACTTAAAGGGGAATAGCTCATCACTAATGATTTGGAGATACAGGATCACATGGATCCTCACCTCAAAGTTGAATAGTAACATTACTTAAAAAAATATATTATTTCTCCTCCTCCCCACACATATACAGATGTTAAAAAAATAGTATTAATAACACCAAAATATCATGCCAAGTGCAATGGTTTCCCTACAAACTAACTCTATCACCTGTTTATCTCTCACCCTTAGTACTAACACTAAATTGGGCCTCATGAATTATTCATGAGGGGCCCTTTAATGGGCTCATTTTTCCTGGCTAGCACTGACACTAATGCTAAGAAAAATCTCTTGACATTAATCTTAGGTTGAAGAAAGCTCCAAATACCTAGTTTTATTCTGACTGTTCCTTTCCCTCCTACTTAACACACTGCAGAAAACCAGTCATTCTGCAGCTCTGTTATGCATGAGTGTGAGCATGGGAGGGTAGAAGGGAAGATATGAGGCTGGAGAGCGAATTTGTGGCATTAGGATTTTCACTATGGAGACTCCAGGGTCTGGTCCGGCTCGCATTAAATTTAAACGAAAGTTTCCCATCGGTAGTACCAGGTAGCTGACTCAAATCCCAAGCCCTACTCTCTTTGCACATAAGCATAATCTCTCTGAAGGAAATGTGAATATCTGCTTAAAAAAGACAAGAAAGATATGAATCTGTAACCACATTATTTTAGATAAACTGTCTAGAGTTGATTAAAGCCTCACCCCCCCATCCCTTTTTTTTTCATTAGTTTATAGCTGTTCTGATGATTAAGTGATTCAGGGTGTTTTCCAGGACTTATTGCAAGCATAATCAGTTCCAGGCTTGCAATTGCAAATAGAACCATTGACAGAGGTATAGGAAGCCAAAAGTAGGTTTCGGAATGTCCTAAAGACAGAGTTGTTTTAAATTTATGCACAAAAAGGACTCCTGCAAAATACTAGCCAAATGACAGCTGCTTTCCAAAACAAAAATCTCCTTAAGGCGTCCTGAGATAAAAAAAAAAGCAATGTTAGTGCATTGTGAATTACAGGCTGAAACACAGCTAGCTAGCTAGTGGTGTATGATAGAGATCTCCCCTCGACACATACACAGTCCTTTGGTCAAAGTGATAAAACTATTGACTTTTCTAGCTTTTCTGAAATAAAATACCTAAAAAGCAATACACTTATTTTTTCAGTTGTACCTTTCTGACATCTATAATGGTTTTGTGTCTAAATCTGACAACATTTGTAAAAAACTGAAGTGACTGTTACTGCTGGAATGTGTCCTGGAGGCTTTTTCTGTCGGAGGAGATGACAATAACTTTTCCCATGCAGATTAAGCTGGTGTTTACAGATTTGCCCTGGGTGTGCATTTTTATCCAGCTGTGATCAAGTAACACTGCCTGATGAGTGCCAGACAGATCTCCTGATACAAAAGGCTTACAAGCCCATCACTTCTGCACAGAACACGGTTCTAATCTGGACACCATGGCAAAGATCAGTTATTATACAATTTTTAGTCTTCCTTCATTTGTATTCCAAGGAATAATACTCACATGAGACTACAAAAAGCTTAACCATTTTTAAAATCTTCTTGCTATTTTACATGAAGTAGCACAACACAGATTTAAAAATACTTCTATTCAGCCTTTCAGAAGCCAATACTAAGCCATACGTGAGAATTTGAAAATAATAAGCCAGAGAGTGGGTGGGCAGTTTCATATTTTAGAACTCAGGATTTTTTTTTTCTTTTTTCCTGCTGAATAGACATATCTTTAACTTGCATGCTGCACATATTAATCTGTGATATGGCAAACCACAGCCTCAGCAGCATATATCCTTTTTGTAGTCAATGAAAGTGTGAGGTAAGGAGGCTGTTTGCCTTTGTGGGACCTCAAACTATATACACCACAGATACCTCGAAAGAACTAGTGGTTGCATATTGCTTTTTAAGAATTTCCAGCTGTTCAAGTTGGGAGGGAAGAAATTCTATTTCTTAATATCTTATTCCCTATTTGGAATCTTTAATTCATAAAAGGATGAAAAAAAAAACCCCTATACCAGAATTTGCATTTGAATTTAAAATATATTTCTAAATATTAGCAATATTAGTGTTGCCTTAAATGTTAGTAACTTATTTTACAACCATTATATGTGTTGAAACTGATATTAAAAACGCACGGAGATGCCAAAGTAACTCCCATACAAAAAGTGCTTACACTAATGGATCATATTCTGCTATTTTACTAGTATTTCCACTACTTTCAAAGACTAATTGATCCATAATTATATTGATGTATGTGAAAACAACACTTGCCATTCAGCTATTTGTTTCAATAACAGCTATTTGTTTCAAAATGCCATACAATTCTTCATACATACCTTTTTTGCTCTAGTTCTAACTCCAGCACAGGCAAATGTTAAGGAACTGATCCTCCTTGCCATGCAACAGCTAGCTCTTTATCCTCTTATCCATCTTTACCATTTTAAATTGAAAGGCAGTTTTTCCCAAAAATTCAGCAGTGAGGAGGTACACATTTAAAAAAAAAATGTAATGGCTTCCACCCAAAGCTGGGGTAGATAATTTTTGTATGGGTTATGCATGAATTTATATTGGGGCTGATGGCATTGAAGCTGCAGAAATTTTCCCCTTTTCCTAGTGGAAAAACGGACTCCAGAATCTGGTTCATAAAATCTGTATTGTCTGCAGAGTGATTTTATTCTTTTCTGACTCGATTCATCAAAACGTGAACTGGTGAGGTACTGGGTGGCTCGGAGGAATGCTGAGTTATACAGAACCTTTCTCCTCCAGGTCACAGGTTCAAATCTGGACAGGTCCTTAGTGACTGAAAGTCATTACCATCTGATGGCTGACTAGTGACCTACATAAAACATGTTGGTAGGCTCATCCAGATTTAGTGGGCAGATGTCCATGTCGCAAAACACACCACTACAATTTGTTCTCTTCTTGGCAGCTGTAGCAGCGAAACTAAGGAATAAGCGGGGATAGCCCCCCCGATGCCAAAACGTTTACTTTCATGCAACTGGCAGGCTGTTTCAGAGGAACGTGCACTTGGAAACTGCAAGAATAAGGAATATGTCGCAATTTTACTCAGTATCGAGTTCGTTATTTATAATATAAGCAGCTGGCAACGCCAACTGCAAGTTGCTCTTCGGAAGGGTACAATCTGAAGCCAAACGTACCCTAAGGTCTCTCCCTGGGTCTGGACTGTGCAGAATAAGCAGAGCGTGGGCATGGGGGGTGTTTCTCAACAGGACTTGGAGTTATAGGATGGGGAGACATGCATGGCCCCAGAAATCTGTTGGAGCCTTCTTCCATTAGCAGTCAAAGCTGTACCTATGTTATAAATGTGCTCTATATAAAGTATCTGCATTATATACGTTCACTGAGTTGCATATGATTCATGAAACCCTGCTGATTGTCTTTTTTGCCTGGTGTGTTGGCATACAGTAGGTTAAATTGTAAAAATTCAAAGCCTCAAGCTTTTGCTAGAAAGTCTCTAGTACAGTAGGTCTAGTAGAAAGGTTAAATCCTAAAAATTCAAAGTTTCTAGCTTTTGCTCAAGACTTTTGCACTGCTCCCATTCAGGAAGCCAGTGGTGTCCCTTCTTCACTCCTTTCTGAAACCTGATGGAAAGCCTGAAATGCACAATCTCATTGGCTGACAATTGCTTGGCAGTTCCATAAAACTTGAAACCTAGGTGTTGCTTGCATTTTTTGAAGGAGCCTGTTAATCTTAATATGTCAATGTATAAATAGCTCATGAAAAGCCTATCAATTTTTGATACTGAGTTAATAACTTACAAAGTTCATAATATTCATTGAACCTACAAAGAAGAAAAAAAATAGCTTGCTTGAATTCTAACCAGACATAAATTAATTTGTTCTTTGACTACAGTCGTGAATATGGAAACTTGGAAGGCTGCTTTCTTCTAAATTGTTTTCCTGGCTGTACTGAAAACTCAGTATCATGTGATCATATGATTGTGAGTAATTCTTTAAATAGACAGTAACACTTACAGGCCAGATTTTAAACGAACTGTGCCTGGTTAGCCAAATACTTTAAAAGCTGGCTTTAAATCACATCAGTATCAGATTTTATTCTACCTGAGGGCAATGATGTCTAGAAATCTGCTCAGACAGCCTTACGCTCATTTCAGAACTTTACTTCTGTTGTGACTGAACGAATTTAGATCCTAATTCATGTTAAAAATCAGGTGAATATTTTTTGAGCCATACTCTCCGCTGATTTAATAAATGGAACTCAATTAATGACAGATTCGGACAGCTCTGAAAAACAAGCGTATATATCGCTACATTATTTACCGCAAAAAACATCTATTGGAGCTAATCAGATGCGTCGTTCAGCTAAGGATCTGGCCCAGAATCATAATTATTTTTTAAACTGGCAGGAGGAACACATAAAAGCATATATCTAATTCATTTATTTCCCCATGCGTCTCAACGAGCATTGTATTTTATCCTCTAATGCACAAAAAATATATCTCTACAGAGATCTTTATAGCACTTACTGATTTAAAAGGATTTTCTGTACTATTTAATGTTTGATTTGCAAAGGAAAATGTGTTTTTAGTGGTCACCTGTCTATTATTCATCTAGCTAGGTGCTTGCATGAGCTTTGCACTTTTTAAAATCCTTTTTAGAAGACTTAATTTTCACCTGTGTATATGCTAGTTGACAGCTCCCTATTCTTCTTCACTGTACTGACAAATAAACTGAGAATCCCTGTACTCATTTCATTATAAACATTTTATAAGCATCCCATAAAGATTACTTCTGAACACAATGGTCTAGGCTAGATATGAGCTGCTTTTCCCTGTGATGAAAGGCCAGTGTCCGATCAAATGAGCCATCCAGGCCCTAAAATGCCTTAAAAAAAATAGTTTTAATCTCTTCATTGTCTGACTTCACGGCATGGTAGTGCTGCCCTTAAATAAAACTTACATAAAAATGGTTAGTACAGCTGGTCAGAAAATGTGCTTGAAGTTTAGAATCACATATCATTGTTTATACAGATGACTATTTGGGATAGACTTCAATAGAATCTGACTTTACTAGCAAAGGAGAAGGCTTTGGCAATAGCATAGGGTGATCAGCAACAGCAACTCATATTTTCCAACTGAGATCAATGTGCACTTTAATCCATTAATGCAGACCTAAATATCACCAGACAGATATGAATAGATGACAGTGAAAATGTGAGGAAGAAAAGTCTGGAGTAGTCAGATTTAAGAGAGTTGTTTCATATTCCAATTCATTTTAGTACTCTACAGGAAAGCAGCCTGATTCCAGATTTTCAATTAGCATACCGTAGATATGAACTGAAAATACTTCTTGTCTGCTAACACAAATGCTTTTTTGTTCATCCATTTTGAGCCTGTGTTCACAGAATTGGATTTTTACAAAATCCGTGGAAGCATGTTAGCAATGCATCTTTTTGAAATGTCAAGGAACGGGTTTGTTTGGAATGGAAAGTTGCCGACAATCACTCCAAGTCATTCAGATGCCAATTTAGATATTTAAATACTAATGCCAGGCTGGGGGAAGGAGAGGAAAACCCCCAAACAACAAAAACACAGCCCAAACTGAAAAAGCTCCCAGCTCTGCGCATATTAAATTAAACTAAAAATAAAGATGACGGCAGTATCTGCAAGCAATTTGGGTGGTCAGAAAACAATAGTGCTCTCTGGTTTGAAAACAGGATTTAGTGTTTGCACTGTTCTTACTTGTCACAATAAATTTGGAGCGGGTTCCTATTTCCTGAATTGACTGAAGCTTTTCATTCTTTAAATTTCTAATGTGTTATGTCACATCTTATTGTATTTCATGGTGTCACATTGCATTATTTTGCATCATCGTCTCTGAAGTTGATGAAACACAACACAACAGCACATGACAAAAACGAGTAAGCTGCTGGTTACACAGAGTAAGTATTGTAATTCAATATTTGTTAGAGGCAGTAGACACTGGAAATAATCTTAAACTTTTAGGTAGTTATAACTCCTCAATCAGAGAGTGAGAACTCTGTTCGAATTACTGGCATATCATAAAGGACAGCCCCTCTCCTGGGGAACGCAGGGTTGTCATTACTTACTTCGTACCAGAGTATGCTGCTGGTGGTTATCAACCTCTACATTGCTAATTTATAATGATTAGAATGAGATTTGAGACATACTAGGGTAGAGAATTTCTCAGAATGCAATAATGAGGGCATCCATTTGAGACAGCATTAAAGGCACAATATGACTGTTTTGATTTTACAGCGCAAATACTGTACAGATCCCTGGGACTATTTCCATTCATTATGATTAAGTCATGCCATTCAACAGAGAGAGAGGGAGAGAGAGAGAGAGAGAGAGAGAGTGAGCAGGGCACTTTCTTGGCCCTATCTCCCCTCACAATTATTGTTCTTCTTGATAGCAATGCCATAAAATTGAGAAATTATAACCTAACAATTGTGGTCCTGTTAAGAAAAGAGAATAATTAAATATTAAGAAACAAACTTACTTGTTATTAAAGATTGCAATCTGTAGTCCTCACAGAAAAAATCCCTAACAACACTGACAGTGTAATTCTCGTCAGAGAAACAACTGCATAAATTTAAGAACATGCTAATAAACACAATGGGTCATCATGAAAATTGTTTTGTCTATGTACTGTGAAAACTTTAAAAAAACTGGACAGTACAGTAGGCATTTCCAAAAATTTGAAGGATTGTACAAATTGTACAAGTACGCAGAAAGGAAACAAAAGGATAAAAAATGGAGACTATCTTTCCGTGAACTTGTTCTTACTTTTGAATGTGCTTTAGCACTGAATGTGACTGAAGATGTTTATTTTCTCCACTACATTCTGATTTTAGATTTTTTGCTGCAATATAACAAATTTTTTGCAGAGAAATATAGCAGTTTTATTTCTGTTTCATTCCATTGTCCTTGACATTGCAAAACACGAGCTGTTTTTGCTATTTGCCTCTGAGAAAAGGGAATGGGCAATGTACAGAACGATATTATGTAATATCTGTATATCAAAGAGGTTTCCGTGTTTCCATATCTGCAACTACAACCAACAATGTACAAGAAAATACAAGAAGCCAAGTAAAGGGAAGATGAAGCAAGATTCCCTGAAAAATAGGGCACAAAAATGGAAGGGACCAGAAGTCATCAAGTTCAAACTACTGCCACCACATGAATCACATCACAGAGACCCACTTAATAAATCTATCTAGCTCTGTATTTTCTCCCGCGCTCCTGTTTTTATGGCTCTGGTGTCTAGAAATCTTCTCTTGGTTTCTGGTCCAAATGTATTCATATTCATTCAATTTATGCCCATTCGTTCTCATGTTAAAATTATCATTTAATTTCAAGAGCTTTCGTTTCTCCCTGGGGTTTACCTCATGGCGTATCTACAGACAGTAATCATATCCGCTCGCAACTGCTGTTTTGCTGGGCCGAGCTTCTTTTCAGAGAGGCCATCCCTTCCCCTGGCCACTGTGCTAATCACTCTTTGGACCTGCCGAAAAAACCAAACCAAAACAAAAAGCATTTGCACCCCGACAACAGGGATTTAGAACTGGCTGTGATATTTCAGATGGTGTCTGACAAGCACCTTATTCAATGGTATGAACACTTACTTTCCTTGCTCCATTAAAACTATCTTACTTGATACATCTTTAGACTGCATTTTCCTTTTCATGGTCTAAGCACATTGATATTTCATAGTAATTCCGTGATTGACTATTACAACTAGGTGGTTTTCCTCTCTGACATTTCCCACCGATGAGCCTACAGTTCACGGCAGATACTTTTCATTAGTCCCTAAGTGCGTGACCTTGCAGTGCATGACCTTAAATTCCATCCCATTTCTATTACCCAGTCTTCAAGGTCATTTAATTCTTCCTGTATAATATTCCAATCCTCCTCTGTATTCGTGATATCTCCCAGTTTCGTATCATCAGCAAATTAATTAGTACACTCCTACTTTTTCTGCCTAGGTCATTAAGGAAAATATTAAATAAAATTAATCCCCAGACCAATCCTAAAGGAACTCTGCTAGTATCTTTCCTCCAGGGAGAGAGAGAAATCCTTTTAGCATAGCCCACTCCTGTCTCCTTTTCACTCAGTTCTTTACTTATCTTACAGTCCTGATACTTGTCCTTATTTTTTCCAATTTAACTAATAATTCCCCATGTAGTAATGTATCCAAATGCTTTACCGAAGACCACATAGGTTGAATCTACTGCATTTGCTTTATCTCAGAAATCGAGTTGTCATTAAAATAAAGAGGGTAAGATAGCAAGTTTATCTGCATGATTTTTTTTTTGATAAACCCTTGCTTCACTTAATCCCATTTTCCGATTTTGAGATTTTTTTTTCTAACTTCAAAATATAGTCAAATACTTCATTTAATTTTTGGGTCATACCTAGATTATCTTTAATTTCTACTCTATCCTCAATGTGCAGTGATTCTCCTGCTTTTTTCTTACTTTTTTTTTTTTTCCCCTTTGGCAGTTCTGTGTTTCACTATCTTTACTGAACACCAAGATGTATGTCTTTTTTTTTTTTTTCCTGTCCTCCCACACTTCCATACCTTCTTAAGCTCTGCTTATTTCTTGTATACTGTCTGAGATGCTAATTTATCCGCTAAGGCATAGAGTTCCACCTGTTAGCCCTCCTGGCTCGGGGCATGTCACCTTGTTGGTTTAGTAATTACCTGACAGAGAAACCACTTGACTAATGGACTGAGAAATACCTGGACCTTCCTATTAGTGCTCAGCTTAGCGTTGTCTAGGCAGAACAAAAAGTCTTCCACAAAAATTAAAAAAGACTTTATCATGTATTTCAGAGACTGCTTTGCCTGTATAAGTGCATCCCTGGTGCTCTGTAGCACTTGCGGCAGCAGAATCTCTTATGATGAGCTCCTTGTGATGTCAAGCCACTTTAACAGATTACTAGTTTTTTTTTTTTTTAGGTATTGCTAATTTATAGTTCACTGCACCATTGCTGCACACTGCTACCATATTGTGCATATCTTTCCTCCTAGCTTTTTACAGAGGTTGAAAACCAGAAACCCAGCAAAGCCTGAGCCCCAAAAATGGCAAAGGTCTTGTCAGCAGGCAAGGCCACCACTGCAGTTGTCCCCACGTGTCCTCAAAGCTCTCATTAAGGAAGAAGATTCAGTTTCATTGCTGTGGGGATTCACATACAAGTACAAGCGCATCAGTTACACCATCGACTCATATTTCCCTAGCTCAGGCCCAGCAAAATAAAGGAAAAAAGTACATGCCTATATGTATCTGTGTGTGTGTGTATATATGTACATATACATATGTACATATACACACACAAACACACATGCAAAATTGTTTGCAAATTTAAAACACTTTTACTGACATTTATGAGTAAAGAGATCAACAACTTTTACAGTAGAAATGAATCAGGACAGCCCTAGGAAACAGTCATATCAAATATTTGGATTCTACTTTATTCTATTACTTGTTTATGATTCACATTAGGATTTGGGCTGTAGCAGTTACATCATCTCGAGTTGTCATGATTTTTAATCTGAACACTGGCACAGCGTGCACTCAGTGGCTAAGCCAAAGCTGCAGCTCAGGGCTGTTAGCTGATGCAACTCACCTTTGCAAATAGTCACCTATTTACCTGGATAAGCAAAAGCTCAGAACAATCCCAGATGGCAGGAAACATCTAGTAGGCAAGTCAGAGAAAGATGATTTCTCGTAAAGGCTTCCTAGCGGCATTTGATTTGACACCAGCCCTGTACAGCTCACTTTAGCCAGATTGCACAGATACTTCCTCCAGTGGGACCTGGAATATACCTGAACTCAAGACAACTGCCTTAAGCAGCCTCTAGCAAGTAAGAACAAGCTTCCAGCTATCCTTGGCTGGGTGGAAAAGGCTGCAGAGGCCACTGAGCAGGGCAAGCACAGTGCTGCAGGGCAGAGCAGAAAAGCACGCGTTTTTGTATGAGAGGGTTTCCGGTGCCAAGTGTAAGTACGAGTTACAAAATAAACCACTAGTAGCTCTGGCCACAAAAATCAAAGAAGATTTTAGTCTTGGAAACTGTCGTTTTTCCTATGTTTCTGTTTCTCCCCATAGTGATGTTATCCCTATTGTCTAGATTACCTTCTGCGTATTTGAATTAAGCATGTGCACCTACATTTGCCATAGTTTCTCTCCCAAAGCGATTGTCCTGAATGGTTATGTAAAGTTTCTGTCACTGCTCAAAAACTATTGTCTTCCAAAAGTAGCTCTAATTCAGTGATTATTTCAGGCTGGTTCTCCAGTCAGAGCTATGAATATAAGGTGTGTTAAATATGTTCTCTGATTTAAAGTTGATTCAGCATGCAAATATGAGACAACACATTTTCTGTGGGCCTCCTGAGAGGTTAATTTGTTTCTCGTAGCAGGTTTTGATGTTTTAAAATTTATTCTTGGATTTCAATTGTATATATATGGAAGAAGAGACACTGCATATTAGAATAAATGCAATCTTAAGCTATGCAGAAGCCAGGGCACTAATGTTCAAGGTGAAGGATCTCGTAACAGAAACACAGAATTGGTCACGATGGTTAGACCAAATTAGCTATAACTATGCTCCAGCATTGGTGAGTGGCTAGAGAAAAGCAGAGACAGCTGCATGAATGAAGTGATTTTTTCCTTCGGTTTCTCCTCCTATGTTCTGAATGTCTCTGACTTAAAATTAACTGAGGTGGACATTGCCTCCAGCTTATTTTGCGTAACCACTGATGGACCAAAACACCAGGACACTGCCTTGTTGCCCATTTTCAGCCTATTTATACTTTTAGCCTCCACAGCTTTCCATAGAAATGAAGTCCAAAACTGATAATATTTCATCCATTTAAACTTAAAAGGTGTTCATTTGCTTTGGGTGCCCTATATCCTGTACTGTGAGAAATAGTGAATAATTATTCCCTGTTAACGTTCTGATATTATTCATATTTTTTACAGTTTTCTGTCTTATCTCCCTTCTGACATGGCTTTTGCAAGCTGAAGAGTCCTAATCTACTCAAATTCAGACAAAAGCAGTTCCATTTTCCAGTCTTCCCTACAATCCTCTCCTAGTTCTCCTACACCTTTTTTGAAGGTGGGGTGATCAAAACTGAACACAGTATTCATGATATGTTTTTATAGCAGGTTTCTACAGCAGCATAGTCATTATTTCGACTTTTTTCCCCTATTCCTTTGCTAATAATAATAGCAATCAATTTGCAGTTTTGACCATTACTGATGTTTTCCGAGACTCATCCACATTGACTCCAAGATCTCCTATCTGACATTTTGGAGGCTGTCTTTGCATAGGTTTAGAATTATTTTTCTCCATGTGTTTTACTATATATTAATAGACACTGAAGATGGGATTCAGTTGCCCAAACACAGGCATCTAATGTGATAGCCAAGGATAGTCTGCCTGTCTCAGATCTGCCAGCCTCATGCGGATATGTCAAGTACCCTAGGGCCTCTAAAATGACACCAGAGGTCTATGTTCAAGCAACTGGAACTGACTCTGAATGTCCTATACCATTTTATCATCCAGTCAGCTTGGAAATCCTATTGCAAGCCTTCACAATTAGCTGTAAGTCTGACAATCTTGAATAATTTTGTACCTATATTGCAAACAGTGGCACCTTCTGAATCATTGCACCCCCCTAATAAAAGTAATTTATGATTATATTATATAGACTGCACAAGTCCTAGTACAGAGACCTCTGTGATATCATTAGCAACCTACCTTCATTGTGAAGACTGTTACTTTATTTGTATCATTTGCCTATCTTTCATTCAGTTATTAAGCCAAACCATTTTCTATTTTTTCATAAGAACTTAGCTTCTTAAAGACCTTTTGGGAGAGGGACCCTCCAGAAGGCCTTTTGAAAACCCAGCTATAGTATCTTGATCACACAAACCTATGCTCCTACATTAAGCTCCTACAGAATTTTATTTCTTCTCAAAAAGATTGTATTCATACTTCTCATTAACTTGTCTGGTACAAAAGTTAAACTTCAACAATTTCGCATAAGATCCTGACTCCATCCGATCCTAACAATTTGATCCTGTTGATTTTATCATACTTGTGCAAAAATCTCTTCTATTGACACTTCGGTTCAAAATATTTTCTCATATTTGTGTCCTGTAAAAGTGAATCTGGGAGGGAGGAATCTCCTGATCTTTAGTTCTATATGCTGAATCAAATGTTTAATTTCTCTTTCCTATTGAGACTTCACATTACTTAAATGCTCCATTTATACTTTCCACATCGAGCTGTGAGAAATCCTTTCGGAATTCCAGCAGACTCCGCTGCACCTGTGGTACTGATTCTGAGGCGGAATAGAGCAGAAGCTTGGTTTAGCACATCTACTCAAAACTGCAATCCCAACCCACAAGACTCAAGTCACAATTCCCCGAAAAGATCCTGCTTCTTCAGAAACCACTCCCAGCAAACAACTACTAGTAGTACTAAATACAATCCAAGAAAAATTAAATCAAAAACAGATATGGGGCTAACAAGAAAACATTGTTTATTGATACAGAAACCTACTGAGTCTTAATATAAGACAGAAATAGACATTAATTTTCAAGACTGCATCAACCTTAACATCCTTGGTCTAACCCTCTGTAAAATGGCACCATCATTTTCATATATATTAAATGCCAGTCATCTATTGCCTGTATCGCAAATTAAAAAAAGAAAACAACTGTATGTACAAATGCTCTTCATAAAAATGTAAACCATTTATTAATTTTATATTAACCATGTCTATGCAACTGTAGATGTACAATTAAAAATTTTCATGATAGATGTACCATTTACTGAACTGAATGGATATTTAAATCTAAGTTGTCTGAAGAAGGGGGAGTTGAGTGTCTGGTGTCTGTCTCTAATATCATATTGAAATGAACGATACTGTTCACTTACAGAAGGAGAAATAAAATTGCTTGGAAAGGTAACACAATTCCAGATATGTTAGTGACTGCTTTGCTTTGCCATTTCTGGAGTGTCAAGTATTCTAATCAGCACGATTTACCTCTAATTAATAATATCAACATCCTAAACCCAAATTTTTCTTTAATTGCCTTTTCATGTGTCCTTTCCATATGCTCTCATCCTAAGACAGTATGTAGGCTTGAGAGGCCTAAACCATTTATAGTTCAGCAAAGACCTTAAGCTGTTCTTTTCAAGTTTTATTAACAACAAGTTCCAGTTCCATACTGATTTTCCTGCTGTGAGTACAAAAATGCCAAAAGCATTTTTGGTGGATATTAACAAATTTCAACAGCACAAAACCAATCCAACATTTTGCAGATAATTAGACCATCTGAAATAATTTTGAAAAGGTGGTTTCTTTTGTGATCTGTGAGTAATTCACTTTCATGGACACATATCCCATCTTCGAACTGGCTAGGGTAATTTACACATTACAAGGCTTCTAGAGATAGCTGGCCACTTATCCAGTGCTAATAAATTGAAAATGTGTGTGCATGATTTAACAGAGAAAGGAAGATGTGAATGTAATGCAGGTAATTGCTGAACTACGCTCTGCTGCTGACAGCTAAAGAATGCATGAACAGAGCTATCTATCTGGAGGACACAAGTTACTTTGCATCAACTTTCAAAATGTTGATTTTTCTTCTAACTATTTGAAAACAATCATATGACTATTTTTGAGAAAATGGTTTGTGTCAAAATGTCTATTTCCAGTCAAAATGGTTCTAGATGTTCAACTGTGAATTTGCACATGGGGAGGGAATACAGGACTGTATTCCTCTCTCTTTCAGAAATGAAAGCATCTATAGTGGACTTCAGAAATTTACAAAAAACAAGTCTTGCTTTAAAAAATAGGAAGATTTTGCTGCATGATATTTCACTTTCAGCAAAAGACTGTTTCTTTTTAAAAACATTTCTAGTAATATTATAATATTTCTCTATTTCTATCTGTGCCATGTTTCATAATTCTTTTCTACCAGGCTTTTCACCTCACTGGTGATTGGCTAAATTGGTATATTATTTGCAAAGCCTAACTTTACAAAATGGATCATCGACATTTGATTCCCATTTACTGGGAATGATCCTCCACACATTCACAAAGAGCTTCTGTTTTGAAGATCTTTCTCCTTCAAACGGGAACCTTCCCTTTCCTTACCAAGGTGTCATTCCTCTCTCTGCCAGCACTAGGTATTTTGAAAGGTTTGTTACGAAGCATATGGGAGAACATAAGTTCTCCCGTACGGGAGAAGCCTGAGAGTTCTTTAGCAGGTGGAAGTCTGGGAGAGAAAAGGAAACATGGCTGAAGAGCATAGGAGTTCATAAAGGTTGTGTGTGCTGTATCCTGGTGCGTTGGTGATGCAAAGTGAATGTTTCAGAAGCTCTAGGTATTTCAGTTAACAATTGAAATGGCTAAAGGTAAAGTAGTAGAAGCGATACATTGTTTGACACAAGGTCTTACACATAACATGACACCAACCTGCTTACCATTTCCACAATTAGCACAAATTATTTGATATTTTCTCTTCCTAAATTATTTTGCTTTCACGCCAGTCAGACTCAAAGAAAACATTTTCCTCATCTTTTCTATGCTTTCTTTGCTTACTTTATTTTTTTCTTATACTGTTTGGTATTGAATTTCTCCCATTCCAACCATTTTTTAAACAGAGATGCACGAAAAAATACAAACCTGGAATTACAACTCTCAAGCACGAAAACAGAGAAAGAAACTGAGCTGTAAAGGGCAAATGTCATAACTAAAGTAGTAATATTTTGTAAATTCTGTAACACTAAAATCAGCTTGAAATTGTGCTGCAGTGACCAGTACATAAATTGAATTGGAATTATTTAGAGAGTCAGCAAGTACAAGCATTGTTGTTATTTATACAAGCAACAGTAGCCACAGTAAAAAGAATCAAGTAAAATACTAACCAGACTGCAGAAACATTCTCATCTCTAAGTTTTCTTAGGTAAGAAGTTTCCTTAAGTATGACCACAGGTTTCAGTTTCCACTCATATTACAGAAATTGAGAGAATTGTCCCTGACACTGGTTTAAGTAACAAAGGCAAGAAACAGGTGTAAAGACATTGAGACTTAGCAGTTTATAAATTCCTGTTTAAAGGCCAAATATTTATCAAAGGAAAGATTTTTTTTTGTATGCTGTCTAACATAATTCTCCTAAAGAGTCGTAGAACTAAATTTTTCAGTTGTTCACTTTCATTTCCCAGGCACTAGTAGCAGAAACACTGCAGAAATACTTCGTACTGAGCAGACAAAACATTTCAAACACAGCTCAACCTCTCCTACCTTCCTTCTTAATTCAGACATTCTGGAAATGGTGTCATTCTTACCACTCCTCCTATTATTTCTGCTCCACATCTCCTGTGGCTTCAGATCCTCCTGCCGCCCATCCAACATAGTCTTTGAATATCCCTCAACAACTCACACCATCCACTGGCATCAGAATCAGCCCTCAGCAGCCCAGCACTGCCTTGGAAAGTGGATGTCATTATTACCCTTGATCACCAATGGAGCAGGGGATCTGTGCCTGCTGAAAAGATGCTTAACTCTTCAGTATTGCCTTAGTTCACGGTGGTTTCTTTTCTGTCTCCTGATATTTTATTACAGCAGAATCATTTTAATTGGCACATGCTGGTGGAAACAAAAGTGCATCTGTTGAGGGCCAGATTCTAGCACTCCTGCTCAGGTGGTACAAGTCCCTTGTTCTGGAGTCGGTCCATTGAAATCAAGGGATCTGCCCAATTGTTAGAGGTTCACAGGAACACATTGTTCTGATAGATATTCACTTTTATTCCATAATATGCTTTAAAAATACACACTGTACAAACCATTAAAAAAAAACTTCTATTAAAGTAAGTTTTGCCATAATAGAGCAGGGAAGCAGCAGGAAGTGAACAAAGGGCTCCCCAGCATGACACTTATGCTAGCAAACACCAATTCACACCTGTTAACTACTGTGAACAAAATCTTTGGAATCAGTTCCTCAAAAAAGTCAAAGAAAGAAAGAAATGCTGTTCACCATGAAAGAAAATGAGAACCTCAGGTGTGCTGCTGAAAGCTTAGAGAGTCAGATCAACATTTATAATCAGTCACTTCTGAGACTACCTGAAGGAACGGAAGGAGAGGACTTGGCAGGTATACAAAGTATACACAAGCATATAAGAATTGGTCCTCATAATTTTGAAGTGGAATGGAGGATAACCCACCATGTCCAGGTAAAGACACAATATTCTGAACTAAAAGTTCAGCAAGAGCTTTGGTTCTGGGAGATAATTACAAGGCTGCCTGACCTACCTGACCTCACCTAATGAAATGAGTATGGCTGAACTGAGGAGAAAAGAAATATATACAGTGAGAATCAAAATGGGGTTCCTGATCTGTGACTGCTATTCAGATTCTCGCGAAAAGAGACATACCATTGTTCAAAGTCTTTTCCTTTAATAGATGTCAGCCTTCTTGGCTATACACAGCCAAGCAGAGCATAAAAATGTAAGAGGATGAAGTCTGATCTCAGTGATACCTGCAGAAACCTGGAGCCAGTTGCCTGAAACCTATCAGTAAAGATTGAACTGATTGCATGCAGGACATCTGCTTAAGATTCTATAGACATAAACTGAATGTTCAGTTGCTAGTGTTACTTATCAGTTTAAAGTCCAATTATGCATCCTTGCCTTTGTGAGGATCATACACTTGAGTAATACTTCATCAACATGAATAAGTGGTACAAATCTGTCCCCTCATTATCGACAATATCTCATTATTTGGAATAGAATGCTTTGCAGAGAGACTTAGGATTTCTGAAAGACCTATGGGCTTATATCTTACATATGTTAAATCTGCTTTACATTAGCCTTGGACCCAAAGTAAGTTTGAACTAGAAAAATTCAGCTATGGGAAGTTTGGCTTGGTGAATTTTCTAGTAGCATGGGACTGCCTTTCCAACCACTGTCGCAGGAACATACAACTGGAAAAGGATGATGTGGCTTGCATATCCACACCCTAGCAATTCTTGGCTCCCCAAGCTGCCCAAAGGGCCTGTTCAAAGCATAAAATCTGGAGACTGTATCCCACTCTCTGTTATTTACTCATAGAAGAATTCTTAAACAGGGCATGCTTTAGCAGGCAAGACCAAGGTAAATACTTAATGTGCAAATTCAGTATAGAAGAGCTCCAACAAAAGTGCCTCAGCCTCAGTGGCTCGTCTCTCAGACAGCGGTCCTAAGTTCTCTACAGAAGCAAACTTGCTGAACTACATCTTTCTAAGCTTTCAAGAAGAGAACTCCCATTCTAAACCGAATGAGGGCATAAATAAATGGACAGTAACTCCACTGAAAGCGAACAGCTGCCTTGGTCTAAAGCTAGGAGAGCTATAGATAATCTGGACAATCCAATCATGACAAAAAAGTTCCTATTTTTTTAAAGTCTTTTGTTGTAAGAGCACTATCTCCGTCCTCTCCCCACACTGGCTTTATTCTCAGCAGCAAACTTGAGACTGGTCTTTGAAGCTTCTCTTGAATAACCTGCAGTATGGACATATATGGAAACCAACCCAGAACAATCAAACTTCAAGTTTCCTTACTAAGCTATTTTTCTTATTCTCGGGCCCTTATTCATCCTTTTCCCAAATCAGTCTTATTCCCATCTTTTTCTCCCTGAATGATTCCCTCACAGCAGGCACAGGGGGACCACTTGCAGTCAGCCCCTGCTGTGCGTCAGTTGTCCCTGTGCAGCCTTTTCCTTGAGGCTCCTTTGAGTGGCTCAGTCTATCCAGATCTAAAAGAATATTTTTCCCTGCCATACAGCTGCTTTTGCTTCAATTTACATGATTCCATGTAATTTGGTGGCTGGACTCAGTGAAAATTCATTTTGTTGCAAGTTGACTTGCTTCCTATTCTGAATTATTTTAGACTCAGTCCTTGGATCTCACCGGGATCTTGTGTTTTCAGATTCCTTCCTTTCTTTCCTTGGAGATGAATGAACCTTTTCAAATTGCCTCATGTGGTATAACATGCGTTAGTTTTGCCAAAAAAACATCCAAAAGAACATCCAAAACCATCCAAAAGAATGAACTTATGAGCATCTAGGAAAGTATGGTGATCTCGTAGAGCAGAACCTTGATGGATTCATGTAATCACAAAACTTTAATTTTCAACTCACAAGAGCTGTTGATTCTGATAAAAAAATAAACAAATAAAAGAAATGGAAACCCCCTGCTTTTTAGAATTTCACTTGTCACTACAACTTCCTGCAGATAGCTTGAGGGAACTGCAGGTGAAGAAAGGAATTAAGTTCAGCAAGCGTTATATCAGGTGCAAGGCTATTGCTTTATTATCTATGAGATATCCTAGACCATCCCCATAGACTAGTTTCGGTTCAGTTCCTTCAAGCCGTGTCATTTGTAATCTCTGCCTTATTCAGTTCCTGATCTTTTCCGACTGCAACCACAGGTAATACATGTTTTTCTCTTGTGCAAACGTTTGCTAAGGAAGGAATAAACTTATTTCTGAAGGCCTCTTGGTAAACAATTTGGGGCAGTGATGAAATAGGAGAGGGGCAGAAGAGGTCCCAATAGAAGGGAGACAAAAGAAGTATGTAGTCACACATTTGTGACTAGCTCATGTGGCAGGGAAGTGTACACCAGTACAAGCAGTGTAAAGTGGCTGTGTTTTCTCAGGCTCTACTTAGATGTAGTGCCTAGATTGGCATTCATAAGACACAGGCCAAAGCCCTTCAGTTCAACACATGCCCTTGGTGCTTCTTTAAGAAGCAATTGCACCCTTCTCCCTGACCTTGCTGTAATCAAGATTTTGCTTTTGAGGTAAAATTTATCAACCTCTTCTGGATTCTTTTGTTTGCCAGGCCAAAATGACTCTTAAAATTCACGGAGATCTTTTTTTCTTTACCTTTTTCTTACCTAGTCCCTTTACATAACTCTGCTTTATTATGACTTTAATTAACATTTTTTCTTGACTACTTATAGGGGTAGTATCATAAGCTGTTTCTAGGTAGACCACACTTTCTTTGGTCTTCACAACACTTCTTTCACCAATACTAACAGTTACTTTTTCTCAGGAAAGATGACAAAAACCGATGCCTAAATTGTAAAAGAATAAGTGAAATGGCACAGCCAAGCCAAAGGAATTTAGGAAAGAATGTAAAAAATGAACGTCAGGAACATTTTCAAAAAATTCCTTTCCTAACTATATGTTTGAGAAACTCCTAAATCTTTTCTTTCTGCATTTTCTGAGGACACAAAAGGCAGATCTAACCATAGTAAGCTTTCATTAGTACACAGTAAAGCTGAACATCCTGCATTGTCATAACTGTATTAATGGTATTTTGTGATATTAATTTTAAAAAGTCTAAGAAACTAATATTACATATTTATTAGCATATTACTCAAATGACTTATAATCTCAGAGGTCCCTGCAGTACTGCTGAAATTTTTTCCATTCATTTCACTGGGCAAGAACATAAAATGACACAAACTGCTTTTCTGGTTTACTTACACTTCTCACAAAGTTGTATAATCTTTTCTTTCCGCCACCAGATCGCCTTTTTGCCCTTAGGACTCATCTACACAATTGCTTGAATGTGCTTGTCTGAGGGAAAAAAAGAAAGAAGCAACAATATTGGTTCAAATTTTATGAGTTTCTTACATGTGCAGTCTCTCGTTTCACATAAAAAGGCCCATTGTCTTTAGGAGATCTCAAAAAGACCTTACAGGCTCAAAGCCTAAAGGACAAACCTCGTTAGGAGTGCAAAGATCCTGATGAAAATTTTTATCAGGACCGGAAGTGGAGTTGGTAAATTGGTTTAAATTAGCCACGCCTGGCTCTGTATGAGGGAGTCTACACTTGCATATCCATTTTTTTAAGCCAAAGCTTCTTTTGGTTTCTCAGATAAAAGAGTATAAAGTGGGCATTCTCCACTTGATGAAATTTCACTATACAGTGATTCCCATCAATGTATAATTAAAAGTGGATTTCCTTTTCCCTGTTTGGCTGAGGTGGGGGAGGGTCTGCATAAACCTGGCTGATGTGAACAAAGAGAACTTTCATGAGTTCTCCTGCAAACAGTCTATCAGTTACAATTCCTAGTGTTCACACTGCTGCACTGTTCAAAAGGAGTTCTGAAAAAAAAGTCAAGCAGGGGGTCCAAGAAAAATTCAACCCGCATGCCAACTAAGGGAAAGAAAGAGAAGGCAGGAAAAAAAACCTAGCTTTTGTTGTAAAAAGAACTAATGAAGCTGCTCTTAGAACTGTCCATGGTGACACAACAAGACTGTGCACCCACACACATTGTGAGCATGCCAGTCACCCACAGTAATGAGAAAAGGAAACACTGTGGGCAAAGGAAATATATGAATACGTTGCTTTTATGGTTTAACTGTAGGGAATCACAACGCTGGCCCACAATATCTTGTGCCAACTGCCAAAAGTGGTAAAGTAACGCATAAGGTTGTCTACTTATATTTTTCTTACAGACAAGATGGACTGGTGGGGGGTAAAATCCCATTATCATTATAAATTGCTAATTAAATAATTATCAATTAGATGGGCAGACAGAACTCATTCCAATGAATTCCTTAGAGGGCTTTCAGTAAAGAAAAACAGTAATTTTGATTATTTTTTTTTATCCATACTTCCTGCCTAGGGGCTCTAAATAGAGATGATATATGGTGTATCCCATGTTAGACTTTCATACAGTATATTCCATGTTAGAGCTCAGGGACAAACACTGAACTTTGGAGCATATATAGATCTTTTTTCAGTTTTTCAAATAGACGGCCCTAATTTCACGACATTAATTAGAAACCCAGGGTTATTTCCCAAGGAATAAAAATAATACTTTCCAGACTTTTACGTGGCTTTGAGAAATCACTTTGTCCAAGTAACTGACAAATTATTTTTTAATATATCATTACATATTCTTTTCCCTTCTTTGCATAATCCAGAATTCCCTTTGAAATACATTATTAAAATATTTAATATAGAAAAACATACAGATATTAGGCATGACTGACTACAGTGCAGGGAGCATTGTTAATGAACCCTACTCTATTCATTAACACTAAAACCAATTCAAAATTACACCCTAGGCCTATAGGTCTTAGCTGTCAAGTTTTCAGATCAGCCACTTGGGCAAAAATACTGTTGTCAGAGTACTGAGCAACAGAAATGATCCTGTCCTGTCCTGTAACCCTTACTCATGTGAGCAATCTTTCCTGAGGAGGGGGGTCCCACTGGCTTTAATAAAACTTATTCAACTAGTGCCAGTAATTACTCACACGTGTACAGAGTGATTGTACCTACACTTCTTTGATCAAAAATGAGTTTCTAAGACAATTAATAACTGAAATGATGTGCAACTGCTACTTGTAAAAGCCTTAGTGGTCTGAAAAGGAATATTTTCTAGGAACAGAAGTTTTGTAGACTGAAACGAAGAATCAGGCTAATGTTGGGGACATAGTTTTCATTGCCGGCAAACACCAACAAAAAAGCAAGGAACGGAAATGGTAGCATGAAAGATGGACTTTTAATTCCAAAGCCAGGAACATTTAAATATGAATGGGGCTTGCTGAAGCCGGCTATCTTTTGTCAGGAAATATGAAGCCCTGGAACTCCTTTTGTTGCTGTCTTTGTTAACCGTATGAGGCTGAAAGGAGTTAGATGGCTTGTTTCATTTTCAAGCCCCATCACAATGAGACTCTCAAAAATAAACGCTGATAAATACATGAAAATGCTGAAGCATTGACAAGGGAGAGAAAACTTTCTTTTGCAGAGTCATCTGTCGCTGGATGACTTACCAGGGAATTTCAATCACTGCTGAAAACAAACAGCAAGTTAGGTGTTTAAGGTTTAGAAAGAGAGTTACTGTACAAAATTAAAATATGATTATGCGAAAGCATTCGAGAACAGTGATTATAAAATACCTTCGGCAATATACACACCGTTTCCTTCCTGTTTTGCTGCTTCTCTGTTAGTTTCTGGAAGACCACAGATCCCAGGGGAAGTTCCTCATGGCGATGTTCTCTAATGTAATTTACTCTGAGGAATACTTTATGGTGAAAGGTGCCTACTACGTTTTGTTATGGAGTTTTTGTTCATGGTTCAGGATTGATCCACTTGAGTCTTTCAGCAGGGAGTAGTTTTCCAGTGTGGCACAGCATGACTCCAAATCAATAAGGTTAATAGATGTGGTGGCCACACAGTCAGAGGTGATGTGCCTGGCATTTTCGGTGCCAATGAAGAAAATTTCTGATGACGAGATGTCATTTTTCTGCCGGCAGTAATGTCACCCTGATTACCTAGAGCACATAGCCAGTTAGTAAGTTAGCAAGACTGTAAATGGCCCATTAATCTGAATTATCTTTAGAAGAACTGTTTCAAAAATTTTTGCTTGGGCCCAAATTACTGCCCTCTCTGTGATTCTTGAAATGCCAACAGCACGCTTGCTATATAAAAACGATATTGCTGTGTAAGAGTGACTAAATGGGAATGGCTAGCCTGGAAGTTCACTGTACATTTTTAAACTCTCAAGAATGCATTATAAAACCTGCAAAATGTCGGTCTTAAAAATTCAAAATGAGATACATATTATTCAAAAAATAAATAAATCTACCATATGATTTCCCATTCACCAGAGAGATACAAAAATTAAAGCAGAGATTAAAAATGCAATGCAAGATCATACCACTGAAATAAAAGTAACAATGTCAATGCCACATCTACTAATGTAATGTCAGTGCCATGTGTTGGTCTTTCTGCAGTTCTAATTTTCTCCGACCTTTTAAAATATGCAACCTCTTAGCAGTACCTCTCAGAGTATTAACGGGTACACATTCCCAGATGGCCTGCATTGTAAACAAAGTGTTGGACCATACTAGAAAGAGAAATATGTTTAATATTCCAATATCTAAACATCAGCAAAGTGTAATTCAGAGTGACACCGAAAAATATGCTGAACAGAATATAATTTATTGTGACTTCAGTTGATAAATGTCATTAAGGGAAGGATTTCCATAATTACATTATTAACTACTTTGAAATATTTATTTCCTGTCTGATAGAAAATATCACTGGTCAGTGATATTACTAAAAGAGATATTACCAAAGGGAACTCAGTGCAGTCTCTAACAGTGACAATAACAATTTGCATTACGATAACACTATCAAGCATAGAATATGGAACAAGGTACTATGTGAAGCTACAGCACCAAACCATCCCTACCCCGAAGAGTTCACAGTTAAAATTTTGAAGAAAAATAGTAGGATGGATGAAAGGGAAGTCTGTGCAACAGACTGGATAAAGTAATGATTTTTATGAGGATCATTCCACACTAACTTCCTTTCACTATTTCTACCACTTGGTAGCTGCCTTGGAGTGAATCTGCTCTACTTCAGCAACTCCTAGCATCTTTGTAGTGCTTCTAGGTAGCTGTTTATCTAAAGAGCTAAATTCTATTCCAATTTACATCAAGAATTCTCATTTTCTAAGAGAGAAAGAGTTTAGAATTTCTTGGCTACCGGTTATATATTAGTGTTATCTAAGGGAAGTTGAGCATGCCCCATGGAAGCAATACAGCACATGATGATGATTTTACTTATATTTGGCCATGCTCATTAAACATGTTAAATACTAGAATGTATTAAGTTAACTTGAAAATGCTGAAGGACTGGAAGAGGCTAGATAAAAAAAATTACACTGAATAGATCCTCCTTAATTGAGTTGTAATCACTTAGTATTGATCATTAGTCCTTTCTTTTATCAGCATGATGAAGATAATGATGATAATGATGATGATGCAATGCGCAGCATTTGGATCATAAAGGAAGGATGAAAAATTGTTTAAATATTTGATGGTAATTCTTTCTTGGTGGAAGGTGATATAAGCTGTACATCATCATCTGTTACTCTAAAATTCATGGTAGAGCTTGGAAATATGTTGAATAAGTAAGATTTCCTTTTTTAATATACTTTTCCATGTCTTCTTTTAAACAATCAATCAATTCTTTGCTAAAATGGAAAGGGGGTATATTTTTGGGAAATACTTTAAAAAAAATCTGTTATTTTCTACCCCATTCCTTCAGCAGGAAAGCAGTTCTTTTGCCAGTTAAACATTCAAAAATCATGTCTCATTTGAATAAATTAACATATTTTGTGGCAAAAATTAATTCCAAGGAAGGAACAATAAATAGGAAAGCAATTTAAATTGTGTATTTTACAGGGGAAGGAAAAAAAGAAAACCCAACATTGTCATGCGTATGACAGCTCAGCTAATTTGATGGGCTTTGATGTTAATTTAGGGTTTACTTTAATTTCAAAACATATTTTTTCACTTAATAAGGGAAACAAAAGAAACTTTCAACCAGTTTGTTATCTGGGAATGTTTTGGCTTCTCAAATGTGAGAACATGATTGTTTTTATTTCCAGGAGGAGATAATAACACTGAAGCAATAAAAAAGAGTCAAGGCAGCTTGCACAGCACAGGAAGTTCACAGCCAGAGACTTAATTTCCCACACAATGTACTGTGCAATGGGCCCATTAACATAGATGAATAGGCTCTTTAAAGGGTTTTTTTTCTAGATATGCAGCTGCCGCTGAATGGTGCTATGTTAATAAGGTACTCACATGCCTATTCTTCAGGTACTCTGGCATTCTCTACCTAGGTAATCTCCATATAGGAAAAGCTATTAGGGGTTGTATCTCCTACCACACCTTCAATTATTTTAACACCTGCACTGATAATCCAGGCAAGGTAAACTGGTAGGGGGCCAAGGCTCTAAGTCCATCCTCTTCCCCCAAAAGTCACGTCTTGGGGGGAGGGGCAGAGGGAGAGGCAAAAAGAAAAAAAAAGTAAAGTCACTTTTATTACACATCAGTGGGAACATTCTGAAAAAGCTTTCATGCCTAGGAAATTGTTATTTCTTCAAACAACTGACAGCCTGCAGAGGAAACTCTAATGGAAATCCAGCTCATGCATTGTTATGCATGGCCCTCATGTAGATACATGGGGGTGGATTAAGTTAGCTTCCAAAGGCTCTATTGTGTGCAGCATTAATTTGCAGTGCTCTTGATATTTGAGTTTGAAGGTTTTACAACCTTTGTGTTTACTTAGATGCACTATATCCTAGGTTTGTTTATTTCCTTCCACAATCTCTTATTACCCAGTAAATGTTACATTTATCTTTATTAACTTTCAATGTGTTGCTGTAAGTCACAGGGAAGGAAATAATTACAGCCTCCTTGAGAAGTATTACTTTTAGAGAGTTTTTTGCTTCCTGGTCAGTCCTGAGCTATCCATCTGTTAAAACACTGGCCTTCTTTGTAAAGCCAGTGGGTTGAAAGCATAAGAACTACGTGTCATTTATTATTATTATTATTATTATTATTATTATTATTATTATTATTATTATTATTATATAATGATTAAATCATAAAGAAATGCATTACATTTTCCATGTCATATATGTACAAATAAATAAATCAATCAACAGCCTTCCAAAAGACTGCAAATCTGACACTGGCACGATTACTGGGCTATAAAAGGAAAAAATACACATATCACTTCATGATGAGCACAATTTTTCCACCATTTTCTCAGAATCCATTACAAAATTGTTTGCTATAATATACAGCTCTTCTCCCAATATTAAGATGCAAAATATAAATGAGACTTTTCCTGTGCTGCCTTAACTTGTGTTATTGTTTTCCTGTAAAGCTTCATATACACTGTAGACAGGCATTTTTGTAAATTCAACTTTCCAGTGAGATTTAAGTTCAGAAGATCCTAATGGCTTTTTATCTGAACTTGTCAGAGATGTCTAGAAGTGTTAGTTTTTCAGCACTGAGCTAAGAACTCAAAGTAACTTGTACACTCAAAAGAAGCTATGATCCTAATCTGAACTAAAGGGCTCAATTGAATAAAAATACCTTATGCTCGAATAACTCAAGTTACGTGTGGCTCCTTCCCTCCCCTCCCCCTTTATATGTAAGTCAGCCAGTTAGACATTTTTGTATTTTAATAACACAAAACGTGTTTCTTAGGGAAATAAGTGCCTCACAGTATTTTGTGTCTGAGTAGTATCAGGCGCACTGTTAACTCAAAACCCTAGCGCTGAGGGGTCTTTAAAACTACAGTAAGTTTTGAGCCCAGGTATTGATGCTAGATAATATACGAAGAGAAAATAAATTACCTTCTTTAGGGCTCACTCTTTAAGGGTACAACAGTGGAAACAGCTGCCTCTAAGACTCGCTTGCTTGTTGAGCTGGGGGAGTCTGTTTGCAACCTGCCTCAGACTGAGTAAGTTAAAGTGCAGACCAAAGGACAGGAGCCACCAACCTCAGCTGTTGAAGAAGTGAAGATATTAATCCAACCTTTGGGGCTCAGGATCTTTTCTAATGTCCTAGGAAATGATAAAAGCAGAAATAGAAGTAACTGCATTTCACAGAGCTGTTTGAAGTACTGTGGTACTACTGGCATTGTATAAAACAATAGCACAGCTTCCCCTGGAACATGATAAAAGTATGTGAAACCGTTGCTGGTTTAGAGAATATAGATCTAGTGCTTCTGTTCTCCTTGTTTTGTAACACACGGACAAGGAGTGATAATAAAGAGATGCAAATTCAAAATGAATAAAAAGAAACTTTTTTCCCCCTCCCTTTAGATATTCAGGCTGTTGATATGCAATACCATAATATTTCACTGAGCCAGATTAAATCTAAGCACATTAGAAACAGAAGTGAGATATTTATACAACACAAGAATCTCCAGCATTACACTAGTTAATTTGAATTACTAGCAAATAAGGGGAAACCTGTGTTCGGAACAGCATAGTCCTCATTTGCTATCACAAAACTTGGTGTCTTCAGCTGAACACCCTTGACTCTGGCTGCTGATATGGTGCTGCAACATATAAACCCCTGCTCTGTTACAATATGACAAGTCCTACTTTGCAGTTTTCCTATAACATCCCTTACCTTTAATCATCATTGGGTCATACCCATGCCTTTTTTTTTGATGCAGACCATAAGAACTGGAGGGCAGGTCTTATTTGCTTTTGTTTTTCAATCAGCTAATTTGGAGGTTTTCCAAAAAAAGAACAGAGATCTCAGGAAACCTCACAAAGCTCACTGCTGTCATAAAAGCTGGTAAAGTTCGTCTGGTCATAGCCAAGTTATATGCCTGTGTAGCCTCCTCCCACAAGTTATCAAAGACTGGATTATTAAGGCAAAAACAACCCTTCCCCCTCCAGCAAAACTCACCTCTGCATTAGAAGTGAGAGTGGGGGCTAGGAGTGACTGCTACCATCAGGCAGAGATTGCAGACTTCCCTATATAACTTTTGCAACTGTGAAAACATTTCTGATCCCTGATTTCACTTCCGAAATGACATATTATTCTGTGGGTCTACTGACAACAAACTCTTTACAGGCACATGAAGCTGCCTCCTACCTGAATATTTTGAACATTACCACATACTCTGTGTGTATATATTCCTCTAGCAGAGCGACTATTTATTTAATATATGAGGTATGAACTTACTTAACTTACTGCATGTTAATTTTGTGCAGTTTTTTACAACCTCCCCATATTCCAAATGAGAGGAGCCATATACAAAGGCTATATTATACATTGAACTGGACTCTTATTTCTTCTGCCTGTGCCTTCTTTCAGCAGTCCTTCCAAGAAACATGTGATCTGAAACGTGGTGCTGGACACTCAGCATTTTAAAGGAGTCTGATTTGTCCTTCTTCTCAGAACGCACAATGTTTTGACTAACTAGGTCTCCATCAAGCCTTTGTCATCCTAAAGAAGGACAATCTACTCCAGTGCTTGCAGTAACCGAGGCCTATCTGTTGACTGCAACAGCGGAGCTGCAGGAGAGGCCACACCAAGAAGCATGGAGGAGCCCTGTCTCCAACTCCCCATTTCTCTAGACGCAGTGAGGAGCAGGCAAAAGGAGAAGCTTTTATCATTTTGTGCACCCCTTAAAGATGAGAAGCAATCTCCTTCTGACTGATACACTATTGAATATTGAATGAATACCTGGGGCTGACTGTGGGAAGGATGGGATGAAACTAGGCAGGTTTCTGTTTAGGGAATGAACAGGCAGCATGAATCTTTGGAGCAGGTTATCTTCCCAGAGGTCTCTGAATGTGATCAGTTGACAAGATTCCCAGCAAACACAGTGGTCAGAAGAACTATATGTTGGAAGAAGGTGAAGATAAGTTGAGGTAGACAATTTGTACGGCTGAGAGGACACTCTTCAAAGCTGAGGAATGGTCGATCAGAGTTTTGTAGCTAGCCTAGGAAATTCAAATAGGGAAGATTATTTAGAGCAAGAAAGAGAAAGCAGGAGGGATATACAGATACTCTCTAAAGAATAAGAGCAATTAGAAAGCAGCTAGTCAAGAAGAGGAAAAAGTTTAATAAGAGAACCATTGTAAGGAAAAAAGAATACATAAAGAGGGAAAGCAGAGAAAGTAAGATATCAAAGTAGAGGAAAGAAGTGGAGAACAGTAAATTTCTGCAGATAAAGTACACTACAAATTGTGGGAACAGGATGCATGGGTGACAGTTAAGAGCACATGTGAAAGAGCACAGTGAAAGGATACCTACCTCATCTGGAGAATGATACAACCCTTGCAAGAGAGAGGAAAACCTATCATGTTCTTTATATCGATGTGAAATATGAAAAAGCAGATAATCCTCTGACTCTGATTCCCTTTTTTGTTCATATTGCCATTGCTTAGTGTGATAAGCACTTTGTTAACCAGGATACATCTTGAAATCTTGTCAGGCTCTGACCCACTGAACACAGCAAGCCACTTCTGGGTGCACCAGGTTGCAATCACACTGTCCTGCAGAGTGGGACTATCCAGGTCTTCACACAACAGAAAAGGGGGAGAATAACATAGCAAAAACAGTCAAGCAAGGAGAGTCCCAGCAAGGACCTTTTACTCACCGACGGTGTGAGGGTGTCAAAGATTCTGGTTTTCTTGGGGTCTGGACATAACAGTTCGTGTGCACGCACTCGCACGTGCACGTGCGCACACACGCACACACATTGCCCGGCCCTTTTCCCTCTGTGCTAGTGGTCACTTTCCTCTGAAGGCCTAACCATAGCAGGCCTGTACAAGGCTTGGCTATAATTCTCCAGTCTTCATAACAGCACGCTCTGAAGCCCAAGTTGTCAAATGGGAAGGAGACAGGACCACGATCCCCTAATTATTTCTAATGGCTAAAGAATGAATGACATATCCATGGCCTTTCCTACTGCACTGCAGAGCCCTGCTCCCCTCCATGGTACCATGTCACGAGGCTCCCACGGTATAGCACGGGAATTCTTTGCCTGACAAGTCACCCCACTTTTAGATTATTTATTGATCACTTAATGGAAAGCTGCCTTCACTGGGGAATGTTGTGGCTAATTAGCAAACTTTGTTTTTAATGATGTGTTTTGTGCACATTTTAGAGGGTAAAATTGCAGCTCAGACTCTGCCTTGGAGCACTCATAACATTTAGGCTGTCCTCCTGTAGATAAACTCCATGGGTCATTGCTTATTTTTGCACCCCAGTAATAGGGAGTCTATATAGGGAGTAATAGGGAGTGCAAAATAGGTCCATGCTAGTTTCCAAAGGCAGAATTGCTTCCTTGCACAGGTCACGACAGGGTAGCATAAAATTAAAGCTTATTTCCCTATCACCATACATATAGCAGAATATTGGCTCCAGTTAGCCCTGGTTTCTAATTGTACCTGACAAAGTTACAGGCCGCTGGTAAGAGAAAGTCCCAGCCCTATGCACTTTAAACTGCAGTATGATCATAATTCCTACAAAATGCTTGTATAAGAAGAGGAAGCTTAGATAATTCATTTTCTTGTCTGCCAAAGAATACTTCAATAACTTCATTTCTTGGGGACTAATGAAAATTACAGGATTATGGGGTTTTTTTTTCTTTATTCCTTTGTAAACATAAACTGACACATTAACAGGCGAAGGAGAAGTGTGATCCCAGTAGTCTGCATCTTTAACACTGGAATCTTTACCTCTATCACTCTGCTGCTCCTGGAGGCAGCTCTTAAACGCAAACTCCAGCGTGGTGTGGCTCACAGACAACCAGCCTTGTTGCTGAGCGCTCTGATTTTTTTGCAGCAACCAGGCACCACAGAGCAGGGGCAGAGCTTGCAGGAGGTCGAGGTAATAATTTTTACACTAAATATCTGGCAAAACGTGGGGTATGTGCAGGGAGAAGGGACACAAGGGGAGGGAGGAGCTGTAGAAAATGACAGTAGAAAAATGAGAAACAGCCATTTAAAATAAATCCAGTCTTTTCCAGGAAGGCGTGATATTGCAGCAAGACTGAAGACATAACTGGGAAGGGAGGAAGACTGCACATCTACATCCTGCACATTTTGTTCTAATGGTTTTTCCTTTTTTTGTTTCTTGGGGTTTATTTTGTTTTGTTTTTAGGCTAGCTGCAAAGTTTTGCAAAAGGCTCTCACTAACAAAGCCAGTAAAGAGTGGGTACTAAGATGGTGCTTCTTATCTATGGCCATTTTTTTTTCTATTCCGTTCTCTTGATAAGGGCTGCTAAGGAAATAAGGCCCCATGCAATATCCAGCAATGACAAGTGAATCAGTTCTATTGCTTTAAGAAGAAAAAAAAAAAGATTCCCTCATTTTCATATTTCCATATTTAATTTTTGCACTTGCATGAACGTTTCTGTTATCTTCCTGCCACATGTTGCTATTTGTCTCTGTAGTGGAGGATTTTTTTTTCTTCCCTTTTTTTTTTTTTTGACTGTGGGCTATGTGAAGCCTGACTTGCATGTAAAAGATCCACAGGGGGGAAAAAAAAAAAACCCTCCAGTCCTCACTGAAATAAAGAGAGCTGGCATGCAGCGTGCTTTGTGAGAAGGCTCCACGCTCACCACCACCTCGTGTAACACGTGACACAGCCGTGCAGCACCACATACTTACAGACCTACGTCATGTGGCCAGAGCAAAGTCCCAGAGAAGATCAACAGGCATGGGTGAGGAAGGGCAATGGGAGGCTGAAAAAACCTAGCAGCCCCTGGCAGTTCCAAAAATCAGCCAGATTTGGCTGACTAAATGCTGTTTAACAATCAACCAGCCACTCTGCAACTTCCACGGAGTGCGACTGCCCAAGCTTGGGTAGAGGGAGAGCTCTGAGATTTACGAGACCGTTCCAGGCCATTTCGCTGGGTTTAGACTTATTTACGTTAGTCACCCTTTAGCTGTCTGACTTTCAGTGAGATTCAGGCTCCTAAGATATTTGGGTGCTTTCGAAAAGGTTACATGCAGTCACAAGCAGCCAGCCCAGACTCCCTCATGCAGTCAGCACTAGTGAGGCAGCTCATTGTTGCGATACATCCAAACTCAGCTGCAGCAGAGCTCAGACAGATGTTATTTTTGTTGTGTTTGCTGGCAGACAAGATTTCAGACAGACTCTGGTTATGATTTAGTTCTGGTCTACATGTTCAGGGCTCAGACTCCTTCTGCAGCCAACACAGGGACTGCCTTCAACAGGAGAGAGGGTAAATGCAGTCGATTTTCTATCTGAACAACATTTGGGCTGTCGTTTCATCAGTGGAGCGCAGCCATTCATGTTCTGCTCTGATCTGCACCTAGCCTGCAGACAGCTTGGATTTGTCCACATAAAATGTATGCACTGAATTTGTCCTGACAGTTTCTCTTCTGCAGATGGGCCAGCTCCAGGGTCTCACTGTTGCTACTGGTGCCATCACTGCGTTGCCTAATCCTTCGGCGTTGCTGCACTGTGAAAGTCATGCTCTGCCCCTGTCCCAGGGGAAGGGACGTTTAATACTTTTTTTTCCCCCTCTCTTGACAGATTTGGAAAACCATACTCAAGAAATGCAACAGTTTGTGAGGTGTACTCACCTGACCTTATGTTGACCTTCCTCCTGCTCCCATTCTTAGTTTTCTGAATCTCAGCATTTACAAGCCTTTGCTCCACAGCACCCACATGCCAGCCAAATCACCCATTGGTAGTTTCCAAAGTTTTTGCAGTGGAGTCATCCACCTTCTCCTATATCGACCTCCTTTCTTCCCTTCCTCTCCTCCTGCTGGATGGCCAACTTCCTCCCATCGATTTTGGCAGCGCAAGCTTGTACAGAGCACTGCTAATAAGCCTGGCAGTTTTATCACATCAGGCTCCAGTCTATGCCATGCCTTACCTTCAATATAGACACCATCCGTTAGGGTGCACCACCCACGTATATGTACCACAAATTTAACATTACATACAAAAATGTACTATCATAATGCTACATAGTGACCGATAAAGATAACTTCCAAGCACTCACTCCCAGTAAATAGGATAGACTTTCTACTCCAAATACCTTCCCTGTAGCTTGAAGCTTTGTGTCAATTCAATGTGATTGGGAAGGGACATGTGACACCAGCTCACAAAATGGTCTGCCATTTGGTCTGCCAGAATACGATAATTCTCCTAAAAAGATTATTCTTCCTTTGCCCACCTGACATCATCTGGCAAACTTATTGCTTATATCAGCCTGACCAGCATACACCAAAACAATTCATTATCATCTTACATGGCGTAACACCATTACGATATTTATGATATGAACATGACAATCTCAAAATATAGCCCCAAACTCTTCAGAAATCTATGCAAGTACTTTTGCTTCCATAGGGTGCTTTGGGACTCTGAGCAGGCATAAAATACATCCGTACAGGTCTCTGCGCAGTAACAGGTCTTGAGCATCACATATTTTTACGATGAGCTGCAGTTGTGACAGACCTATATGATACCTTGTATTTGGCTGAATAGGGGGAATGCGGAAGTTCAGGATAATTGAGGACAACAATCAGCCAATATATGACAAAAACACTGTGTTTTATACAGTCAATAAAACCAAAAAAAGATAATGCTATGAGGTGAAATGATGAGATTTGGTAGACATGACCCAGGATATGTTTTGACTATAAAGGGAAAAAGAAAAGAAGCTGGTAGAAGAATATCCACAATGTGGATATTGGGGTTTCTAGTATAGATTTATAACTTCACTTTTTTCAGCTATGATAATGGTTTATGCAAAGAAATAGATTCAGTTCAATCAATTTAGTCTCAATTCAGGCCTCTATTATTGATAGTTTATGAAAACTGCATTATTTTGTAAGGGAATTGCCAAATAGGCAACAAGTAAAACAAGTGTGAAAGTGAGACACTGGAAAAGTATTTGATGCCCTAGGGAAAAATTGATGGGCTTTCATGTGGCTCCTTCAACTTGTAAATGTGAATCTACCTGGAATTAATACAGAGCTGACACTGTACACATTAAATAATATAAATAGCCATCTAGTAATTTTTATTATAACTGGGAAAAGTGATTTTTTGGGGGGTAATTTGGGAATTTAAAGGTCTAACTACCCCATTCCTAGGAAAACCTTGAAATTCAGATAAAGACACCATGGTAATATACACTTTTCTCCCACATCTCTATTCATCTCCTACGGAAAAATATAATATTTACCCTGTGGAGCAGTTATCATAAAATGTCTGGGGTAAGAGAAGCTTTTCTCTTGCAAAAGATAATCTGTCTTCAAATTTATAAGTCAATCCAGTGGCCTAGTTGCTAGAACATTTACAAATACTTCATAATTAAATTTGCACCAAACTTATGTGAAAAAGATTTATGTTCCACTTCCCCTAAACTGTTTTGCCCTATATTTTTTTTTCCCCCCTTTTTTTCTCCGTGTGTGTGCATGTGTGAACTGAATCTTTGGGAACTCCTTCCAGGTGATGCGTCATTGAGGTGGTTGAACACATTGCATTATGGCAGTCTGTCACATCAATGTTTCACGCTGAAATACTGGACTTGACACATCACTGGAAAAGGAAGTCAGACTATCCAAAATCCAAAGAGTCATGTTTCTTTTGAAATTCGAGATTCTGAAGATAGAATTTTCACCTATGCAGCAAGAAGCCGAAGTTTAAATAAGTATAATATTATTAAGTATTATTTTAACATTAAAAATAATTTGCATGCAAATTAATAGGCTCTTGTTGGTCCTGCTGGTGGGTGGAAATAGCCAATGCTTTGTAAATAGCCCTACTTATTTCAGTCAAGCTCTGTAAATTAGTTATGGCAGGAGAGGTGACAGAATCTGACCCTCCAGGAAACAAAAAACAATGCACTGGAATATTTTTATGTAATTGTGTTTTGAATATAAGGACTCATAAAGCTTTTGGCACTAGCACCCAAACTCTTACCTGCTCCTTTGATACTGGCTGGAATTTTGCCTATAGACAACCTGCTTCAGATGGTGTTTCTTTCAACTGCTGAATGAGCTAATACTCAGGTGTAGTAGTTTCAGGCTTGTATCTTGTATTTCCAAAGGAATAGCTGCAAGTGCACTGAAATACAAAGCTTATCTTCTAGAGTTGTGTAGACTACGCTCCTTTCCAGTGGCATTAAGAGCAAGGGAGACCAAGGTGGGAGATTTTGGAGTATATAAGACAGCAGTATGCAAAGAACCATTTTTCTGTAACTACCAAAAAAAAAATTATCTTTTACCATGTTCCGCACTTTTTTTTGTAGTAACCTAACATATGTGCCAAACGAAAGATTCTACTGAACATACACAGGATGGAATGTAATCACCTTCAACTTTAACCAGAATGCACAAAGTATCTTTGTTATGCTTTTACCACCAAAAAAATTGTCAAGACTATTAACAACCATGCTTCTACATAGTAATGCAAAAAGGGTTAGGAGTATGACCTGGAAATTCTACTTTTTTTTAGCTTTCACCAGCATACAATAACGTGCATGAGTAATTAATATGGAAACAAGGGTGAAGATGGATTACCACAGTTTGGAGGAAAAAGAGTGCCATCTGGACAATATTGCCAGCTCAAGATTATATGCAAGTCTCAGCTATTTAGTGTTTGCTTATAACAATGGAGCAAACGTTAATATATTAAGTCTAACAACAAAAAGACACTGTTTACAACCCTTAATAATATCAGAGAATCCTTGAAAATATGACATTAACTTTTATTATAGGTATTACATGTATGGTTTTTAATATTTTTATCTCAAGCTTTTTCAGGATCTAATTCATGATTTCTGAGCACCTTGAGGTTAACAATACCATTTGTAGAAATTTCTAAAATCTGCTACTCTTTAGTAAGCTTCACAGACGTCTTATGTGAGGAATGAGAGGTATTAGAACAATCTTAAATCTGCAATGGATTCTACAGAATATCTCTTGTTTGAATATTCCATGGCATACTAGATCCAGAGTTCACATAAGGTCTATCCTCTCTCTCCCTCCGCTCCATCTCAGAATCATCTGCAAATGGTCTCCCTCACCAGCAACAATTTTCTTGTTATAAAGTCCAGCCTCTTACAAGGCCTCACAGGATTCTCTAAGATTTACACAGCTGTAGCAAACAACTTCAAAATTAACCATCTGACCTTCCCCAAAATGCTCAAAATGCTTGAATTCCTCATTGTGGACACAAGACTCAAGCATATTTGAAGGCCCTAGGGCCAAGATGATTTTTGAGCTGTCATGCATTAAAAAAACCTTCCCTCAAATTTTCCAGAGGGCTCTACTTCACCAGCGCCCTTTTATCTGCTCTCCATATTCCACTCTGTCCTCCATCTCCACTAAGAAACCATCTCAAGCAGAGGGGCAATAAATTACCATTTAGGGGAGAGTTCTCATGTTCATCCAGAAGCAGAAGAAGTGCTTAATTAAAGACCAAATTCACAGCTGAAAGCTGTGACTTTGCTATGAGCAGTCTACCCGCTGTCTCTAATTAATAAAATCTTTTATGAGTCTTCTGCTATGTAGGTGCAGATACTTTTCATGTCCCTCTCACTTCAGTTTAACTCCCAACCCAATTCATTCTGATTTGTAATTAACTATTACAGCAGTGAATACCTTCATTCCATCCTACCCCAGCTTTGGATTCATTTTGCATGAATGAAGGTCCTGGGGAAAAAATAAATACCTCTCGTTCTGCCGAAATTTACAAGATAAGAGTCCTTGACCAGAGGACTCCCATGTTGAACTGAACAGTAGACAATACACTTTTGGAGCACATCAAGGAGCAGTTTCAGCATTATTCTAGGTACGTATCTTTCCCTAGAAGAGGAGAAGCTGGAAGTGACACACAACAGCAGGTGCTTTTTATATATCCTTATCAGCTTATACTTGTCCCATGTGTGCTAAAATACAGAGAATTCATGCAGTGGGGCTTCGTTCCACAGCGAGGACACACAGTTCTTGTCCAGCTCTCAACAGCTCAGTAAAATAGTACTGGTTTCTTTGCCAAATTACCTTATAAGGCCGCAGCAGGGTCTGGATTTGTCCATTACCACAGGGTTTAATGACCTTAAGCACAACATTGAATTACACCTCCAATTGCTACTTCCATCTGATTAAGCACTGAAAAATGCAGAAGGCTGGATACATACATACAACACTGGTAAATGAGCTAACACATTGAACCAGAGCATGCAGTATTTAATCCTCACTCAGCACAACTCATTATTATTTACTGAAGCATTCAGAAAGGGATGTGTTATTACAAAGAACTGAAGAAGGTGTTCTATTTTATTATAAAAATTTGAAAAACTTTGTAATAAACTTTTAGGAAATCTATAACTGAAATGATCTTGTGAAGCCACTGTTCCCAGTACCCAAACCAAAGGCTCACCAAAGTCTTAACTGCAGAAAAAACCGCTCAGCAATGGAAGGAACGCGTTCAAAGCTTTGCTCTTGGCCACATCCTAAAGCAAAATAAATGTGAACTTCACAGAAACCAATTTGAAAAATACCTGTCAATTTTACTTTAGTGGCATAACTGGCTGCAGGTCAGCTGAATGATAATTGACTAGTCTACCAGTTTATCTAAGCTGGGCATCACAGTCATTAAAAAAATCAGTGAAAGTGAGACGTAGGGTATGGATGCAGAACAATACTACCATTTTTAAATGATTAAAATAGAGCTTTGAGTTATAATAGAAAGCAGAGCTAAAAGTTGAATGCCAGCTTTTTTTGTTTTGTTTTAAGCTTTCATGTTGACCTCTGCTCTACACAACTTAAATCTGTTTTACATCAGAAGCTGCAGGGACAGGAGAGTACATGGGAAAAGAACACGTCTGGGAATTTAGAGAGGACCAGCTAAATTTTTTGAGCTCCAGTGGGACTGGTGACATAACTAAAAAGCAACAAACAGCAGGTGAGAGGAAAGATTTAAATATAAATAAGGAGATTTTGAAGCAATAGGTTTTTATTGATCACATTCACATATCAAAGTCACTGTTTTCAAAAAAATATATAACCAACTAAGAATATAAAAGCCATAAAATACCAAGCTTGGGAAAGAGAAGATATTAGAGAAGAGCAAAGGCATAGAATAACGTTGATACATATTCCCTGGCCAAAAAAAATCTAACTAAATACCCTATTTTCTTTAATTAAAAATCACTGAATTATTTAACTTTTCTGACTAAATTAAATATTGAAGACACATCAAGGTTTGCCTAGTGGTGTGATTAGTGGCTTACATAGTTATTAAGATCTTCCCATTTGGACCCAAATTCCATTTCTAATTAAAAATATTACTAGAGATTCAGTCCCACAAACAACTCAGCATACAGATACTCCATGCTTTAAAATGTTTAAATATATTAATTCACACAGTTCATTCATTAGTAAAAGGTTAGAACTTATTGTCCTTTTCCAGGGTTCAATACAAAGAGACTGTGACCATTGAAATGGCCATGGCTTAACAGATAGCATTTGCCATCCTACTAAAGGTGCTGTTCACACTCTATCCATGGGATCAGAGTTCAAATAGCAATGCATTCAATCGGGGAAAAAGTAGTGGTTACAATAGCATAGTAATAACAGTTGCAGATAACAATTTGAAAAGCTGAAACTGCTGAAACATGGTGGTTTGCAGTTAGAAAACGTTTGTGTGTTTTACCAGAATGTAACCCATTACCCTGCCAACTGGGAAAAATAAAAATCCAGTCAGAAGACACAAAATTAGATCAGAGTTCTCTCTCAAATGAAAATAAATCCAGTCTTGCTGAACTGAAATGTGATTATTTGAATGGCATTTCTATCAGCTCATTTGTTTAAAACTCAATTTAATGGAATGCTAGAAACTTTGTCTCACAAACGCTAATGTGTACGTGCTACTCTGCTCACAGGAGCAGGCCCATTAGCAGGTCTGAACAGACTGTCCTCTGCGGGGAACCCACAACCACACATTGCAAACAGAGCCTAAGAATGGAGCAAACGTTCAGTGATATTGCCCCCAAATTCTCTTCAGCCTCTGACAGTCTGCAGCTTAGAGACCTCCTATTTAGTAGCCTTCTCTTCAATGAACATGTCCAGTTACCCACTGAACCCACATAAACTGTTGGTATCCGCAGCATGCTGGGAGGTGGCAGTTCAGCACTTAACTACATGCTGTGTACAGAACCACTTTGTTCTGTTTTGAACTGTACCTTTTACCTTCATTTAATGCCCATGCTTTTGGTATCTGAAAAAATAGCGGACAATTCTTTCCCTCCACGGCACTCATAATTTTCTAACCCTTCATCATATCTTCCCTGTGTCAACTGTTTCCCACGTTGAAGGATATGGTCTACTCAGGATGTTAGATCAGGAACAGAGTTATCCAACGCTCTTCCTCTGCTTCGTGGAGAGTTAACACACCTTCAAATCTTGTATGGGCTGAATCATTCTCTGAATATTTCTGTCTTTTTTTCAAGTAGAGAAGGAGCCTTGATGACTGTTCTAATCAAAGACTAATTTAAATGCCGGGCTGGTGTTTCGAAGAAGGTAGAGTTAGATCAAACTTTACTATATTTATCAGGTGAAGATCCGAGTGTGTCTGTTTAGTGAGGCAGAGAAATTTTGCTATTAATGGTTGCTATTGGACAGTGGTTTCTTTTCAGTACATGAAATGAGAAAACAGAGCCTGTTCATTATGAAGCTAGTGAAAGTTACAATAGGCCAATACAGGCAGAATCCTACAAGTGCTTGTGTGGAATGTAATGCAAGAAAATGCAACATCAAAGAAAGATGAGCAGGGAATGGAGAGCAAAGAAACACGTAATGAGACGAGTCAGACTAAAGGGTAAGATAACTGGTTAAGGCTTATAGCACTTTATAAGGACTAGAATAATTTTCCTCATTTTTCATGCAGAGAAACTGAGGCCTTGAATAGAAGCCAGTAGCAACTGTGTCACCTGGACCAGCTCTCCTAGATCTGGGACCAGGTCTGACGAAAGCTCTCTTAGGAAGCAGGTTAGTGCTTTGCTTACAAGCCTCTTCTAAATATTTTCCTATTAACTCTGAGGCTAGAGAGAACTTAATAACTTGTCAGTGTGAAATTATTAAGTTTCTTAATGGTAAAGGCACAACGTGGGGTTTGTGGCCCAGTGTAAGTTCTTGCTGTTTGCGCAGTGTTAAATAAGTCAGTTGATCAATGGTGCTCTGATGATTTATTAACGTCATGCTGCCAATGAGAACTCATGCTGAAAGTTAAGATGGATCAAACTTAATTTTAAAATATTAAAGTGAATCTGTATCTTTCAAAGACTTATAGAACTAATTGCATATTTATCATATATTAATATAGAGAGTAAAATACAGCTGAATAATAAGGAATATGTCTCAGTAGTCCAAAGCATTGCCAACAGCAATGACAGCAAAGAATTGTGTTTTACCATGTTTTGTTGCAATTCCACAAAAATGGCTTGATATCCCAGTGACATAAACAATTCATATGTTGGGTACTAAGTACCTTCAATTTTCAAAAAGAGAAAAAAATAACTAAATCTAATTTCACTTGGATATGTGTACATTGCTTTCACATTTCAATGTAAAAATCCAAAAGGTAGTATTTTCTTAGTGAACAAAATTTGATTATAGCAGCTGAAACAAAACACTGCAAAAAAAATATTTTTCTTCTTTCATGAAAGAATCACAATGCCACACTGGCCAAGCTGGGATCATTATTTTAAATATTTGATTCACGATTTTTGCCTCATTTAAGGTGAGACTACCTACCCGATACAGATGTATTTAGAAACAGTCTGCTACACTAAAAGAGGATGCTGCTTTGCTTCACCACTATATATATACGCAGCACTGCAATAGAAACCGGCCCATAAACAATTACCAGGCACTGAAAATCATATGGGAGTCCAAGCAGTGCTTATATTAAGAGAATTTGGTTATTGCACTGCCATGAACTTTGGCATATTTTTACTGTTTAGATAAGTACCTTAATACCTTTATGTTTATATTAGAGAGAATTGTATAAGGATTCTTTTGCCATAGTCAGAGTTGAAATATTTATTACTACATTTTGGACCTGTCCAGCCTTTCATCTGAGATGTGTACTGTTTGCTAAAGATGGTCAAGTATTACCTTTACCATTTCAGTCCTTAAGAACCTGAACCACAGACAGACTTAGCATCCTCTGAAGTTACTGGAAAGATCCTTTTATACTGCAAGAAAAAGCTCATTTGAGCCCTTAGGCTATGTCTATGCTAGCAAATAGTGCAGACCAGCAGAAGCAGATCTGCAGGGCAAAACAGTTGACGTTGAGAACCAGAGATCCACATTATAAGCATTATAAGCCATTCTTTTTTTTTTTTTTAATTGATATTAGCTAGTGTCTGACCCCACACACTGAGTGTGCTCCTTGGAGTACATCTTCTTGTTTATTTTTATCCAAAAGCAATTCTAGTTCATGACTCAAGACTGTTCCTCGATGTGAATGAAAGCACAAAAAGTGGAGACGGTCACAAGATTTGCTTTAGAAGTATACGCCTGAATCAGACTAAAATATTAAGGTGGACTCATACTTTGCAATGTCAGCAGGGCAGAGTCTGAGTCAAAGCCCAGGGACACCAGCAGCGAGGTGAAGAGAAGGGGCATTCTCAGAAGCATCGGTAGATCTGGGTCTCGGGCCAGCAGGCGCCATCGTTCGGTCACCAGTCCTCCTTGGCTGCGTCTGCACGGATACACTCTGCAGCTCCTGAGTTCGTACTCCATCTTGCAACATGTAAAATTTGCTTCATACCCCACTTCATACTGTGCGTTAAAACTGTCCACATGACAGGCAGTCTTCCAGTGATAACAACAATCTTCAGGTGATGCCAACAATTTGTACTTAGCTGGTGTGTGAGGTGCTCTGCTAAGCCCAGCCAATCAACACAGTCTGCTGAGCAACAAGAAAAAGAGTCTCTGGGTCTGTTATGCTCTGTCAGCTTTCCTAACCACTTCAAGAAATTAGTTTTGTGGACTTTGCTAATACATTTGCATGAAAAGGCAATGTACTTTCCAGCTCCCTGATACGTATATTAGATTATATTCACACATTGTATTCTTGGAGACTGCTTGCAAGTCTCGGATATCAGAGAGTTTTCCATGCTTCCAGAATATAGAAGTCTATGAAGGCAGCAAAATGTAGACCTCCCTAGCCAGTCTCACTGGATTTACATGCCTGCGTAATAAAAATGAACAATGAGCTATTCATCAGAGACCTGTTCTGTCCACGAAGCAAACAGGATGCTTTTTCCATCGTTAATTTTTCTTTGAATATATAGACAAAGAGAAAAGAGATTTAAAGCTACAAAAAGAGATCAAAACATATCAAAAAATCTGTAAAAAATTTCTAGGAGAGTATGGGTTTTATATATAAGTAGAATATATAACTAGAATGTTATACCGGTGCAGAAAAATAGTTTAATTACAGTGCTTTGGCTTAAGGGATTGTCCTTCATGTGAACACAGCATGCCTGGGGCATGCCCCTGCTGAGGATTTTGGCCCCAGCTACTTTTTAAGTCTGATGTAGATCATGAGCACTATTGCCCTGAGCTCTGTCCCAATAGCCCAGAATTCCCAAGGTCTGGAAAATTTTTTTAGAGAACTGCAGAGGTTTGCATGCAGACGCAAGACCTATTTTATATGGAGACGTTCCAAAACAGGTTAAAGTAGCTATATACTATGTAGACATAACTCTTAAGGCTTTTTAAAAATCAAAGAATACAGAACTATCATTTAAAAGTTGAAGAGGATTTAGTACCTTATGTAGCCAGTTGCTACCTTGTACCTCATAACACATAGTAGAGCAGCAGCAGGCAGTTCAAGTTGATCTGCAGACACTATAACTCGTACTCCAAATCTACCTAAATACAAAAAGTAATAAATTACAGTGAGTGATCCTTGCTTTTTAACTGGTATTCAAAGTCCATTTGCCTTTCTAATGCATTTTGAAAAAGATAAACACCTCACACTTAAGCTGTACATAAGCTCATTGCTCCTTTATATTATTTCCTATAAATAAAAGTATAAATACCTGTGGTCAGGCAATTTGATCTTTGAGTACACAGTACTATAAATCTAGTCGTCATCCATTTCCCTTGAAAATAAATATGACTTTTTTTTTTTAAGTTGTGAGACAAAAAGGTTCTTTCTTAAGGACATAACTCCCTAATAAACTAAATAGCAACTTAGAAAAGTGAAGGCATTGCTCCTGTGCAAGTGTACTAATTGGGTACATGCTCTCCATGCTGAGCAGAAATCACGCTCTTAGACCAAAAGTCTTTGGGATAGAACTGTGCTACCTGCAGCCCAGAGTGAACTGATACATTATATTTACTGCAGGCAAATTTGCTATGCAACTAGTCCTCTGAATATCTTCTGTTGTATTTTTTTGCCATTCCTATTCTTCCTCCTGAATCTTCTACTGCCTTCTCCATTCTGCTTTTATGCTTTCTATCACACCAACATCAAATCCCCATTTCTTATCAACCAGTGTCTCTACTGTCTTGCAAATCAGCCCCAGTAAGCTCACTCTCTTAATTCTTCCACTGTGGCAGTCTTCTCCTCCATCAGGATTACCTGAGCTGCTTGACATATTTTAGGGGTTTCTGCTTCAGTCACTTTGGAGCAAGCAACATGTAGTATTTTCTGTTTAAACATAAGTGTTGTTCACTTGTCTCTCAGGCAAACCTTGCACACTCCTTTCTAGGATGTCATGAAATCATAAACAACATTTCTGTTATCTGCAAGTTTCTGTAATAAACTTCAAAGGAAACTATGCATTTCCTAAATCTGCTGTAGGAAAGGTTTCTGATCTCTTTGGCTTTTTTTTTTTTTTTTTTTTTTGTATGTACCATAGCATATGGCTGCTGAAATACTAGTATGTATGCTATGGAGTCACTGCATCACAGGAAATTCCTTGAAGGAAGCTCCTTGAATGCCAGAACCTACCTATTTTCTCCTTCATAATATTAAAATTATATGAAGTCTCTGAGTTTAGCCATTGTCATTCACCTGCCACTGCAGACATGATGATCTTATTATTTAATTTGTTAAACATTAACATGGTTTTGGTCTAAGCACTCTTACCCAGAGATGTTCACTTTCCATGCACAAAGGTGTCTAAGGCAAAAGTAAGTCCAAGGAAAATTTTGAATCGAAAAAAGAAGGAACAATTTCATGAACAGGATCAAACTGTTATTATAAAAAGGAATTTCTGTATTCTGTATTGATTACTTACTCAGTTTTGAACATGGGTCTTCTGCTTCTCAGTAGAAACTATTTTTTCCCTTCAACCAAAGTTCTCAAAATATAGCGTTCATCAACATTGATTCAACACATCATCGTCTAAAATAAGGTGATAAAGCTGGTATTTATATCTATCAGGGGACTGGCTACAGACAATGACAACGACTATCTCCAAAAGGTATAATTCTCTGCCACAGTGTATATCAGTATTTTTCTTAATTATTTCTGACATTTTATCTATTACTCCAATGACTTTCTCAGAGGGTGGAAATAAAGTGGAAAAATGGTTTTTGTGCCACAGATAAGAAATACATCTTCTGTAAGTAATTCCCAGAAGAAATCTTGGAAATCTTATGGGGGTCAGGAAGAATGCAAGAAAGTACCATTTGTCACCCTTGCTGAATTGGTCATCTAAACTTACAGTAGCAGCTAAATCTGAGTTACTTACCTGTCACCCCTTAGGCAGAAAGTGAAAGGAGCATAAGGAAGTACAGAAAAGGAAAGAGAACTGCGGGAGAAAGCATCATCTGGAAATCCGCCTAATGATTTTGATCTTCCAGCTACCTACCTCCCTGCTACCTTAGCTGATGTCCTTTCACAACTGTTAACAGAAATCATACACAGCAAAAATGAAGAACTTAAAGCTGAGGTTGTGGCAAGGATAACAGCGTTACCAAGCTTAGCACCAGAGACTAATGAGAGAGGCTGAGTGAAAAATTTTCTGGCTCAAGAGCTGCATGGATGCAATGAGAATGACCACTGATCACCAGCTACAGAGAATAGGATGAGTCACAGACAGCCCAGAAAGCTGAAAGATGCCTTGAAGAAAGCAGGTGGGAAAGCTTATCCTAAGTCACAGTTTTTAACATGTGTTTGATGCAGAATGGACAACTGGGTTACAAAGAGCAATTCATCATACAGCTCTAAAGAAATGTCAAGCAACGTTGGCTGCTCAGCTTAATAACACCATTATTAAACTTAAGCTAAGTAAATCATTGTTCCTATCTTGAAAACCTGCAAATGCTGCAGCTGTCCCAGATCAATGCACAAAGAACTCATCATCTGGTTTCCAGCCTTGCAGCTAGTTTGTATACAGGTAGCCTTCTCTCATCCTCCAAATCCTCCAGCATCCTGTATTGATGACCCATCAGCATGAGCACGGTGAGCAAAGCATAAGTTTCTTACAGCTCTTGGTTCTATTTTATCTTCCGTTACATAGATATAAATGAAGCTAACAGTACTCCATAGAAGTTCGTAAGTATAGAACTGGTACTGATACGTATAGCAACATTTAGGTTGTTACTTAGGTCATACGTTATTTAGGACATACCAGGAACATGGAAATTATTCTGTATTTTACAGAATGAAACATGTAATTCTCAGATATTCACTAGTCAGGTGGTTTACCCTTATTCTATGCTCAAACAGCAATGAAAACGCCTTTTTTCCCTTCTTCTTGTGTTGGCTACATGGTGGCCTGCCTTTAAGAAGGCATTTACTGCCTACCTCTGAGAGATAGAGGAGGAAGGGTGAGTGATTTTCATGCTCTGGCACTCATTGTAGGCTGTTTAATTTGTCAGGACTACCAGGCCATGGTTTTGTGCTTTGACAGGTTTTTGTTATTCCTGCTAATCCCATTTCTGTTGTGTAATGTGCGTGGCAGCATCTGGTGACAACAGAATAGAACACCTAATTGTGAATGAATACAGAGCGCCCTGTTCTGCCACATTGCCTGTTGCACTATTTTTGCATTTTTATGGCTGAGGGTGGGCTTCCAGGAGCTGCAAAGCAGACAGCCCATCGTTGTAATCAAATTTGCCATTTGCATGTGTGTGTTCTCAGCAGCCTTCCTGTTTCTACAGCCTCCAGGATTTCCTGAGTTTGGCTTTCTGGCTCCCTCTTCTGAGTGGAGAGGATGATCGTACTTATTTTTTTAAAAAACTTCACATTAAATTGAAGTGACAATGTAAAACTAGTGATTTTAAATGCATTTGGGTGTCATTTAAAGGGGCAGAGGATGAGGTGGGCCTAGGTGGCATCTGCATGACCATTGCTGCCCTTGCCCATAGCATAGCTTCATTCACCGGCTGAGTGCAATGACTAGCAGTTGCCTGCAGATCTCCTCTGTATCCGAGAATCCTTTTTTCCCTTTCCTACCCTTTATGGTTTATCAGTGGCTCACTGACTCCAGACTCTACTCCACTTTGCCATTCAGCATGTACTGGGCATAGTGAGCAAGCCTGGCAGTTGCAGGCTATGCTCTGCATTGCTTGTTTAGCTAGGCTTAGCACCTTGTAGGATGATGGCACAATGACCATACATGATTCCAAAAGGCAAGAGTAGAGTATCTTATTTTTAAATAGTCGTCTGGTGGATTTAGCAGGTAGAAGAGTTTCACTTCAACGCTTTTAAACCATCCTGAGAACGATTACTGATTTACTCAAATACTTGTACAAATACTCACCTGGCAGTTATGGCTTTACAGATCAGATGGCTTCATCTGTGTACACCCTAAGCTGGTTCAAGCTAATGTCAACATTGCCTCACAATGCCCTTATTTAGAATGAGAGGTGATGGAAAACACCCTTTCGCAAAATATTTGTGTTATTGCTGAGAACTGGTTTGATACAGTCACTCAAAATACTGATAGATTAGAGCAATATCGAATTTGACAAAATAGATCACGGTTATTATTTTAGAACCCTGGTTATTTTAGACCTCTGATATTTTGCATATATATGAGATAGAAATTCAATATTTTGAATAGAGTGATAAGCCATGAGGACTTTCAGTATTCTAAACTCAGATTATTGTCAGTCATAAGCACAAGTATTGCATAACAAGACTGACAAAATTCACTGCCCATATCAATCTGGCAGAATACTTCAAAAGATTAATTAAGATGAACCTCTAAAAACCTAGCAATCTGAAGTGTATGAATAGCAACATCAAAAAGAAAGACTTTAGGAAAGTGTCAGGAATTATCAATTAAAAAGCAAACTTGAATTTTCTCCTGGTCACACTTACTACAATTTTCCTCCTAGAAAACAACACAGGTTTTTATGTATTTACCACGATAACACAGAATCAAAATATGAAACTTGTTGGATGTGGCAACCAAAAAAGATCTAAAGCTAGTATAAAATTTAATAGATTATTCATGCATTTTTCTGACTTTTCTGTATTATAGGCTGTTGAAATTACAAAGTTTAAAAAGGGTGGCAAAAATACAGTAAATATGAAAGCAGTTTCAGGACTGAACCATGAAGTAGCATACAATCCACATGCGCAACTAAGATCTTGTCTTATGCTTTCTCTTCTTATCTGCTACAGTTCAATTCTACACTGAGTTCTAAGGAAAAATAAGATAGTGCGAAAGCAAAAATATTTATGCATGCTATGCATAGAAAATAGACAACCAAGGGAGAAATGTTCCTCTTTATCAAAGACTTGTATTAGATGTATCCTTCTTCTAAGCATCTGTGGACAGGTTCCTCAGAAAAGATGCCTTTCATCAACTATGGGAGCTGTTATTCGTTATCATAATCTGTTTACGATCAATGAGAACAGTTGGATGCTCAGCACTCTTGAAAATTGAATCAATTATTTAGGTCAGTAGTTTTTAACCTTTTTCTGTTTGTGGACTCTTAAGCATTTTCCAATGGAGGTGAGGCTCCATTAGAAATTTTGCTCATGTGTAGCTGTCACTTTCTTTGACACTTACAACAAACTGTCTAGAATTTATCCCTTTCCCATTCATCCCCCTATGAAAATATCCACTGACTCCAAATCTGAAAAACAACCACATAGTCAAATTTATACATTCTTGGCTAAATTAAAAAAAGGAGGAGAGCTGAATCCAAGTGTTTTTAAGCATCATTGTAAAATAGCTCAGTACAACTTTCTCAGTTTGTATCTAAAAGTCTAAGTTCTTTTGATTATAACACAGGAAGGACGCAGTTCTGCAGACAATGTCTTCAGCTGGCAAAAGAGATTGTCACTCTCCCTTAACCCTACCGAGCCTTTCTATCCCTGGCTGCCATACATTGCCCTCTCTGATATGTCAACCCAAGTTTCTTTTGGGTTCAGTGAACTATGCTGTGAGACCAAGAATGACCAGGTGGGGACAAGCATCTTTAAATCAAAATTGCTACCAAAAAGTACATATGTGACACCACACCCCAATAACATTATTCATGCCACAGTTCTCATGAAAATTTTGAATATGGTTATGAACAGAGAGGGAGAAAAGCAGAGACACGTAAGAGACACGTACGAGACAGCATGAATCTCCCCTGCCTCATCCCTCCCCAGTTCACTCACAACAGCACAAATTATAAAGGTCCCAGGTACATCCTATATTTGACTTTAGGTTCCCAAGGGTGCTTTAAAACAAATGCAAGACCAGTTGGGGCTGTATTGGGAAGGAGCTCTGGGTAAAGTTTATCCACAGCTAGCTTTTGGCTTTCCACCTGATGGTACCTTCCAGCATCACTGGTGTCCACAGGAGCACCAGACACTGCTCATGGTACACGCACAGAGCTTGAGGATCGTTCTGCTCACACAGAGTGCTGCATCAAACAAGAATCACTCAGCAAATCCAACAACTCAGACCGACAGAATGAACAGAGATTTCTATCTGTCAGACTTTCAAAGATTTCTAATGTCATTTTAATGTTTATTATAATTACTGAGATATACCAAGACTATGTGTGTGGGACTGTATCTCCATTAGACTATGATGCAGTGGACGTAGCTGCACAGTCAATGTGCCTGTCATAGAAAGATTTGCATTTAACATTTAAGTTTCCGAATCAGTTCAATTTCTAACCTCAGCTTAGGCAACCAAAGAGCGTGCCAGCTCAAGTCAGCTGTATGGAGGCTTTGGTGATCCCTAACACAAACCTACTGGGAAATGCTCTGAAACAACAAACTCGTTTTGTAGCTTGGAAGCCACCAAACAACTGATAGAATTCGTTAATAAAGTAACTGCTGAAAAATTGCCTAAAATAAGAGCCGGGTGGGGAGGAGAGAAGACCCTTCCTAACGCTAATAAAAAAACCTTTAGGCCTGAATACTGTATTTAAATGAAATCTATTTGGTTTTTACACAGTTCGAATAGATGCTTTTTAATTATTGCTAATTGTTTAAGATATTGTTGTATGCCCCTGAAGATTTAAACTGAACAAATTTAATTCCTTTAAAATCTCCTTCAGCTACAGGCAATACAGTAAGAAGCCCCATAGGTATGGCAGTAAAAATAACCATAAAGGCATAAGCATTTAAATGAGGAGAGCATGGAATACTTCCCACTAGACAAAAAAAAAAAAAAAAGAGAGAGAGAGAGAGAGAGAGAGAGAGAGAGAGAGATTGAGAAAGAGAGAGAGAGAGAAAAAAAAAAGCTATGTGTTTTGGAGACACAAGACCCAAACCATGAAACACACAGTTGAAACATTTAGGATGACTATGAAAAAGGTCTATGTTCACTTGTTAAGGAATGCGCTAAGGCAGACTAAAGCATATGAATGGCCCTTTCACAGGTCACAGATTCTATTCAATTCTTGGACATTGTTATTATCAGACAGAAATAGATGGCCCTAATTAATATTCTGAACATACCTGAGAGAACATTCTTAAGGAAATCATCCTCTGGTGGTTTAGGTTTGTTGTGTTTCGGGGTTTTGTTTTTTGTTGGGGTTTCTTGGATGCTACGTGCCTTTTGGTTTTGTTTTTAACAGCAGATGTTACAAATAGCGTCTGGTTAATAAACTATAAACATAATTTTGGTGTTAAAAGTTTAATAAAGAGCCTACTTCTGAATATATTTGTTTATACAAAGACTTGGATTTTTTTTTTTAATTTTAGTAAACAGTTTTGCCATGTAGATTAAAGCTGAACTGCACAGTCATTTTGCAAGCAATTATATTCTTGGCACTTTTCTGAACATAATATAACAATTACCACAGCAACTGCACTTTTATCAGAGCACTCCAAGCATGCAGCAGGTTAATATCAGTGTTCAGCAACTTAAGATAATATTTCTAAGATGCTAATGTTTAGCTAATTTCAAATGTGGCAAACAGTTTCTGATATAAACTGAGCTCTGTGCTTTTAAGATAACGTTGTTATATAGGCCCTGATCTTATAGGTAGCTGGGCTACTGCCTCTCTTACAAAATCCTGCTAAACTTAATGGGAGTCTGTGCAAGAAAATCAGAATGCAGGACCAGCTCCACAGCAAGAAAGATGAACTCTGATTACAAAGTTAACTTTGCAAGGAACATAATGCACTACTGAATTAGGTTAGGACCTCGGCTCTGCCACTGTGTGATACTGGGTTAGGCTCCTGCCTTTCTGTTTCTCCTCATACAGCTTGTCCACTTGCATCGTAAGCTTTGGAAAATATAAGCTATTGCTCAGTGTTTGCCTGATACTAATCACTGCACTAGCGTGTTATTGTTGTTATTAGTATAATCTACACTGGATTTTAAAGATATGCAGTTTGATTTCAATTTTTCGGCTTCTGTTGATCTATCTCAAAAAGAAATAACCTAATTTTTGAGGCTTGGTTCTTCTCACTTGCTGACCCTTGCAGGAGTTCTGCTACTGACTTCACAGAGAGTAGAAGCAGGCCCAGAAAAAGGATAATCCCCATAAGTCATCTGAGCTGTATCACAACATTTTGAATTCAGGACACTGCTTCTGTACAACGACTTGTTGTTCTCATCTTAAATGTCTGGATGGCATACAAATATAGATAAAAGTAGATGACTAATTATCACATCTATTCTCAAGGCATGCATGGAGGGAGGCAGTAAAGAGGAGGGGAAGTTTGTGGGTTACTCCCACACATAAATCCTCTATGTGTCAACGGGTGAATAGACACTACTTTAATCTATTGTGCAAAGCTGTTTTATAACAACAATAAGCTGAAACAGAGAAGAAACTATATTAGAAAGGCAAATATCAAAATACATCACTACTAAAATGCCTGCAGGTATTCAAGTAATTCAGTCTCGTAGTACACCCTGAAATAGAAGTCAAGTGGTTTGTACTCAAACCTTAATATGGCATATGTGGAAAAAAAAATCCCATTGAAATAAATAGGCCTATTCATTTCAGAGACAGTGAAAAAGAGACGAACTTTCTTTGTCTTGCCACTTTAGAGCCCCTTGATAGCATTTTCCTTTTTTATTGTCTTTTAGATATAGATGCCCCTCTGCTTAAGTATCACCAAAGCTACTAGTAACAAATACCTAAATATATAACAGATGCATAAGTGCATCTTGGGATAAATACATTATGGACAATTAACTGTCATCATACCCCTCAATTACATTTTCACCCGCTCCTGTAGTGTACACCTGTGGCTTGTTAGTAATGCAATAAGTGTTGTAAAGCAACTCCAAGGTTCAAAGGTAGCTCTGCAAAAATCTGTTTTCCTTCTTTTTTAAATGTGCTTTACATAAACGTGGAAATAGAGAAACAAACACTAGGAAAAAGACCCACCTTTTCTTTTACCAGCTGACACTATTGATCAAGTTGAAATTTTTAATTTCCTACTATGTCGCACATGAAAGACCATCTGCATGAAATATTGGGCCTGATTCTGATTTCACTTATATAGAAATTAAGCGAGAGAAGCAGCTAGCGAAGCCGACTCTGGCACACTTTGTAACGTTATTTTAAATGTCACATTTCTCAGCTGTGAGGGAATAATCTAATAATCGCAAACATTATCTGAGAAAATTTTGTAACACCTCATTTTTAGTCTGAACTAAAAGAAGTTATTAGAAGCACAACTAAAACTGATACAGATCTGGGCTACACTATAATTAAGTCTGTGGCTTTGCAAAAAGGACATTTGTTTAAGTTAAGGTAGCTATTGGATATCCTTACTATAATCATACTTAAATCCATAATAGTTCCTGTAAGGATTATTTGTTATTAAATATGTGAGTGGCATAATTCAGTAAGCTCTGTATGACATTGATGGATTGCCTGTAAAGAAAAATATTAAACAAAAATATATTGGACAAATGGTCTTGTAATTGTAGCTAGAGGCATATCCAGCATAGAAATACCCCTCTTGGTTAATATCCCAGCGGCATTAAACACTTGTGTAGCTGCTAAATTTGTTTATGTGTTAGACTGTGTCTTATATTGTCAACATTAAAGTTTTTTTTATATCTGTCCTGTATTTTTCCAACTGTGGTTATTACCCTATCTGTTAATACCTCCGGACTACTGTGTAACTTGTAATATAGGGTAACATAGACAATTAGAGGCAACTAGGAGCATTTTTTGAGATCTGCTTTCAGCACTAGATTCCTTCTTGCTTCAGGATGAACAGCAGGGTGATCTTTGTAGAGGTAACACCAACTATGTCACTGACTCAAGCAATCGCACGGCTTTATCAACATACAAGGAACCCCCCCCACCCCCCAAAAAAGTCTCACATGCTGGAGTCCGGATGTCTCTCTGCTGTGAGGTTGGCTGAAGCACCCAGGCTGGGACATCTGTTGCCACCAGCCCCTCCATGGTTGCATGCTCCACCTTATTGCCACTGAATCCAGAGTGCTGCCATCAGTTTTGGTTACTGTAGTTAGCAAGTTCTGTACCAAACTGTGGCCCATTGAGCAAAGTGAAGCTATTCTCACAGAATTACCTCACCAATCAGGAGAAGGAAACACCATAATTCTTTCTGCTCTGAGTCTCTCTATGTGCCCAGGCCCATTTAAAATATTTCCAGATAACTAGTCATACCTTTGGTACTGATTCAAAATAAACGTGACTATTATAACTTTGCCAGCTAGCTTGTCATTCCTTTCCATCTGACCTCAGTACTATTGGGTTGAATCAGCTGAGTACAGCTAATCTCACTCCTAGAGTGGGATTTCTTGTTGGCCCAGTGGCAGTGAGATATTTACCTACTCACCAATAAATTTCAGCAGATGTTCTTAACATTTTTTCCTTTTCCCTCTCGTCAAAAGAAAACCTTCTTTCAAGTCTTTACGTAGTGTTTCTCAGACCATTTATATATGTAAAATGTCAACAACTCCATCCATATAATGAGCACTAGTACCAGCTGAAAATCTACAGCTTTTGGCAGCTTCCTTTAATCTTGTTGTTTGTTCTTGGCTCGGCTTTGGTGTGTGAAGCAAAAGTGAGGGACAGGACAGTGAGATATTCACAGATAACGCTTGAGAACTGCATTTAGTTCTAAGCCCTGAGTGACTTACCTGAAAGATACTGAGAGGCTGGAAGATGGTTGGACGTAATTAATCCAAAATATTATAGGCATTTATCTATAGGCAAGAATCTAATATGCATGGCTTGACCAGCAATGACTTGGGGTTTGTCAAATGGCAACATTTCAACGTGTCTGACAATCCTGTTAAGAATTGGGTTAGCTGACTAAATGATAATAAGAAATGGCCAGTCAGCATAAACTATGGTGAGTTATATCATCTTACTTTACTAAATCCATGGTCTCCAAAGAGTTTAATCACAGTCAGATGACACAAAGCCAAATATAAATTGCCCTGCTTAGCAATGACTGTCAGCTAACTTGCCTTTTTGCAATCATATGTGAACAAAATATCATCAAGTAGACCCTAAATGGGTAGAATGAAGGGAAGGAGAAAAGACATAAATACAAATATTTGAAAAGTGTTAGCACTAGCTGTGGGGAAAATATTCAGCATAAAAAGCAAGGGGAATTATAGTGAAATTTCAGGAAAAGCTTTTTGATAGGTGGTGTGCGCAAATTCTCTGATGCTTGGATACCTCACTGCTTGAAACAGTGTAAAAAGCTAGAAAGGACCAAAAAGCAAAATATGTGTTCAGCAAAATAAAGAGTAATCCTGCGTGATCCAGAAACTGGATCAAATAGGGCACCTCGATTTCTACCATTTTTTTTCTTAAATGTGTTTCATCTCTTTTGAGAAAAAAGCTAGCTATGCAAAAAGAGTCTCCTGTCCTTGCCACTAGTATTTTTTTCTTTATGGTTGGAAAATTTATCTAAAAGCATCTTTAAAAAAAGCCTCTCCTTCAGACACGGAACTGCAGTATCTGAACTGCTATGCTTTGGGATTTTAACTTCCTTAATGGTAAAAGGAAACATCCTAATGCCTATTGTCTAAGCAATTCTATTGACTAGCCAGAGCAAAATTAGTATCAGTAGCATTTACATTGTTCTATAAATGGCCTGTGTGAAATCTCATAACAAATCCACAGCGTAGTTGGAACTCATCTGTTGTTTGCACTTCCTACTTTGCAGATGAGACAGTCTCAAAAGGCCGGGTAGGCTGAAGACTGGTTGGACAACTCTATAAGTGAAGTCTCAAGACTCTTGTCATTCTAGCTGTCTAAATTACTTAAACAGGACTCAGAGGGATTTAAAGGGGAGAAACGACATGACAAACAATTATATTCTAACACACTATTTATAACAATGCCCTTTCAGATTATTGTTCCACTCAGACTGACACATTACTGTAATCCCAGGGATGAATCAAGGGACTTAGAGTTAGATCGTGCACAGCTTGTAGGCATAAAAAAAAAAAGGAATAAAGAACTGACATTCAGGAAATATAGAGCGACTCAAGGATAAATTCTGCTGGGATGAGCTTAATTTATCAATGTCAATAACAACGGTGAACACATCGCAAGAATACATGCATATTAATTGAAAATAACTCAGATTAAATCACTGCAGTTTGACATTTTGAGATAGGCACTTTATCTTTTCAAGAAAGAGAGCACTATAAAATCTTTAATCTGAAAACACATCTTAATTGCATGTTATCACCTCCTAATTGCTTCTATATTATATTAAACATTTTGCTAATTACTAGCCTGATCATGGTGTAAATAGCTTGAGGCTAGAGCTCATAACCAGCTGAAGACAACTGGGCACAATGAGGGCCACAAAGAAGTTTATCACTTCGGTGTATTGTCACGGACTTCCATCATTATCGGTGTCTATCACTCTTTATCTCTGCTTCCCTTGTGAGATAAAGAAGAGAGGCAATAATGTAGATCAGAGGTTGGGTTGCATTTCAGTTAATCCATCTATTTCTAGCTCTAGATTTCTAATATTCCCTGGGGACAAAAGTTGTCTGCCTACTGCTGTCACTAATCTACTGCTTGAAGACTGAGGCCAGAATGCTATTTGCTCTACCACAAGGCTGGGTAATGGAGGTGCTCCTGGACAGCTGGGGGTGCACTCTGCATCTGAAACTAAAGGACATGGATGAAATGCGTTGCTGTGAGCAATCTGCCCACTTAGTTTCAGACCCTAAGTAATACACGCACAATACGTAGGGAGCATTTGAGGCAGCAGTTTGTGAATTTATCAGAAAAGAAAATGATTTATGTATAGGCAATATAATTGCTCATATAAAAACGCCAGGTGACCTAACAGCACAGGCATTCATTTAGATGGTAACTAATAATTTAGGTACAGTAATCATTTAGACAATTACTGTTACTTGAAATGAACAGACCAAAACATTATTTTTACGGTTTTTAGAAAGGTCAACAATTTTATCTAACCTTACGTTCAGGAATGAAGTAACTTTGTGGCTTACAAACTGCAAGGCAAAACCGAACTTTATAAAACTCGGCTTGTATTTCTCAGAGAAAATTCGTTTAGTAGGAGCAAATCATTTGGCCAGTACACACACAGAGCAGCTTTTCTCACTGTCCTCTAGGCAGAGCAGGAGTTTAGTCAGTGCAAGGAGGAGGTAGCAATATGTGGTCTCTGAGTTTTGCTCTTTCTGTTTAAAATTAGGCTTTCACTACAACTACTTAGCCTGGGCTTGTCATAAGATATCAGAAGACCAAGTTTGTCTCTGTTAATGAAGGCTACCTAGGCGTACTCCTTGGCATTGTGGGAGCAGCAAAGCATCACGGCGGGAGTTTTAGTTTCTGTTAATGTCTATTTAATTTCTATTTTAGAGGGAAAAAACACCCAACTTCTTCTCTTACCAAGTAAGAAGTTTACAAATTAGGCAGAATAAAACAGACTGCAAATGAGGGAATACAATACACAGATGAATTTAAGCCTAAGTCATGAGATGCAAAAAGCCAAGTAGCCGCAACTCCAGACCGTTTTTCTAATGGAAGACTATGTTTAATGCAATTGCACAAAAATTAAATAATCAGAAAGTAATGCCCAACCTTTTATCTGAACAAGTCCTTCCCACTTCCTATGCAAGGATTTGGCATAAGAGACCCTTTCGCCAGCGAGATGAGCGGTATGATACCTACTTGCCAGGGAGCGAGGTTTGCCCTTTCCCTTCCAGAAGCCCTTCTCGCAGCTCCTGGACTCAGCTCTGTGTCTTCTTGTCCATAGCGAAGAGCTATATGACTCGCTCTTTACCTCAGTTTCTGTCTTTCAAAGATTTGAATCTGCTTCCTCCCAGAGTCATCCTGCAGTAAGTTAGAGAAGTGCAGTCAAATAAGAAGTGCTAAGGCTGGCCCCACGTATTATCCGTGGGCTGCTCCTGCTTGTTCCCCCCTGCCTCGGGCGCGACCCACCTCGGGGTATCAGCGGCTCCTCTCCCCTGGGGCCGAAGCAGCTCTTTGCCACCCCAGCCCGACATCGCTCCCCCGTGGCAGCTTGCTCCCTTCTGCGACACGCTGGCTTCAGCACGACAGCGACAGGAATCTCGGTCTCTGACATACTTTGTGTCAAAGCTTCCGAAACTGGGCTTCTTGTCAAAATTTTTCTGCTGCTAGCACGCACGGGAATGAAAGACAGCACAGCTAACCTAAAGAAAGCAATGATGCGCAGCTGCTTTACTGCCTCGTACAGGTAAGACATTTTAAGGGAATATCTTCTGTCTTTTAATGAGCCCATAGCAGAAGGCCTTGGATTTGTCTCAGCTGCCAGAGTCCCCTCACTCTTTCAGGTTCTTTCTCTTTTTCCTTCTCTCTTTGTTTCTAGACTGTGTCTGTTTAAAGCTTCCCAGCCCTTTTCTTCAGCTCCGAAGCAGCCTCTCTAGACCCCTGTCCTCTCCCCCACAATTTCTTAATCTTCCTCCTCAGGCGCCTGGAAACCTGCGCGGCAGAGTGAGGAGCGGGAGAGATTTCCTAGCAGCACAAACATTCTGCCCTGGCAGGTTGGTGCAGGGACAGAACCACTAGCTGGTGGTAAGGGATTTTAGGAATATCTGTTATTTAAAAACAGGGATGCACGCCAGTTAAGGAAAGCCCGTGTCACAGCACACAGAACTTTGCCAAGGGTTCACTGCTGTGGGTGTATTTTAAACCCATGCTACAGATGAGTTTTATGATATGTGCTTGTTTGTGTTTTCTCCTCTGTATTCACATATATTATCATAACAGCCACTAATTCTTGATATAAATGATGCTAAGCAGTAATGTATGGTCCATTAACTCGATTTTTAAAAGTATCTAAAATTTACGCAGTGATTTAAATAATAATATAAATTATATTAAGTATGTGCAGCAGCAGAGGGTACGGCCTCCTAAACAGAATGAATTTCTCCTTGGAGAGCAGTGATTAGTTCATTTTTCCTAATGAATCTTTCCTTACAGTCAGAACTTCCTTTTTTTTTCCCCTTCACTTTCTTACTTATGTGTGTATGTACATACCTATATATACATTCTGTTTACATAGATGATAGCTAGATTAAGTATTACCATATTTTACCTTCAGAGAGGGCACAGCACTTCTCAAGGCGGCAGCTGCAGTTTTTAGGGAGGGCAAACTGAGACCAGAGCAACAAGGCTGTGGCACCCAGCAACCCACCCATGCGTTCCAGTCCAGGGCTCCGTCTGTGAGCCTGCCCTCCCCACACGTATAACCCATTTGCTAAAGGAGAGTCTGCAGAAAGGAGGATGAGTACTGCTGCTTCTGCTGCTCCTCAGGGGAATTTACTGTGCAGGCCAATTAGGAGACGTAACTCATGAAGACTGATCTAGCTGCTATTGCTCCTGCTCTGTCAAAAAGGTGCAGCAGATGCCTTTCTACTGCCAACCTTGACTCCCCAGTTATCCTAGGGGATAACCTGTCCTGTTCCTTTTCAAGCACCTAGAGACACCTCTCTGCTCCTGCTCTCCCCTCACTCTGCATATTCATGCTGCTCTTCCCCGGTATAGGGGTGAAGGAGAGAGAAGCCCATCCGCTCCCTCACACGTGCTTTACGTGCTCCTAGAAGGCAGCCTGCCGTCTGGCCTGATGAGTTTCAAAACAAACTGCCTCTAAGATAACTCTCCTTTACTTACAGTGATGTTCCTTTGGTGGTTGTTTACTAGCACCCTCGTTATTTAGGCTGTAGTCTAAGATGCATCATGGTTGTTGTTGTTTTTTTTCTCTAGAGACATCAATGTAGGTAGGCACTTTCCAATAAGTGGACATTAATTCATCTTAAATTACAGTGGGATTCCCATGAAATTACATATTACATCCACATGAATACCGAAAGAAATCATTATGATTAATGGTATAATTTATATGTGCATGTTGATGAAAGAATCATAATCCAGAGTAAATTAGTAGAGATTTATGTACCAATAATTTTGTTGTGCTCTAAGGTCCAGATGAAGACCGACTAAGTGATGTTGCATTGACAACCAGTTCAAATCAGCATATCTTAAAGGGATAGCAAAACAGTACAAGATAAACAATTTCTAGTGCATATTAAATGTACGTCACCTTTTTTCCTCCGTATGTATGGCATTGCTAGGAGTAAGATTTTCTCTCTCTCATCTTCATGTACCTGGAAAAGAATCAATGCAGATGACACAGTTGAAAATATTTAAACAACAAATAACTGACCCTTAAGAGACAAAGGTAAATGAATTGACCTGCTCAGTCCATGTGTTACTGAGTCCATGAATACCACGTGGCTACATGCAGGAAAGAAGAATTCACGCCTGCAGGGCAACTCGTGCAGCTCTCCCTGAACCCACGGTGCCCCAGCTCAGCGCCTGCGGCAGCACGATAGCACCCTGTGTGCACCCTGGCTACTCTTGCTGCTGCCAACAGCTTGACTTCCCAGGAGTCAGGCACCAACAAGGCGCAAAAGCACAGGCAATTTAAGCTGAGGGCAGAGTGGGCCTTTTAAAAACTCAAGTCTGTGCTGCAGAGACCATGTACCACTGTCACACAGTCACCTCATGGCTGTCAAATACCAGCTGCTGGTAAATACTGTGAAGCAAATTTCATTACTCGATATTTTAAAGAGATGGTAGTGAATTCTTTCATGTTAACCACTAAGGGGAATGTTTATAAAATGCATCTCTGTATAATCACTGACTGATCCTAACTACGAAATTCTTATGGGAAATAGAAAATGGAATGTAGGTTAACTCTATTTCAATTTCCTTCTAGAAGGGGAAGAAAAAATTGCTGACCTAGCAAGATTTGCAATAATTGTTTCCTAGAGCGCTATTAGTATTTTATCATTTTCAAAGATTTGTAAAAAAAAACAGCATAAATTAGTCAAACATATGCTTATGTCTTGTAGTAAGTTACTTTATTAATCTATAGAAAATCAAATAAGACTCCTGGCTCAAGGACTTTTTAGTCTAAACAATTAACAATTGTTAGACTTAGCAATTTCCTTGAAGAAAATATCCCCTGAGCTATGTGTTTGAGACTGTGGTGATGTGAGTCAACAGCAGTACGACTACTGTACGTCAGTAATTTAAACAAGATCCAGTATGCTTTCCCCTTGCATCTTCCCTTTTAAATTAGATATTTTAACTTTTCGCTGCTGGGGACATATTTTCTCTGTAGCATAAAGTTGAATACTAGTGGCAGTGTTTTAAATTTTATACAGTCTTGGATATATTAGTTGGTAACAAAGCCCGCTGGAGGATTAACTCTCCTCTAAAGGGAACCCCATGTCTAAATTGCAGAGGAGAAATTACTGACAGCAACATTACTAATGACAACCAGCCTTTTTCTATGCTTTTTACCTAGCTATTGCTTATGAAACCTGGAGCCACCATTATACAACATATAGAATACCTAAGTAACTTTCAAAATCCTCACTTAAAACTTAATTCAAGGGAAAGACCTCTTGATCTTACAAAAGGCATTATTGCCGGAGATTAAACTGCTTGATGCTATGCATTGTTCTAGCTGTAGTCAAGAGGGAATATTAATTGAGATGTTCCATGGATTACAGTGTGTATTCCAGAGTGGTTCACATGTTTCCTGGTGGTCTTTCCAACAGGAATAGCACAAATGAGGGGAATAAGACGGATCATTTTGAATCTTAGTTGTTAAGCCATTGTTCTGTTGTGCACAAAAGGTAATGCTTGGTTGATTTGCTTTATTTCTGAGCTGTTCTGATTTTTTCCCTGTGCACCTAATCTCTGCCACTTCCTCTGTGAGTCATCAGCAGCTGGACCCAGTGAAACCACAGGAATTGGCTCCTGGTAAAGAGCTCTAATGGTGCTATTACTCAAGTTCAATTCTCTTTAAGCCTGGTAAAGAAGCATCATGAGTCATATGGTACAGACAAGAGTTCTTTTGCATTTGCTTCTTTAGGAAAATCAAAACCCATGCTTCGCTTTTTCAAACTGATTACAATGGGTGTCTCCTGTACCTATCTCCCTCTGCCTATTCTTTGCAGCAAGGATGAAATGTAATTTTCCTTTAGATTCCTCATTATACATTAGCTTTTCTTGCACTTACTATTTGTGCTGCCTATAATTTAAATCAAGGTCTTAAAAATAAAACAAAACAAAAATCCACAACCAAATATTTAGCCCTCTCTTTTCTGCTTGTTTTCATTGCACAGAAGCGCAATGTGATTCACACCCCCAATTCGGCTGATTTGATTAGTTGTTGCTGCCATACACCTGCTGCTGTCACGGCAGTAGTCTGTATTTGTGGCATACATTCCTGCTGTCTGACAGAACAGGTGGATATTGTATAGTAGATTGAAAAGAATGGTTTGAATGGTAATTGTTCTGCATCCCTGCTTACATAAATCCAGCAAAAGTTGGGTCCATAAAACTAGTCTCTCATGATTTGTCTGCAGTAACTAGAGTGGTCAGATGTCTTATTTTAGACTAAGGCCAAATTTTAAACTGCAGAAGAGAATAACCCAGTCGGCTGAAACTTACATTAACAGGGTGGGACATTTTTCATGACCTTCTGTTCATTGCTGATTCTCAGGCTGTTCTATACAAGAGAGTTTGAAGACTTCAGAGAGCTCTGGGGGATCTCTTCGACTCTTGGTAGGAGTTCCTTTCCCCTCCTTCAATTAAAACAAGTCTTCCTTAACATTTAAAAATGGTCCTTATTAAAAGAATGCCTCATACTTACTATCCTCTTAGACTAGCATTATGCCTTCTGATGAAGTCTTGCATGCCGGTTGTCAAAGCTCTACTGAATTGTAAGGCAACACTGCTTAGGGACTGGTAATCTGGGACATAGTTGGTAACACGGGGCAGCAGCATAAAACATTAGTTTACTGTTCAGCTTGCACAGCAGAGTCAACTACGCATCAGCTGAAAGGTTCACAAAGACCCTCTCACAAAGTGGAGGGGGACTGCTGACTGTACAGAGCTTTGAATTTTCTTTAAAACATGAAATGAGGACACCCTGAAATCCCATGTGCTTCATGAGTCAAAAGTATTTCAATGAAAAATCAAGGGACAGTGCAAGTAGCATATAACTGTTAGGAAGAACTGGAAAAACCAAATGCACAAACTATGAAATCTCCTAAAGAGAGGTAAAATGAAACTCTAGTCTCTAAATCAGATCCTTTATTTATTAGCACAGTTGTATTTAAATGGATTAAGAGCTCCAATACAGGCATTCCCAAACTGCGATCCACATACCACAAATGGTACGCAAGTGTCTGCAATGTGACATGTGACCCCATGTAGAGTTGGAGGCTGAGGCTGCTGTCACCACTGCTGCTGATGGTAGTAGTTGGCAAGAAAAAGTTTGAAAATCATAGCTCTAACAGATGCACAGTTTTTCCTTTCATGCAAGATATTGACTTTTAGGCAAGTGTTGTCTCTCATCTAAAGTACATACATTATTCCTCTAGTTTGAACAAAACCAAATGTTTTGATGTTTTCATACCCTAAATGCAATCTAAATACCAACTTAACAGCAGAGCCAAGATTTCAAATAGATTACTTCTGCCTAAACAAAGATAGTGATATTTCTCTTGATGTATTTTTCCAGTTAGCTATTAAATTAGTCGCAGATTGTAAATCACAATTCTGTAGAAGAAAAAATCCAAAAAACATTTGAAACCAATATTGTGCACATTTTTAATGTGCTCTTTTAAAATGTGTGCATATGAACTGCTGTGCTATGAAAGAATTTATTTTTCTAAAAGGAAAATGGCATAAGTGAATAAAATTTTGAAAAGTTAGCTACACTGAAATTCTGTATTTTGGAAGTGTCCATAAAGTTTTATGGCATCTCTTTCACATTAAACTTGATTAAAGTTGATTTGTTTTCATGTACAGTCTTTGGAATGATTAAACTGGTACTTGTGCTCAAGGTTTAGCTTTTATCTACACAGCCCTCGTCAGCGTTTCAAAATTGCGCTACTGACAATTTTTCAACTTTCATGTACATAAGAGGATAGTATGGAACCAAAGAGCTTTCAGTTTTCATCCAGTTCCAACAGATGTATTTATTTTACAATAGAGGCTGGTTTCATATTCTTAAAAATGTTGTAAACACTTTGCAGCTGCTTGATTTTTGATGCCATCATAAATATTCAGGTTAATTTTCCACGATCTCCAAATATAAGGTGACCTTAGGCAAAAAATTCAGACTTGGGTGGTACAGTGCATAAGCCATCACTTTTTCACCTTTCTAAGAATTACAGAGACAGCTGCAAAGTCGGTGCTCAACATCACATGCAGCACATGCTTCTGGCAAATGTTTTTCCATATATTTTAAACAGAGTCTATGAAAAGCCATTGCACTAAAGTGCAATGCTAGTGTAGAGCCTGATAACACTATTCTGGCACAAATGTAATGGCCCTGCAAGAAGTCACTGGGTGTTTAATCGATAGCTCTGAACAGTACTCTTAATTGCCATAGTATACAGTTGTCAGTGTGCAATAGAAGTGTTTTCTAGCCATAAGATTTGAAAGGAAGGGGAATGTCAGCTGGAAAACGGATGGAAGAATAAGGCAAGAAAAGCACAATTGGCCATTCTAACTATTCTGTTTGCACACATACTAATTGTTCAGCAGATAACACTGACAATTATAACTCAAGACATACAAAAGATGCATTAGGTTGTATGCTACCTTACTACATGAGAGGATACTGGATTATCATAACTATGCAACAAATAGGTAGAATATATTTTTCTTACACTCAAGCAAAGTTCCTCTTTTTTGTCTGCAATTTTCTCCTTCAGCTTTTCTACACACCATCTATAATAGGTATGTTTGTGTTTCAGATTAAATTTTTATATTTTTTAAACTAATAATGGGCTGTATATGGAGACAGTAATTGCATCAGTCCCACAAGCCAGTCAAATAAGCAAGGGATGGGAAGGTAGGGGGTCCTGACTAATATGTGAAGATGTCAGAAAAGACTTGAGAAGGTGAAGTAATTCCAGTAAGGAAGACGCAGAACTTTGAGAGGGCTGATCTTCAGCGGCATAAATTGCTTAAAGTGATGCTCAATTACATCAGCTTACCTTAAACATTTGGGTCACCTTATACGTAATTTAAGCAGGGCCTATGTGACCCGCATTTCTAATGATATAGTTCAGCAGTAAATGACTAAAATGACACATGAGTAACAGAAAAATGAGATTTGTCCCAAAATTCAGAGAACACATTTTCTACTAAAGGACTACAACACACTTTTTTCCTAGGCTATTCATAAGGTGTAAATAAATTACAGGCAATATTTTCATAACTACATGTATGATTTAGAAATCCATGACCCATTTTTTAAATTGACTCAAGGGGAAAGAGTTTAGAGAGATTTCAGAGGGAGTGAGGTACTGAAGCACTGTAGAAAATCCTACTGGCCTCCCATTGCATTCAGAATCTGACCATAAATGCTTACATGTCCCTTTGAAGGTCAGTGAGATTTCATATACTAAGCGTCCAAGCTGCTTTCAGAACAGTGAATTAGACTCCTAAATAACATAAGTGCTCTTGAAAACAAGTTCTAGCCAAATCCTATAGCCGTGTTGGTTTTAGTAAGGGTATCTGCATGACTTACCTGTAAGGTTTAATAGCTTTAGGAGCCCTTGACAAAAAAACATATTCTTCACGTATCAGATGGGAATGTAAACTACGTACAGTCCTAAAAACAGAGGGAAGAATAAAATTTAGCCTGTTTTTTAGTATTTATTCCCAAATTACCATGCAATCTGAAAGCAAAGGTAAGAAAAATCAAAATAATTTCAATTAAACCGCATTTACTCAGCAGTGTCAGTGTCATCTGACATGCTTGGAACTGAGTGGCACAGTGAAAATTGTACCATCAACCAACGCCACAGACCTCATTCAGTAATTTCTTCACTTTCAGGTTTTATAAAATATGTATTCTTTTCAGAGCTTTTCCACTGCTTCCTCAGTGAAAGATGAAAACTGTTTCCCCTCCTTTTTTTAGCTACCCTGTGAACACACTCAGTAAAAAGACGTGATGGTTGCTCATAATAAACACAAGGAAGCCTGAGATTTGTGCCAGTACGCAGTTTTCAAAACAAACCAAACACCTCAAAGACACAAATGCTCACAAATGTTCACATTCACAGTCTTAGGAGTTTTTTTCCAAGAACCTCTTGGAACCGTTGCATACATAACCATAGGTTAATGCGGCTCCCCTTGATTTCAGGGGATAAAATCCCTATCAATTTTAATAGAAACACACTGAGAGTAATGCCAAGTACTTTTCAAAAGCTTCACCCCAAAGAAACAAATGAAGAATAATCTACTAAGAGGAACTGAAACGCGATTACAATTTGATGCATTTCTATATTTTTTCTGATGAGAAAATTTGTAAGAGAAGACAGTGACATATGAGTTACATACATCCAGCTGATAATTCCTGTTTATAGGATACGTTCCTCTTGTAATTCCCCCAATATGCAAGGTTTAAATTTCCTTTTTCTCCCCTTGGCTTTAACATATTTTGTTTTATACCTCTGAAACCTGGAGAACCACAGTAAATTAAGCAAGCAAATTTGACAACTAGGTAGTCATTTTCCAAACCAACTTTTAAGCCGTGGCTATGGGAATTTTTTGTGACACTGAACACTATCAAGTGCTCAGACCACAGAACGCTCAAAAAAACTTGCTTTTGTTGGTATGAGGTTAAGGGAATACCTCTGCCTGATTTTTCTTGAAAACATTAGTCAGGTCAGCCTCACTTAGTGCTGAGGTTACTCTGGATGGATATATTATTTGTTATTGCTTATTTTACCTTAAGTATGCAACATGAAATGCTTGGGCAGACATGCATTTAATCTGATACCATAGCTAGGTACCTTTATGATTTCTTTTTTCCCTTAAAAGCATCTAAAACATTCTTTCATGAAAACAAGTTTTGGAAAAGGAAAAATCATGTACAGAGTGATTTTATTTTAAAATAAAATCACATTTTCAAGCCTGATTTTCAGCAAGTCACATCCTTTTTACATTTCACAGACATGACATGTCATTAGGAAACAGTGCTACTCTTGGTTACATTGGCATGTCATGTTACAGTACATTAGAAAACATGATGTGCTGACATAGCCATGCATGACCATTATCCAAATGACACGTTAAATCCTGGCAGTTCAGGAAGAGGAACATTTGGTTCTTGGTGCACATCTTCTGCATATTGTAATCTGCACATACAAAAGTCAAAGATTGGAAAACCCAAAGGAAATAGTGCAATCATGAAGCCAAATTATGCTTTATTCAGCATTCATCCAAATTCACATCTCAGTTCCCCTTTATATTGCACACAGAGTTTTCAGCATAGTCCCTGATTGATCATTTATGCAAAACAAGCCACAAACAAATTACAAAGACTTATCTTTGAATACTAGAAGAAAACAGAATCACCTTTTATTACTTCCATAGCTGTTAAAGTTGATCTTTGTATTTTATTCTGTCTTTAGACTTGTGCTGTGTGTTAACATCTGGGACTCATCACACTGTCCGGCATTTCAACAAAGATGATGTCAACAGTGCCAAGTACTGACAAACATGGCTACTGCATAAATCTAAAGAACTGAAACTCCAGACAAATTATGTTTATGATTAGAGACAATTTGAGTTGTTTGCACTGTGAGTTTAAGTACATTAAGCATAGACTTTCTTTCCGGGGGGAAGATACTGACTGAAAACTGTAAAAGTAGAAATTCTTTTTTTCTCTAAGCGTTTGGAAGAGCTTTTGATCTTCCAGTGTCTGTTACAACCTTGGGGAAGGTTAAGTTAACCCTTTGAACAAACATTCCTACCAGCTTCCAATTCACTTGAACAAAGTAACTTAATCACCAGCTAAATTGAGTTCAAACTGCTCTAGAGAACATGAACTGACATAGCTTAGCTCTGATGACAAGGAAATGAAAGAGAGTGAGTTTGTTGCTGACATGTACCGAGGGGCCCAACTCTCAGTTCCTATTTTGGAGGCACCAGAGAGTGTGATTTTGCTGCACACAAAAGAAGTGGTGCATGGTATGCCAAGGTGCAAGTCGTGTGTCTGGCACAGAGACCCATGAAATTTGAGTGCCTTCTGCAACGACACTCAGAGGGCAGCGTGGGGCAGAGCAGCCACAGAGGACTCCACGCAAGTCTGTCCTTCCCTATCGTGCTGCGGGAGCTGAGGCAATGGCTGTGGAAAGCACGGGTCAGAGGAGGAATTCTCTTACTCTTTTCTTCCTGTGCACCCATCCAAACCCTAGCAGGCCTTTTCAAGAACTGTTTCGTTAAAGATAAAAATCAAAGGGGAATTATTCAATTCAGTATTGACCACTCCCACCGAGAATTCATGGAAGTGGCATGGCTTTACCAGTCTCAAAGGCAAGAGGCACAGAACACCCTTCTAAAGACACCGGTTTATCAAGTGGAATGGCAATACAAGCTCTCCTGCAATATCTCTCTCCTGCCAACGCATACTTATTGTTAATGGAATTGTGACTGATGATGTCTCTAATAAGAGCGTAAACAAAAAAAAAAATGATTAAAGGAGGCACAGCACCGCCAGGTCCTGCTGTCAGGCCTAAGCCTAGAATTACAGTGATCCCACCTGGAGACAACTGCACCGAGGATTTCTGTGACATGGACACTAATTCACATTAGAGACAGCTTAATCATGTAACCACCAAACAATCGTTAGCAACATGGGATGTATTTACCAAGATATGCTTTCTGTCCAAAAATATAGGTAACCTATTATCTAAACCAAGATTCAAGACGTCAATCTCTATCTAGTTAGTAAAGTATTCAGCAGATGTATTTCAGCTAAAATACAGAAGGAAGAGAAGTTATGGATTGGACATAAAATGGCAAATAAGCAAACAAATTACAACATAACAAAGGCTTCAGATAAGGGTTTGAGTCCTTTAATCACACAATAAAGTTTGAATAGAATTAAATCACCCATTATTTATTATATCAGACAGAATACAAGTTCAAATATTAAGCTAAAATACGATTAACTCAGCTTTCAGCTGGCTCAGAAAACATTCATCTGCACTTGATATTGGTAAATACTTTCACACCACCAACTATTACTTTCAGCCCTCGGGTATAACATCTTGCACCCAGAAGTAGCAGGAACAGATTGGTATTTTTTCCCACACACGGGAATATTAGCCTTGATACAACTACAATACCTCTTTATGCCTAGCTGTGCCAAAATTTCCCATTTGCTTTCCACCACATGCCTTAGTGTAAAATCTCTCAGATAAAACTAAAAGGACAGGGAGTTTTAGAAAACAGAATAATCCTACTGAACATGCAATCAATTAACTGAAACATGGAGACGGATATTTTCTGAAAGCTCCTTACAGGCTCTAGACAAACACAGTGAGATAACAATGGCAAATTGTTTGGCTTACTAATTGTAACCAAATGTATGCCATTCTATCAAAACATTCTCAGGAGGATGTCAAAGACTCCTTTTTAAGTAAACATCTTGTGTCATCCTTTTACTAAAGTGGAACGAGGGTCTCCAATAAAAATAGTATGTATCTAGGACCCTCAAAGAGTGTTATATATATATTACCGATCTTTGAAAATGCAGCTTGAGAGGTACGTTAATAATTTCACACAGCTGAGCAATAAACATTCCTGCCAAAAAAATTATGCAAAATTACATAAACCCTTTTTAAAGAGAATACATTTAAAGGAGACATAAAGTATAGACTCAGTTACTTCATCCTTTTTTTTTTTAGCTGAGTTCTACAGAAAGCGTTTTAGTGTGTAAAATCTCTCTCCTTGTAAAATACCCCAAAGAGAAGCCAAAATTCAAACCTGATTTTAATGCATAATACTGAACTGACATATGGTGCAAACTACAGAAAAGTTTAGCAGTGAGAAATAAATAAACCTCAACCAAAATAAAAAGGCTTTTCACATCTGAAGCAATTGATAAAATACCAATGAATAGCTAAAGGCAAATACTTTTTCATCAAGGCATACTTTAACCTTTAAATACAATACATATCCAAGGGGAACTAACAAACTGTTAAAGCATTCGATCATTCTTAAAACGTGAATTGCAGTGCTGGGCTTTTCTGCTAAGAAAAAGAAGTAGTTCAATAACACATTTTTAAAAAGAACCCTTACACTATAGCAATGGATCCAATCTTGGGACTTATATTAGTAAAACATTCAGGCATGTTCTTATCCAAACTTTACAATAGAGCGCTGTGCTTAAATAGAGCACTGTGCTTAAAAAAATAAGCTTGCAATTAAGGAAATTAAGAATAAACACAAGTATTTTGCCAGATCTGTCCTCAATAATAAATAAATCAACTCTTCAAGTCTGCCCAAGATGCCCAAAGAGAACTTCATTCTGTTCAAGTAAATATTAAAATTTGCATTAATTTCAGTTACGCAGAATAAATGTGTGAATGGCAAAGAATGCCATCAGGCCTGATTTAGGAAGTGCTAAGCACAGGGCTATAGAGTTTTTTTTAAGCTTTGTATAATGTTGCAATAATTCTTGGCTGGGATTTCTGAGAATTCCCACTGTAAATACAATATAAGAAAAGATCACTCCATTAGAACTTTATTTTCAGAATTATAAGCTTGGTCAGGCTGAAAGGGGCTCCCTTGAACAGACTTTTGATGGAGATTCTTCTAAAGAATATGCAAAAAGCTTTCCCTCTAAATTGCTCCAGAGAAACTGCCTGTCATAGGAAACTCGGACAAGACTTCCAGACCCTGGAAAAAATGATGAGAGATCGCCAGACACCAACTCATTTCTTGTAGTTCTCTGTCAGCTCTTGACATCTGAGACCCTAGGCTGCAGAAAGTGCTAAGACTACCAGGAAAATGGAGCCATAGAGCTGAAACTGTGACCAACTGGATTACCAGCCTAAGAAAGGCAAGGAAGCCTTAATATTAGTTCTCTTCACCTTCGTTTTCTTTCCTCCTTCCTATGCAGTGAACAGACTGTAAAACAAAAGAACTTCAAAAATGTAAAAAGAGGTAGGGAACTTTCTTCTGGTCCTTTTATCCTTTAGAAATCTATCTGCAGAAAACAGATGAAAAATCTAAGTGTAACAAAAGAGTTTTAGCATAAGAACAACCAAGCTGAACAGGACCAAAAGTCTCTCAAGCACTTGTGCCTCCAGCAGCAGCCAGTGACAGAGCAGTAGAGAAGAGCAGAGGGATTGGGCTTATGCTTAGAGATCCCTCTGCCTGGTTGTACCTTCTCAACCTCCAGCAAACACCATGCTAGGGACTCCCTTTGGTAGAGGTTGCTATAGGCCAGGACGCTTGGTAGCTCTCTCATGGCCTTCTCTTAACGCACACTAAGCTGTTACTTTTGCCAAAGGATAATATGGGACAAAACAGAGATGATTATCAATAAGAATGAAGAGAAAGAGGGAATTCTTTAGGAGAAAACAAGTCATTGCATTCAACAGTCATTGCACTGGGCTGGCTCAAGCACCAAAGCAGAGGAGAAAGGTCCCTAACAACTCTGCAAAAGGAATTTTAAGTCCCCACACGCAATTGTTTAGCCACCAAGGACTAACCCCGGTAAGAGTCAGATACGTTCAGTTGCATGATGTCAAAGCATATCTAATTGTAATGCAGTCCAAATCATGTTACACTCTTAGTTGTCCTTTTTTTTTGTTGTCATGCTTTTTAACATTAGTTCTTTGCATGCAGAAGGCTAAAGAATTGTTGGTACTGCAGAAGCATAGGCAGATGCAATTTCTATAGATAACTGAGTGGGATGTATAATGGGCAGTTCAAAGTATGGCACTGAAACATGATAACAAGGAATTAAATTGTAGTTAAGGGCATGACTTTCCTAGATGAAAGATAACTAACAGGATTTTTTCACAGATTTCTTTAAAAATTCCTAAAATAAAATCAACAGCTAATGCCAGACAGCCCTATAGCTGCTTTAGCACTAGTTTCACTGGAGCTGCGATAACAGTGATATGACCAAAAGAATGGAATAATAGAAAGTGGGTAGCTGAAAAATCAGAGGTAAGAAAAATATTTTTTGAGATTTCTGCTAGCAATATCCAGTAATAAATTTAATAATCTAAAATGGGCTTTTGGCTCTTTGCAGACTTATTTTCACGGTCTTCTGTTTATTATTACTTCTCACAGTCCTGATGTTTCTTTTCAGATTTTCCCTGTCGATCAGAGCTATACAAGGCTCAGAGGTTCAGAGGTACTAGGCAATCACTGATCTTAATTCTGATCTAAGTGATTCTACACCCTGAGATTTCACTATGCATTTCAGGTTTGTAACCAGCAGCAAAACTCTAGGCAAAAGTTAATCAGAATATCTAAAATTACAGGTGTTTTTGAAAAAAAAGTCTTGTGAAATAGCAGGCTACTTCTGCTCCATTTAAATAATGAATTGGGAGTAATTCAGTTTCATGCTGCTTTCAGCAGATTTTTATTGCTGACATAGGGCACTTGTGTATAAACATAAAATCAGTGTAAAATTTCACAGAAAACTCAAACCTTTACAATATTATATAGAATTTGATAGATTTTTCTAAAAATGTCTACATATGTACACATATAGACACCCATACATCTCTATTTCCTAGTGGCTCTGAACTTTTAGCGTGACAGTTCCATGATCACACAGGACTTGGTAATTCTCAGCAGTGCCAGAATTTATAGCCTTCTGTTTTTACATTTCTACAATTCAAGCATGTATGGCAGTTTTAGCCATAAAAGAGGAGTTAATGTTACCCATACCATAGTTGGTATGGGGTTATAGTAATAAATAATATATAGATTTATACAAACATGTATATACTCTATAAGATTAGAAACGAGCCTGGGTCATGTAAATACATGCATGCACATGCACACACATCAACTCACCAGTGAAACACAGACATACTACAGGTAAGATTTGCAGCCACTGAGGCCTGATACCAGAAGTTAGCATCTTTTAAGAGGGGGTTAAGATCAATCTCTGCAACAACTAGAATAATTACTTCATATGAAGTTGTTCTGAGCTCCTCCATGACCATGAGCATTCAGGGGCTTCATCTCAAACTTTATGGGTGGTGCATTGACCTTTCAGTGTCAAGGGGAACTGATTAGTCCAGAAGAAACTTTACTTTCATGATATATTAATAGAAATCCAACTGTCAATAAGAAATTACACCTTTTCTTATGTATAATTCTTCCATACCTCCACATTATAATAATGGCTATGATAGGATTGCTCAGGTAGATAACAAGCATTCTAATATTATTCGTTAAGACAAATGATCTCATTCTTCTGCCTGTATACATTCAAATTTAATTCCTTACTATTTAAGTTATTACACCTACTTCATTGCAACTAATCAGTTATCAGCCAGCAAGAGTAAAAACGGCAGAATCAGGCCCAACACAAATATAGCCTACAGGAAATAGACATTTAACTGTTGTTCTAACCATATCCTCCTCCTCTTTGCCAAAGTTTGGCAGCTCTCTTTCAGTATATTTCTTTGAGATATTTCATATGAATGAGATAAAGAATTTTCTGACTCACAGTCTGGAATCTCCTCCACTGGATCTTGGAAAGAATTAACACATTGATCAATAAATGTCTTCCAGTGTTGGCCTGTGTCATTAAAACTGTCTGCTATAATGAATCAGCTTGTGGGTTCACTTTTTGTTTTATCTGAATGACAAGCTATATTTTGACTTCAGATTTTCAGACTATATGTCAAGCTCAAGACCCAGAGATCATTTTCTCCCTTCCTTTCCTGTCCTCCCCTCCTGCACCTCCACTACTATATTTTGTTGTCCTTCTCAAAAGAGATTTTCTCTTTTCATTTGTTATTTCCCCTTTTACGTGCAGCCTTCATTCACACCGAAGTTTAGAATGTAGTCCTTTCTTCATATTGAAATTAAAATGCATTTGAATAAATTAAAAAGGAATGAAAATACCTTGACAATGTGTTCAGATGTGTTTTTCTTTATTAAGGGGAAAAAATATTAATAAGACTCCTAGCCAGAAACTGTACTGTGCTGCCACTGAGAGCAAGTCCAGCCTCTCTCCTTGATCTGCTAGGCTGTGTGTGTGAGTGACTGGTACAACTGCCTTTTGCTCCCTGTTATGTCTTGGAACCGGAGAAAAATTCACTTATCCTATAAGGCTGGATTGGAGTCCCCTCCCAAGAAATGAAGGAGTGGCATCTCAGGGGCAGGTTTCTTCAGGAATGTAATGGGTTACCCAGTGCAGTTTTAAGTGGCCATTCTCTCTTAATAAACCAATCACATGTTACATATGAGATTCTGGATCTATTTTGCAGAGACTTCAGAAATGGCAAAGAGAAATGGTTTCAGCAGGAGATAATGGGCTTTATGACTTTTCCCAAATTATTCCCCTTTTTAGTAGCCATCATTTTGTCGGGTGACATCTGGAATGATTAGAGGATGATATTTTAGACTGACAACTGGGCTGTCATTCACACTGTCAGTCAGCAAACATCTAGGTTGCCCAGGGTTACAAAGCTAGTTTATGCCTTTGTCCTGAAGTATTTAGTGCTGCTGATTCTTTACCTTGATTTCAGATGAAGCTGTCCTGACAGCTAGTGCCAGAGGCAGGCAGAGAGTTCATGCTGATGGTGGAAATCCCATGCTGCCTTTGTGTGCAATGGTTTCAGCACTTCTGTGGTAGCCCATCATCAAGGACACAAACTCGGAGTTTTAGGGTGGGTCTAATGAGTTCACCTGCTCTTAAAAATACAGCATGCCAATATCTATCCATGCCTTAGCAATCCATTAATTATTTCAGGACTGCTTATCTGAATGGCAGCTTTCTTACACCTGCCACTTGTCAGCAGAAATACTATCTAAAAAAGACCATATGCATTTCCATCCGCAAAAAAACCACCCTAGCCCAAAGCAACAACTTGAGGCCCCAAGGCCTCGCAGTCATTGTGCTTTCCCTCAGCATGCAGGAGCACCCTCCCCACATTACCAGCAAGAGTTAACGTGCTCCGTGGTAGCAACTTCATGTTGTTCAACCATCACTTGATGCACAGTCCAAATTCTTTCCCACTCACCGTCTCTTTGTGCATCTCTGATCAAGGACAAATTTTCTAAAGGCCTCTACTTTTAAATGTTTCTGTTTGTGAAGCCAGCTTTCGGCACCAAAAGCATGGCTTTCAAAGGGAAAAAGTACCTGCAGTTCTCAGAAACACCAAAGTAGTGTTATGAGCACGTACCATCTCTGATATTCAAAACCTAGAGCACTAAAATCAGGAACCCAAGAACAGAAGCACCAAAGACAGCTTCCCTATGGGGATATGGCCTGCCTTTCTCTTTGCCTCAATGTATTCTTCCGGTAACACATGAATACCATTTCTCACAAACATATTCAGAGAATGGACTATCACAAAAATAATTTATAACTAATAATCTAGCTGATAAATTTTGATAGGGAATAACTAATATCCAGTTTGTTATCAGTGATCAGGTGAGTAACTTACTACTACTTTGGTTCCAGACAGGTAACAGCACAAGCGCTGTTAGTGCACTGTGTTTCACAGATTGGTTTACAACTCACAACACGTGTCTTGACATCTGCCTTCTGCAAGCCGGCTTGCCGCCTTGCCCTCAGAAAATGTAAAATGAAAGAGCGTACTCAAAGCACATTTGCTTAAAAATTCAATAAAAATGCCTTAAAACACTAGCAGAAGTTGCATAGCCTGAAGGCAAGGAACTCCTTCACTAATGTTTCTATCTAATGCTTCTGAAGAATGCAAAAAAGTAATAACATTTTATAAACAAGTTGGAGAAAAAGGATGACTAGTTTCACCTATTGTATGCATCTGAGAGCACAACGCGCCTACACAGACTGCACTCCGGCTCCTATGTACCTCCTTCCCTGTGCTCTATCAAAAGATGCTTACAAATTACAGCAACAGAGAAGCTGAAATGGGAATGGGAGAAACATGCAGATGTGTGGACACAGTGCTAAAACAAAAGGAGAAAAAAACTATTTGGAGCATGCTTTGGGGTAACACTGTTCTGGAGCTCAAACAAACACCCTCTTAAAGAGCAACAGGAAAGTCCATAAACCACTATAATTTATTTATACTAACTTTTAAAATAGTCCACTGAGATTCTTTTTGGGTAGTATCTCACAAAACTGGTTGTTAAATATAAATTAAAACTATGCAAGGGGTAATATTTGTAAAGCACTTTTGCATCTGCAGATGAATGCTGCTGTATAATATGAACGCTGACATATTTGACAAGGCAACAGAGTTAAGTGTGATACAGAGTCAGACTAAAGATTTTTTTCTTGTCTGAAAAGCTCTTGTTTTGTTACTAATATTAGAGCTACAGAGGCCTATTTGACAAAAAGCACCTCCTAATTTGAGAGCTGTAGCTCTTAAGCTCCATAGTAGCAGCTATTTACCTGGTTGGCTCACTCTTCACAAAATGTGCCCATTAAGCTCAGGGTATAAAGCCAAAAAAAATAACAGCCTCTCTACTGAGCATGACTGAACAAGCAACTGTGCTGGTATGTGTTTGATAAGAGACAGCAGAGGAAAAGGAGATAAACCTTGGGGTGTAAGACAGGAGTTTGCATATTTCATTTAAAACAATAGGAAAAGCTATTATTGACTTCTTTGGGAATAACTCATAGTAGCACAAATTCTCTCTGGCTGCAGGTGTTTGGAGGATTTTCCCCAAGGGAAGCTTTATGATATATATACATACACACATATACAACACCAGTTTATGTCAAGGGGATTTATGCATGCATTCGCAACAGAGAAGTAAATTTTAGCCCTTTTCTTGTTCATTGACATTATACAGGCATTTTCCTAGCTTGGCAGGGCTAAATTAAATTGGGCAACGTTCTGTGTGTGTTTGATGTCTGCTAAATGAAGTGAGCTTCCAATTCGTCATATTTACTCAAGCTCACTCAACTCTAGTAAAAATTAAAATGTTCCAGTTAATTTAACGAGATAATTTAGCTCTCTCAAATCTTTCTTGCTCAACATTTGTTGCTGTTTGGAAGTGGGGGGTTTGTGCTGCCATGTAATTCTTTGGACAGCTCTGAGGAATTAATAGTTAACAGTAAATATTTTAGGCTTTGAGCTGACACTGCATTTAATCTCAAACAAGTCTCTGAGTTGCCACTGGAGGGGGGAGACCTAGGATCCAGCCCTTTGGATTCATTATTTAAAGAAAAGGAATCACACAAAAAATCCACAGAATATTTAGGAAAGAACGGGAGTGACTAAGGTAGCAGTTCTGGCAAGAAATGACAAATTGCCACGTTGAGTAACTTGGGTACAAACAGAAAGTAGGGAAGGGTTCTGCGATGCCAAATAATCAAAGTATCCACACACGCAGCTCTTTATGCTTGCTCCCTGAAAAAGCATACTTGTCTGGAGAGATGAGTATCTGCCATGATCTTGCAACTCTGTCTTATATCGATCCTGACAAAGAAGCCAAAACACACAATGAAGTCCACTGAAATTAATATCTAACAAAATGAATCAGGAGTGAGAACTTAGGATTGATCATGCCTGAAACACAGAGATTTACTCACAGCAGCTTGTAATATTGTCTCTCTGCAACCCAGCAACATTTGATATCATCTGTGGGCTTGAGCATTAAAAAGTCAAAAAGGCTTAGTATCTACCAAGTTCTGAAATCCCCTCAGCACAATACAAGAGGGCAGGTCATGTAGTCGTCCGAGTGATGGACCTCAGAAGTGGAACATCTGCTATACAATACGTCCACAAAAATCAAATCTACTAGATTTTAGGCAACACCAAAATACCTACCTGCTCTCCTGTTTTTTTCGGGCCTACTCAAAAGAACTGGGGGAGGTTATTTTTACTGGCTGGTTGTACAGAGTCACTGGTTATCCTGCTGTACAAATTATAAGAAGCTTCACGGATACCAAACATCCTAAAGGCTTTTGCAAAGATTAGTAGGGACTGACAGGATGGAGCAGTGGATTGTGTCTAGCCTTTCTTCCCCAACAGCACAGCACCTCCCAGTACACCAAAGGCGGCAGGCTGCTTACGACCTGGGTCCCTTTCCCTCCGCAGAAGCCTGAAAACCAGGGCTGCTACAAACACAAAGGGCTCACACGTGAGATGCTACTTACTGCTTCCTCGCACTTGAAAATAAACTAAGCTCTACTGCGCTTCATAAAATACGTAGGAAGCCAAGAGAAATTAGCCTCCTGACATAGCTGGATGTGTAAAGCTGAGCAGAACTAGTCCAAGTCTCACATATGGTGCCTTACACATTCTGCTTTTAGACTTTTTGCAGTTTCCTACAAAACACGGGAGGGCACAGTCACGTTTTCATAAGAATTCATTAAGCATCCTAGCAGCCTGGCAATACTCAGCATACCTTGAAGAACCTGCAGACAGGTGAACTGCAAAAAGCCAGTAGGCAAATATAGAGTAATTTAGACAAAATGGTGCTGGGGACCTGAATAAAATTACAGCTATGTGCTTCTCTTTCTTTAGCATCAAAAGCAATGCAGAGTGCACCTGGTTTTGTTATACAAACCTTGGCATATGTTTGTCAAAAGATTTGCAAACCTGTCGAAAAAACTGGGAACAGCTTAGGATTTTAAAACAAGAACAGGAGCTGCTAAGTGCCTTCAACAACCAAGGATGACTACGGTTCACCCTTGGAGAGACCTAAGCTTGATGAGTGAACCTGGATAACAAGTATATTTTAATGTGACTAACAAATCTGTTTTATTCAGCGCTTCAGTTTTTTTTCTCTTGTGAAGCTTAAAGTGCTTTCACTTAATATACATTCAAGAAAATAGACAGCACATACATCAATAAGTATAATATTGAACTGCAATGAAAAAAAGTAAATATGATGCAAAAATATGACCGAGAAAAACAAAAACATGATTAAATGACTTTTCTCTACCAATGACACGACCGTTTGAAGAATACAGCATCACCCTGATTACTCTCAGGGGTAATGTAGAGATAAAGGGGAGCTGATAAAAAAAAGATAATTACGAATGGCCGAGGACATAAAAAAAAAAATCCTCACCTGAAGAGACATTGAAAACACAGGGTTATTTACATTAGAAAGGAGACACATAAGAAGGGCATGATTCAAGTATGAAGACTGAATAGGTGAGAAAGGTTAGAAGCTTTAGTGAAGAACAAGGGATTTACTGAAATGGAAAGATGGTAAATGCAACAATGATAAAAAGAAACTTATCATTTTGGTTTTATAATTAAACAGTGGTAGAGAGCTGAATACATTTTTTTCCAGTGTTTTCCACTGGATAGTACAAGGGAGTCAAAACAGAAGTAACATAAATAAAGTGTCTCTAACATTATATACAAACATTTAACAAATGTTTTTCAGATAAAGAAAAATATTTCATTTACACTTTAATGTATTGATTCAACTTCTTTCACTGCTTATATTACATATTAGGTAAAAGTTTAAAAGAAACACTGAAATGCTATCAAAACAAACTGTTTCAACAATCTCAAATTAACATTTTCCAAAAAACATTTTTCTCAGGAATTTTTTAATGTTCATTTTTATATTTCATTTCTTGTAGAATGGAAATTCTCATTCCCAGTTACTCTGGAACTCACCAATGCTTCATTTCTTTGAGAGCAAGAATTCACCTCAGTTAAACTTCATATGAGTAAAGAATATCCACAGTGAACAGGTAAAATGCGAATTAATATTTTGTAAAGAACGCTAAATCTTCAGGGTGCATGCTAGTTTGAGACACGCAGACCTGGGGCCCGAGAGCAGGGCATCATGTTACCTATTAAAAGGTTTTCATACCTTCTCCTGCAATGCCTAGCAGTGGGCATGCTCAGAGGAAGGACTGGGCTGCACGGACCTCGAGCCTGCAGGGGCTGGGTTTTTGCAGGGAGAGCGCGGTGGGCTCGAGGCACGGACAGCCCCGCTCCCCAGCCCCGCAGTGCTAGCAGGAATTCATGAGATCAGGATTTCCAGGTGTCTGCTCCACCGACAACAGGGAACCGGCTTCCTGGCACGCAGCTGAAAGCCTCACAGCTCTCCTGGGAACGGAGGAGAGAAGCGATATCAAAGAAATTTGGTAAAACGCTCCCCTTTTATACCCAAGAACTCAAATCTGGTAACAAAAATAAGAGAATGAAACTGGAGCCAGAAGAGGAGATAGCAGAATGCAAATACATTTTCAGTTCCTTTCAGGCTGAAAAAACCTATTGTTCAGCCCCTACGCTGAAGACAGAAAAGGCACACACGTGCGCAGAGTTCACAGACTAAGCATTACTTGCAGCTCTTTCAGATGATGAAAGATGCAGATGAGGTTGATAAGACAACTCAGGGGTTTCTGCTGGGTGCTGCATCATGAAGAGGTTACCTTTCACACAGGACAGAAAGTCAAATTAGGTCCATGTAACTGTTCAAAATTCATTAGAATGACCTTAGCTAAGCTCTGCTTCCATGCGCACTATGGTATATGATAATATAGCCTGGAGCAACAGCAGTAGTGGTGGTGGCACTTTCTGAAATACTTCCGCTGCTTGAAAGCAGTTGGATTTGTTAAAATTTCTGAAAGGATTATAACAGGATGAACTAGGTTTTTTCCTTTTACTTTCTCCAAGCTGGTATAATAATATTACACAGAGCTTTTCATCTTCAAAGATCTTTACAAATCTTAGCAATTCACAGTAACTGAAGAGTTATAAAAATATAATAAAACTCATTGTTGCTGTCTTGCTAATTTTTTCCTCATTATTTGTTAGAATTACCTTTAAATACTAATAACTTCTCTAACTGGGCTTGTTCTGTAACTGTAACTCATTACTAGAGAGTTTGAACACATGCATCTCACATCCAATCTTAAGCCAGAATAAAAATAATAATATAATATTTTGTGGCTCCCTGCTATTCCAAAAAGATGACAGCACTTTTTCCTCTCAGTGTACAGAGTTATTTCATTGCTCTTTTATTATTTAAACCACAATCAGGAATAACATCAAAATAAGTATCAACAAGGAAATCATCTTACCAAATATAACCACACCTAATGTCTGTGGCAGATAAGACACAGAAGAAGCAATTTTATTATTCTCTTTTTCCTTTCTGAGCAGCTACTGTAATAACGTGTACAATGTTCCCACAATTTTCAAGTCTCTGGTGTACAACCAGGTAATTTCTCTAGTTAACGTTAAAGGTCTATGCTTGCCAACCGGGAGCAAATGCCCTCTGCTCTTGCTAACTTCAATGGAAAGCGAAGGCACCCACCAACCGGCAGCATTGACTCTTCTGGGCTTTACTCACATCAGAAAAAATACATTACACAACATGAGGGCTTCTCAGTGCAAGGAAAGGTATCTGCAACCAGGCCTTGATGAGGCAGTTCTGTGCACCTGAAGACTCACAGGCACCTTTGCCCACTTATTCCCAATAGCACGTGGGAAGCTCAAAGGCTGTGAGCTTGCTCCTGGAGACCTTGCCGATGCAAAACGCCTATTGAAGTGAGAGCACTTTCTGCTCCAGGCACTATTACGAGTGTCCCAGTTTGAACATTCTAATAATACTTAGCAATAACTTCTTTGAAGCCAGAGAAGGGGTCAGGCTTTCGATGGCCCTAAAACATTTCCTACCTGAGGCCTAATTCTGCAGCCTTGCTCACATTGAGCAGCACTTAGCTGTCCCAGTGACGCCAAGGTGAGAGCTTGCACAGAGTTGCACAGACAAAAACCTAAAAATTAAATTTACCCTTAAAAATAACTGGGTAGGGATTCAGTACCTAAGTCTTAAGCATAGTTCTCTTATTCTTCCATATTAGCTTGTTCCACAGGGAGAAAACAGTGCTGTATCGTGGAGAAAACATTGCAGCACCACATCCATTGGCATTATTGTCAACATTAGAAATATCCATCCTTTTACGTCGTCAGACTGTCCTTTGAACAAAGGTCCAGCAAGGTCCTGTGGACCCCTTCTAAATGCCAGAATTCCTGTTCTAGAGGGAGGGAAACTGAGGCAACTTCTCCTCCACAGCAAGTGGGGTTAGAGCAAAGAGAGGGCACGCAGCATCTCCTGGCTCCCTGACCAGGCCATACCTTGTAGCTCTGTGCACACCAAGGAATCTTTGGCATGGCTGAATGAATAGCAGACTACATACCTAAAATAACAGAAAACAGGAGAGTGGCAGGTCATAAACATAAAGAAGCCTGCAAAGAAAAAGCTACTCATTTTTTTCTCGCAACATCCTTGCAGTATGTTTTTTTCTGCCAACTGATTCCAATACTGAACACTAAAGCCTGGGTTCTGGCCTCCTGGTAATAAGTAATTTGCAAGAGCCTGGTCACAAAAAGGTCAGAAAACCATGTAAATTGCTTGGATGGGAAAGCCTCTTTCACAGGAGGAAGCTGTAGGCGGTAGAGAGGCTCCCTGCCACAATTTTACATTCCCTGGACATAGTGATATAGAAAGAGACAAGAGAGCAATGCCGATCTTCTCCTATCACACACCCTCAAGCTGCCCTCTGCAGCAGGGACCGAAGCCCAGGACTCAGGTCTCGCTGAAGATGGCAAATAGTGAGGGTGGTTTCTATGCTTTGTAAGAACAATCTCAAGACAACTTTTCAGCTCTTAGGCAAGCAGTTTTCTGAAACAGGATCTTGGAGGAGAGTATGTTCACATGTTTACAATACACACGCTTGCACACATTTAACTTTTGCTGTCATATACCCAGAGAGGGATTGAGGTGATACACTTTTGAGTTCTTGACAAGATTTTTTTCTAGAGGATTTACTGTAGCGTTTGGACTTCCGTTTCACTAATGACTGCACAGTCTTCTGACATGAAGAAAATGGAAGCTTTCAGAACATGCTCCACAAACTCTTACTTCTTAAGCCAGAGTTGTTCTCATGCACATGTAGAACCAAAAGGTCTGATTCCCTGAGAAGCAGCATTCCCTCCTGCTTTTCACTTCTGAACTCCCAAAGCAGATGAAGATGCCCTTCCCGTGGGTCATCTCTTCCCTCCCTACTCCACACTGCATGCCACGTTCACCTTACACACCTCTGCATCCTACACACGTTCTCCACGGTTCATCCTACACACCTCTGGGGAAAAAGGCTGGGTCAACATAATGAGAAATACTTCGCTAAGGAGCTGATATTGCAGTGATGCACACAACCCACCACCAAGTCAGTTATGCAGCTTCCTTCCTCACCTCAAACAAACGGTTCACACGGACCATATCCTGACATGAACAATTAGCTTTGCCAACTCCATTGTTCAGATGCATTTCAAATGCTACTTTTTTGGTTGCAGAACTGTAGTAATCTTACCAAATGAGATTAAAATATTTCCTACCTGTCAAGGTACGAGACCTGAATATTCTACTATAGATCTCATTAAATAAATAAAAAGCCACAAAAGATTTCACGGTCAGCACTATACATCATGCTTCTATCCAAACAGAAACAATAGAATTAAATACAGTTGTAGTGCCAATAAACACCATCACATGTCCCTTCCAGGAACATTTTTCTACTGACCTTTGTGCTAAAATCAACATGGCTGGTCTGTGTTATTTAATTAATATCTAGGCTCAAAGATCACCCCTTGCTTTTCTTTAATTTGAAAAAAGAAAAGCCCTTTTTCTGGATTAACACAAATATAAAACGAAAGACTGTGGAACATAAAGGCCATGGGTTGCATTTTGCACAGGATAGGTTCTGGTTGAATGAGATCTGGGATGTGTGCCAAATTAATAGAAAAAATCCTGTTCTTCCTCTCCAATAGCCACAATGTTCATTATTAAGAAAAGCATATGAACCACAGGATTTGATTTTAATAACACCAATGTCTTCATTAATCTGTACTTTCCATTTAGCCTCATTATTGAGTAAATGCTGAGTTAATGCAGCACCTATTATTGTTGGATTTTCCGTGAAAAACCTCCTTTCCCTCTTCTTTTTTATTCATTCAAGGACTATCAGGTGTGTGTGTCATGTTTTTAAACAGGCCGTCTGCTGTCAATGGCTGTTTTCTTACCTCAGGTCTATGCAGCTACTCCAGTAACGTGCAATCTACAATGCAGACAGTAAGGAAAAAAAAAAAACACGGAACAAAACAAAGCCCCGATAAAACCACTCCTAATTCAAAACCATATTTGTTTTGGTGTTGTTTTAAATGCTGTCATGTCAAGGAGCCTCTTACTATCACCTGCAACTGAGCTGATCTTTCCTGGATGCTCCATGCAGCCTCCTTCTAAATCAAGATTGCTGATGGCCAACACTGCTTTGTATCTGCCGAACAAATAGTGGTCTTTTGTCCAGCACAAGTTCCTAAACAAACTTAATCTCTCTAACACTGTGACAGATGACATTTAGATGTCCTTGTTACCCTTAAAATGAGTTTTATTGACAATCAGAGAACAAAAAGAAGGCCCAGATAAAGCCCAATGTTTTATAGGCCTGCTAACAACATCTTAGTTCTTAGTGCAGAGGGTGTAGAGAAAGCCTGGAGTTGCCCCCATTTTCCCCTGCTTTGCTATATCACCATGACAACAGATATAGAAATCACTTAGTGACTCCTAGAAAGAAAACACAGTGACACAGTACCCCTTGTATGGCGAATCAAACTAAAGCCTTCATTCAAATGGCTATTCAGCTTGGGCATTCATGTAGAGGATGGGGTGGATTTTACACAGGTAACAACAACAGAAAGGCCAGCAAGCACTCCAGCCACAGCATATGGTAAAGTCTCTGTTTAATTAATGCATCCTCAATAGAATTTATCCATTTTAAATTTGTTTTCTTTTACTTGAAACATCATTAATGTAAAGGGCAACATTAATCAACATCGTGCAACTTAAAAGGGCATTAAAAAGTGATCTCCCCCCCCCCCCCCCCGCCCCAATGCAAGAGAATCTTTTCAAGTACTTTTGCTAACTGCGACTGATTCAAGGCGGTCTGAGAGTCCTTAATCATAAGGCAAATCTAGAGAGGCCTCTACTGGCCAGTCTCTCAATGTGCAATTTTTCTGTTTTAAAGTGACTTGGAAAAGCAAGCAGTGAAATAACTACAAGCTTTTATCTTAAGGCTGCACACAGAACGGATTACTGATACATACATTGTGTAAAATAGCATAATTGTGCTTTTTTTTTGAAGCTGCCATGTACAGTATAACTTTGCTTTTTTAAAAAAGTAAGAAGACTATAAAGGTTAGTCCTGGCTGTGATGTATGTGCCTCTATGACATTTTCAGACATTTTAAGATTATAGGTCTAAATATTAATGGGTAATCGTTTTTCTTTGTGCGCAGGGCTCCTCTTAACACTGGGAAGTAAAACCATTTAAATATGAAATTCTTGTATGCATGTGGCATTTTATATATGCATCCCTCACAACTAGAGTAAAACATACATCAAAGCGCAGAGAAATTAAATCAAGAGCACAAGAAAAGGAAGTTATTGAATGATAGTGGAACCCTGCTTCTCTGGGCTTTCCACAGGGACAACACAAAGACAAAGAACTTCAAAATCCCCCGTTTAGGTTATTGGAAGTAAAATTTAACATTATAGGCAATGTACTCTGTGCTAACACCAGTGGTTCTAGCTGAAAAGAAAAGAGTCTCTGCTATATCCTTTATACAAAAACATGGAGTGAAGACACTTAGAACTAAATTAGCTTTCTTTTTTTAATTCCTCGGAATGCATATGTCTAGATATCAACCACAAACTGAGCCTTACCCAGGGGAATGAGAAAAATCTACTAGACAAAGATGTGACTTGCTGAATCTTAACTTATCGCTGTGTAGACAGGAAATTTCTCAACACCAAAACTCATGCAAAATGGACAAACTGATAGATCTGGAAAAACAAATGTGATAAAATCCACAGGTTGAAGGCTGAAAGAAGACAAAATGATATTAAAAGTCAGGTGCAAAATGTTGATGGTGAATATAATTAACCATGGAAGCTAGTTACCTCAGCCTATAGTAGGCTTCACCAAAATCTAAGCCTAACTAAGCTTTTTTTGTGCTGTGTAGAACAATCATCATGAAAACTCCTAATCTTAAAATCAGTATTTTTTCTGAAGATGCTACAGTCTCTATAAGTCCACCAGAAACCTCACAGAATACTTTCATTATACTTCTGGTTAGAAAACTTTAATAATTGAGTGCTCTATACTTTTACCTTTTCATTTTTTTTTTTAAGAAAAGGGTTTAGTAAATATCAAATAAATTAAGAGAACATTACTTAGTCAAAGCTTAACATTTGCACAATAAATCCCCCATACCACGTAAATTCATTTGTCCCTCACTTTGAACTTATATAATGATAATTTATCTCCAACATAGTATCATTTACAAGAGCTCTGAGAATGAAAAAAGACTCTTCTGCCAGCCTGAGCTAGCTTGCATTTCTTAAGGTACCCGACATTCAGTGTTTGGTTGGTTGGCTGGTTGTTTTCCTTCCGTCCCCATATCTCTGCAGAAACCATCAGCGAATTTTACCTGTGATTACCTTTCCCCAGAAGGGCTGGGGGCAGGGAAGCAGTAGTAATACAGGTCAATTCCTACCTCATGGTCAATGTAGTCTTTAAAAAATAAACAGCAGCTCTGGAGCTCACCCTGCTAGTCCCAACAGTGACACCTCCTGGGGCAAGCGGGCTCCAAACAGCTGCACGGTTTTCTCCGCTTTGAAGTACAGTGCGAGCTCTGCTCTGCAAAGCTGCACAAGTTACAGTCTGAGAGTTGCTTTGAAGAAACTTTTCAGGGCTGAAGCACTGCAGGGAGGAAAACGAACAATCCTGTTTAATTACATCAGTTTAGCGAGGAAAGCACAGGAGCCAGCGGCCATGTGAACAGAAAAAATGACACACTAATACTGTCTTTTCCAGGTATTTCGCTAAAAAATGGGATTCCATTTCAGAAATGATGTTCCAGAAATAGTTCAGCAGTAGGTCCAACAACTGTACTCAGTGCCTGGCAAATGTTAGCCGCTGTGATTTTCTTAAGTTTTGGGGTTCATGTTTTTCGGTTGTTTTTTTTTTTTTTTTGACCTTTAAGGAAACCTATAAGAACAAGCAGCAAACACTTAAAATGGCTGTTTCCACAGGACACATGCCATTTCATAGAAAATAAAATAAAATAAAAAGTATGAGACAAATAGCTCACAATCTACATAGCCAGTCCCGCAAGCCCTAAAGAACAGGCATGCTCTGTCGACTAGCAGGAGTTAGGAAGCGTGGAACCTTGCAAGGACCGGTCAGGAGAATCAGATTTTGTAAGAACAACCCGCAGTGTCCTCAAAGGAAATTCATAAAAATGGATTCTAGGGAAAAGATATTCTAAATATGCCTAGATTTGGAATAGCTTTTACTGGTCGTTCCGTGTGTGTTTCATTTAAAAGAAAAAAAAAGGGTTGCAAATTAACATGACCATTTCTCCGAGACAGGAGCCTTTTCTTCCCTTAGATTATTGCAGAACTAATGGTGAAAAAAATATTACCCATCAGTCCACAATGGCCAAGAAATCCGCCGTGGTCTTTGATGTCAGCCTAGTAAAAATAAATTTTAAGAATCATACATTTTTTGGAATATGGACTGTCAACATTTCATACAGGAATCTCTGGCATGTGGTAATTTCCTGACAGAGACAGAATTACACAGATTTTGTGACATCAAAGTGTAAAAGAGCTCACACAAATTGGTTGAGAGCGCTTCTGTTTCCTTATTTCTAGGGAGTTCATTATTTCTATTTTAAAAACCAAACAAACAGCACATGAACAGCCAGTTAATAAACATTTTCAGTATATGGATTTCTAGGAAATGATTCTGTGGACAAAGTAATCTCAAAATGATACACAACTCCAATCTAATCTAACAAGCGATCTCTCAGATTGCTGGTAAGCAGCAGACTAGAAAGCACGTGGAGCACTCAGGGAAAAAAAAAACATTCTCCAGAGATCTGTTTGTGCAGGTGAACAGAATTTTCTGCATTTTCATTGTAATCATTTGACAAATATGCAATTTACTGATTATAATGAAAAATCTAGAATTAATAAACTGCAAGTTAGAAAGTCACAAAGGAGAAGTTAATCACTATTCAAGGAATTTTTTTTTTTTCAGTTCAGCTGTAAATGAAGTGGAACGCATTGGGCAAAAAAGGGAAAATAGCATAAAATGTGTATAATATTATTTCTTAATTTATTGAAAAGCCCAAGGGTCTTACCTATAAATCTCTTTTATAAACATAATTCTTCTAATTTTGTTTAAGAAAATAATAAATATGCAAAAGAAATATTGTATACTGGCTACGTAGCAACATACATATCAAGTAGGTGGAATAATGTGTTAAAAGCTATTTCAAGACAGTGGTATCCACATGTTCAACACAGAATATGCAGAAAGACCCATGAAACACTTATTAAAAAAAATTGTTTAAAAACATGATAGAGCTATAGGTAAATTGGGGGAAAAACCTGCCATTGTTGTCTATAGTGCAGAACACTTCTTTTTCACTTTTATTTTACTTTCTGATAGCCTGATACTGTTCAAATATCCTGTATATGGTACCAAAAAAAAAAAAAGAAAAAGGACAGAGCAAAATACAGTTACAGAGATAAAGGACAAAAATTGGCAACACGCTAGGACGAACACCTGGGCTTGCACCCTCGCTGTGCGTTTGTGACAAACATTAAACCTTAGGGAAGACAAAGAATGAAGAAGCGCAAAACGGACAAAGTTTGCCCGAGCACCTGACGTCACCTAACGTCTACTACAGCCAGGAAACGCATTCGCCTTGTGCCTTAGAAGAGCCCGTTTGCCCAGGGGATTTGCACAGCGCGAAGCTCTCGAAGGCCACGGCTGGGGAGGGACGTGGCACCCAGCCGCCCAGCGCAGCCCATCAAGAGCAGAGCCACAAAACAGAGCCAGAGGCAGCGCCAAGGCTGCCAGCACAACTGCCTGCAAAAGCTGCCAGCGAGCCAGAAACTGCTTGTGGGAAAATACCACTTACCCTTAGCATCTGGGTCCCGTGATTACTGCCCAAAGAAACACATACTGGGAGGAGAATGGCAGGAGAAATAGCACTCCAGTCCTCCTATTTCTCCTGAGTTTCTCAACAGATTTTTGGATCCCCCTCCCCTCCAAAAAAATTGGGCGATTTTTTTTTTTTTGTACCCAATTTGGGCTCTTTCTAATCTTTATATTTCTCATGAACTGAAATGAAACTTCCAGCTTCATCTCTAAAAATAGCTTTTGCACACTTCCCTGCCTCTCAATGTATGAGACAAAGTGGGGGCTATTTGTTACTCCTATCGACGTTTTTGTGGTGAACTGTAAGCGTGTTTATTGTAGAAATGAAGTCCCTGCTCTCTTGGAGGTAATCCTGGGGTGTCTAAGAGACTCCCGGGGATCCTTGACATGGATGCTTTAAAATGAATTTCTCTTCCCATGTAAATAAATTATCCTAGGACCAAATATTTATATTTTCCTTCTACTCCAGGAAGGGAACAGATGTGAAAGTTCCTGACAGTCCTAGAAATAATTCCTTACTCAAGCTCTCTGCTGCTGGGGAGAAGGAAAAACAGGGGAAGAGACGGAGGAGAAGGGATTTCCACTTACCGCTTACAGGGGAATAGAAGGAAAAATGGGGCTTTTGCGACAAGCAAATAGGGAAAAGTAAGAACTGGCTCCCAGAGGTGACGGGTGTCAAAAATGCCAGGGAACCCTAAGGGTGAAGATGCCTTATGCCTAGTGAGTTGGCCCCAGCTTCCTCAAATTATGCCCAAGGTTGCCCAGAGAATTTTACAGTTATTAGCTTTTGGTTAGAATTGACAGGTTGCCATTTGCATGCAGTATCTGTACGCAGAGGAGGGAAAAGGGTTTCTATTGAAAATATACAGCATTATCATCTCACAGCGTAGGCTTGTGTTTCCTCAGAAATTCATTAAAAGAAGTTCACTCTAACCAGAATTTGCAGTTTCTATACTTGCAACAAATCCAGACAGTACACTGAAACAAATCTATACTGAAACAAATCTAGACAGTCGCTCGTTAAACCTGCCCAGTTGTGTGTGACATATATGGGATTTTGCAACATGCCAGGTGTTAAACAAAACATGGGGTGACATCATTCTGTGCACTGAGTTATAGAAAACACACTCGCCTGGTGGTTTACGAGCTAAAAGACAACACCTTTTGCTGAATGGCATATTAAATGGCTGAAAAGTGCAAGTAGTTATTTGGAATATATTTTGAAGTTGGGCAAATCTCTGTCCCTGTGTACTTAAATCCATTTTATAAGCAGAGGCCTACGCTAAATCTTTCATTAAATATATTCTTTCTAGTAAGAAATAAGGAGCTTAGAGTAAAATAAACAAAATTTATAGGAATATCTATGGGCTGCAGATACATTTAAGAGTATAGCCAGCAAGAAAATATCCAAGGGAGACTAACCAGTAACACAAGAGGAAACTGCAGGCTGGAGTTCCTGTATAATAAACTGAGCAACATGGATGCAGTGCCACAATCTGTTTTTTTAATTCTCACAAACAGAAGGGACTTTGATTCCAGCAATGGACTCTTTTGATTGATGGACTATTCAATTGAATGTTACTGAGAGATTATTATTTCTATTCCTGTGCAAACAAATGAATTCCAAAAGCAATTCAAATTTATAGCATTATTTATAGCAAAATGGCAAAATTTATTATTGAACTGTTCCGGCTCTTCCTTATTCATTGGATGAGGTCTATATTCAAAAACAAACGGATCTTCAGTGTGAGGCTGAGCTCTTAGAGGAAGGTACTGTACATTACTTGGCATTAGGCAGCCTTGTCCTTGGAAATAAGAGGAAAAGTATTTGTGAAAATACATTTCTTATAGCAAGAAAAGTACACAAAACTAACTGAGATACCTGGGATATGTTGTGTAATCCTCAATTCCAGCACCTTTAAAAGATACATGCAGGAGATTGTATTTAATAGCTTTGAGTATGTTTATGTCAAAAGGAAACATATCTTGGACAACGTCGTGTGTAAGCCAAGAGATGCTGAGTTAACTCTGTTTTTCATTAAGCAGAAAAGTTAACAGTTGTATAAAATCATCTTAAAAGGTTATAGCTGAAGTCAGGCTTTATATGCAGGCTTTCTTTGTATGATCTTGTAATACCATAGTGTTGTTTTTAACAAACAATAAACAAAAAAGCATAAGGAGATTTTATTTGTTCCTTTTAAAAGAAAGTTGCTACATAAAACATTTTGCTTCCTTTTTCCATCCATATTCAGCTTGTTTACTGCTTTGTTCAGTTATCTTAGTGACTTGAATATTTAGTGCTTGCATTCTACGTTTTCACATTTCATTCTAATTACTACAAAACCATACACAGAAGCCATATGATGATAGAATTTGCTTCCACTTGTTTGAAAATCTTGTATATTTTCTTTAACACTGGAATATTCTTAATTTTTATTATGGAATTGTTTAATAAGGCACATAGTTTGAGCAGCTAGGCTCTAAGTTTCAAACAAAACATGCCACCTACATTTCAGGACAAAAAGATGCATTGTAGTTTACTACTTCTATAAGTAAGCCAGTGTCACTTCATCCTTCCCCATCTTAGAGCTTCTACCTGACCCAGAGAAAAATGTTGGAATTCTTGTCAGTAAAGCCAGCAATATCTACTCACCTATAAAAAATAAAATAGAATTGTTTTTCCTAAAACATATAGTCCTTTCTCTGGAAAGACCCTTATGCTTTTATACATGCAAGCATTCATTTTCTCTTAAGACACAAGCTGAAACTGCAGATAACTAGTTAGTTGCACACACACACACTCCACGTTCATCCTGTATTCTTCGGAATAACTGTCCAAATTTTATTAGGATTTGCTTCTAATGATGTTATATGATGTCCTTGTTGTGATACCTGCATATGTAGAGATCTTAATATTGATTTACTATGTCTTTTGCCCATCCTTGAGCAGTCTAGATAGCAATTACAGCTGTTGGTGGTATCTATTTTGTCTTTTCATAATTGTCATTTCTGGTTCTACTTAAGATTAAAATATGAAAATTGTATCACGTGCACATGAACAGGGCATCAGCCAAGTTATCAGCAATATCATGGTACCGTCATCATTTCAAGCACCATCCTCTCCATCTTATTTATGAAAACTGCAGACTGCAACACAAACTTTCAGAAGAAATATATCACTGCAAGATCTGCCCTGACAGGAAGCCCTCACTCAGATCGTTAATATCTCCCCAAAAAATCATCAGGGGCAGAGACACACCTGTACAGCTGCACTAGATGTTTCTGAACTGTTTTGTTTAGGTTGTCGAACAATATTGATCAGTTCAATACTGATTCCTTAGCTAAATCTAAAATCACTTACAGGTTTTTTATTGCCAGGGTTTTGCTCAGCTAAAGTTGCAGAGATGCTATGGAACACCCACTAAATTGCACAGTGGACTTTTAAAAAGCAATTCAAAGACATACAAGAATGAATAGTAAATGACTGCTCAAGCCTCCTAGCAATTAAAATAAATCATATTCCCAGCTGATACTTGGAGGACAGGTATGTAATTTGTGCAAAAAAACCAGCAGAAAATATTTTCAACCTGCCCAGGTTTCTGTTTTTACAGGATTAATTTTCCTTAGCACTACAACCTAACAGTAAAAGGAGAAAAAGAAATCCTTTTGCAGGATTGACTTGCTGTTGGTTTCTTTATAGTCTGTTCATGTACAACACACAGCTGAGATAATGGAGAGCAAACATTGCATGCAACATCCTTGCAAGCATCAATGTTATCTACCAATCCTCCCAAGCAGGGCAATTCTATCATTTGTCAATGAACTGCACGTTCTATTAAAAATGAAGTTGAACAAGGAAAAATAGGATGAGGAGGAAAGAGTAGAGTCGTTTTCTTTTTTTTTCTTTCTTTTTTTTTTTAATTTTGGCTGGTATTTTAAAAGGCTTTTTTGTACACATTTGCATACATTCGAGAACAACTAAATATCCTCTAATAATTAATGTACATGCAATCTATAGCATGCATTCTCTTCTTATTAGAGGCTGTGGGTTTTTTGTTGCAATCTAGCTAATAAAGGCTTTCTTTTCCACAAGAGAATTTTGACAGGGTTGACTCCAGACGGCTTTCCAGCTGAGGTCTGGGGCCTTGCTGAACCTTCAAAATTTTCCCATTTGAGCTGCATCAAAGTGAAGGAAATTCAAGGATCACTAACGTCTCAGATGGTAGCACTTGCCCTAACAACCAAGGTTCAGGAATTCTTTGGAGCAGGCTGAGGTCATTTTTCTCCCCTTTTCTCCTAATGCTTTTCTCTATTAATCAGAGCTCACAGCTCAGATTGGTCTTCAACTTCCTCCCAATCCTTGCTAAGCCTGTCATTTCTAGCTATTATTTACTTTAATGGACTTTGGCTGATCCCTTATGAAGCTTTGGATCTGAGAATAATAAGGCTGGAGAGTAACGGGCACAGACATGGGTGTGGGTTTGCCTGCAGATTAACCGTGGCAGATGGGCTTTATTGCGGTTTCCTGTGTGCCGAGTGTTGATTGAGAGGGTATAATGAGAGAGGTGGTGTCTGCACAATGGCTGCAGCCACTTCATTGCACCTCGCGTCTAAACAACCCCATTTTTCTAAATCTTTGGGTTGTGAAATTTTAGGAAGTCAGAGCACAAGAACAAGTACAAAAACAACTGTAAATAACCATGAATGTTAATCCAACCCTAATTGGTCCCTTCTTTCATTATGGGTACATTTTGCTGAGCGTTTTTTTCTTTCCTTTTCTTTTAACAAATGAATGATAGGGACAGCTACACATACATTTGACTTTTATAACAGTTTAACACAAATATTACTTCACATCAACTTCTATCATTATTAATATTAATGTCCCATTAGTTTTTGCATTATTAACATCAGCAGCAAAAGCTTACCTTGCGATCATCTTGTTATGCTTTAGGTTTTTGTCATCTCAGGGAAATTTGTTTGAATTAAATTATCTATTGTCTAGAGAATATCAAAAATAACAGCAGGAAAAATGCTTAGTATCTGGCAAAATGTGCCAAAAATATGCTTTTCTAAGTCCAATTGCCATTAAATTTCAACAGCAATCAGATAATAAATTATTTTCAGCTATAGGTACGATGAAAAGATCTTTTACAAATTCCCCATTTTAAAGATTTTACTTAATTCCTCCCTTTCACTGATGGATTAAATCACAACTATTGATTCTTTTCTTCCTTTGGGGCTTTACCCATCTGTCTTAACGCTTTCATCCCAGCACCCCTTGGGCTGAGAGAAGTGTTCTGCAAATGAACCACTGAAAACCTGGAGAAGATTCCAGGTCAAGTTTGTGTACAAGAGTTTAAATTTTTAGTGACAGTCTTCCCTTACTGCCGACGAAAGTTTCCACACAGAGCTGCACAAGCTAGCCCCACCAATTATCCTCCTCCTTTGAAAACCATTATCAAGTTTTTCAAAACTTCTTTCATTTCACTGTTGTCACTCGATGAAAAGGAAACTAACCACCATGTCAAGACAACTCAGCTGCCTAGCAACCAAGGGCCACATTTTAATTCTGACTTGCTTCTGGTCTTGACTAATGGAAAGTGACTATGCTAAGCCAGTCAGAAGAGTTGTTTGTCACTTCTGAAATGCAAACAAAACTATATTGTTTCGAAAGTACTGGCTGTGATTGATGTAAAGATTTACAGTAACATCATTCATTTTCCCTTGTGTTTTAGTGGGATTGATGTCATATCTTTTCATGCTTTATTAAATGCTTTAAAAGAGCCCAAATACATGATGCTTTTTGTCCTAAAGAAGCTAAAGAGTTTTTTCTTATGCAAGAAAACTATACTCCAACTTGTCAGATGTAATGATTCCGTTCAACATATGTCTATAATTTAATAAGAAACATCAGCCAAGAAGGGTGAATGTATATCAAACCGACAAAAAAAAAAAAAAAAAAAAAAAGCCAGGACGGAAAGAAATCAACAGTTTGGGGGGGGAGGGAAGCAAAGATGCATTGTTAACTTGCAGGCAATAAAGCTTGTTTAGACAAAGTTTCCCACAGCTGGGTAGATTTTTTTTTTTTTTTACTTCTAATACCAAAAAGAAAAATTTAAATTCTGCTCCCCACCTCTTTAACTGTAAATATATGCAGATTCAAATATAAAGCAGATGTCCATTGCACTAAATTGTAACTGAAACATTAAAACTAATATCAGCACCAATTATCCTGACCAACTATGATTGATTGAAAACAAACTGTTTGAAAGCGTCTAAAGAAAAGCCTCAAAAATAATTACATTGCAAATTATTTTTTAAGGGCCATGTCAGCTTTTCTTTGAAAGTAAGGATTATTCAGCGAGGCAATAATTTAATGAATACTCAGGACAGTGGGCCTCAGCTCCTGCAAGTATAGTTATATCAGCATCACTGGTGTGCTAGACCTATTTTCCCTAATCTATACATTTCTTTTTTTGCTTTTCTGGCCATACTTGCTAATAAGCAGACTTTCCTAAAGTTGTCAATCATTTTCTTAAATAGATTATTTAAATTGAACACATAATAATAATAACAACATATGCCTTAATTTCAGTTATCATCTGAGATTCCTTTAGGAAAGAATAAAAGCCATAGCATCCCCCACATCAGATCTTTGGGTAGAAGCTGAGTGGTCCTGATGGAGGGAATGAACACAGAAGGAAAAGAGCAGCAATTCAGCCTGCTTTGAGTCCTAGTTCTTCTTGGCCCATGATGGATGGTGATCCAAACCTTCCAACAAATCAAGCTACCCTATCCTCAGCTCATGCAATACAAGACCTCTGCCTACCATGCTGAGCTAATGAGATATGGGACATTATCTCCTGCGTTATCTAACTTTACCAGCCAATGGTCCAGAATATGAGCAGTCAGCTCAGCACCAGCACTGTGCCTTGCAAGGGAAGAGGATAATGGATATTGACTGCTGGTGGCTGTGAGGAGTTATTATTTGGATCCAGTCCCCAGAGCAGGACAGTATTGATATCAGTGGTGTAACCAGCTGTCATAGCCACATAAGCGGTCTCTCAGCTGAGGTCCATGCTGTAAGAGGACAGAGCACACAGGCAGAGGATAATCAGAGAGAGTCCAGTGCCAACAGTGCTTTTTGCTCCTCCCATACAGCCGGGCTCAGCATGGGAGAGTGCTGAACTTGCTTTTCTTGCAGTGAATCAGTTGCTGCGTTGATGCAAGCCTGTGCCTAGGTCCTCCTGTCCAGTGTCAGAAATCACCAGGCTTCAAGCTCCTCCTGTAAGGAGTAAATCCCTCCTTGGAGGCTGTGAAGCCACAGCATTCAACGACCAATACAGAGCTTTGAAAGAATTCGGGACAATTTTACTAGATGAAAATAGTGAGGCCTCGGTACTTTGATAAATAAATGAATTTAACTTAGTGCTGATAGTATGAGACAAGGTAAATAAAAGATATCTACTGATTTATTATAGAAGAGAGCTCTACTGGAGAGATGATGAAGCAGAGAAAGAAGGACACGTGTCTGTCCACCTTCCAGAAAATCATTGAGGTCTCATCCAATGCTTGCTACTTCAAGATTCCTCAAAGCATGATTAAGCTGAAGCCTTAGTGACCTCAAGGAAGGAGGAGGAGAAAGGAAAGCAGCTGCCCAATCTTTCCACTGAGTGGAAGTCAAATCTGGCTCAGACACAATAACTCCATTGACTCAGGAAAATAAATACGCATTCATTCAGAAGATTATCTAATCAGTCTAGGTCTAGATATTAGGTCAGTGGATTACCTCAGCCTACCGCCAGTCTCAGCAAGTCCTGCATCTCCAAGAAGAAACAAATTAAGAGCATGCACGTTCCAGGATCACAGTATTTTTACAGTCTTCGTCATAGCCAAAAAGCAAACAAGCAAACACTGGGTGTAAAACTGTCTCTTTATAGACTAATTACACACAAAGCATGTTGTAAATCAGCTTCACCCCAGGGAAGGCAAGCTGTAAACTACCTATCGTTTTACACGGCTACATATAACCATCATGGCAGAGGAAACCCGAAAAGGTCAAGAGATTTTTCTAAACTACCTACATCTCCAGAGTAGCTCAAGAATCCATGTAATCTAAGGTCCTCAGATAGTATCTCTGTCTGCTGTTTTGTTTCGTTTTGTTTTCCGTATGGGAAAGAACATGTAGGTTTCTAGCTGCCTTCAGCTTCTGCTGAATTAAACACATTCCAGTGTCTCTGGAGCAGCACTTAGGCAGTTGCGCTCCCCCTTACATTCTCCCGGGTAATCCTACTGGGAGAAAGAATAGATAACGAAGCCCTCAGCCGACAGTTTGGGAGGCCTGCCACTGGTTATTGCCATCAGTTATTTTCCAGCTGATTCAAAGATAACACAACGGCTGAAGGCTTGTAGCTACTTCTTTTGAGAAAACAGAGTCCAAACAGCTCCTCTTAATCCTGCAGATTACCCAAGAGTTTCCAGTAACCTACTTCACACCAACTCAAAATTCAAATAAAGAATAAAATATTCTTTTTCCGCAATATTCAATGGCCAATGTTCCTTCTCCAAAATAAATATGCAAATGAAATTGCAGTGCAACTGACTGAAACTTTATACAATTGCTCCAGGTTCATAAACATTTCATGAACTCAGATTAAATTTCAATTACAATACAAGCAGTTCCATGAGCAGCAAAATGAAAGATGCCTGTTCTGCCTTGGCTTTGTACTGTTACTTAGATTCTCTGGGAGGTGCAAAGCTCCAGATGAAAATGTTTTCCCAGGTGGGACATTCTCAGTCCTGCAAGGATTCCTGATATCCAAGAAGCCTTTCCCACAGCAGGAACAATCGCATATGTTCTGTTGCTACCAATTTCCACAAGACTTGTAGTAACTTAATTTCCTTAAAGGGCTCAAACCCTTGCTCAGACTAGGCTGGAAGCTGCCAGTATATTCACCTCCAATGGGGCACAGCCTGAGACAGACAGGAAATACACACACAGAGATGTGTAATCATATAAGCCCTATTTCCAAACAGACTAAAAACTAGATTCTCTGGAGTCTAGTTAGAACCAGCAATAGGGGAAGGCCAAGGCTACATCAGCAAGGATTAATATAAGACTCAGTGGTGAGCAGTTATTATTGTTCCTGTCTCTGCCACAGAAAATATGTTTTCTCCCAGTTCCAGGCTATGCTGCCCTCTACAGCAGGTGCGTGGCTTTTTCAGCTGGCAAAAGCTTCCTTTCCTGTTGGAAATCCTTCAACATTCATATGAAAATATCAAGAGAATAAAACAGCCTTTTATTTGGGTAAGTCACAAATTGAACTCTTCTGTTTCCTCGCGTGCTCTCTTGATGGCTTCACAATAACTTTCAACGCCCTCCCTCTCTACTAGTTCCATCTAAATCCCTCATTCTTCATCCTATCTTTCCTCTCATGCTCTCATTCCTAGTCATCATCTTTAACAAACAGCTTCTATCTTAAAGTTAGTCCTTCCCAAACTAAACGTATTGATTTGCCTTCCAGGACATCCTCCTTGACTCTCCAGACTGCCTTCTAAGCCTATTAATTGTTTGCTTTTCTCTTGAATAGGCCAACTGGAATACCATGTTTAATAAACCAGGAAACAAACAAAAACACGCCCAGTTTCTTTGCTGTCTGGTTTGCTGAAGCTCTTTGCCCTATAAGGGTCATCTTTCACCTTGTGCACTGCTGCTTTCTCTCTTTCAGCCCTGCCTTTCGGCTGCTGCTGCTGAGCTCACCTTCTCTCACTACCGCCGCTGCATTGGCTGTTCCCAACAGTGATCACACTGACAGCCCACACCTTCACTCCTAGGGTGCTGGGAGGACTCTCCCTGACCTCTGGTTTCAGTTCCCTAGGTTCTTCCCAAGCCCTGCACTTTACACCTCTGCCAAGCTGGGTCTCTTCAGATACACTCACGCTTGCCCCCTGTGCCCAAGACAGGTCTCTTGTCTTTCAGGTCCTTTAAAATTTTTACCTCCAGGAGGAAAATCACGACTTACTGTTACTCCAGATGATGTACAGTGCCTAACATTGCACTTGTTTGTCATCTTTACATTGTACCTTCCTTCCAGCAGTGAATATAGGATATTTGTGCTGTACTTAGTGCCATGTAAATTTAGGACGCTATTTTAATGCATGACAAATAATTACTATAATTAACAGAAAAACAGAATACCTCCTGGCAATTTGTCAGGGCTAAACACCTCTTTCCCTGCTAGACATTTTCATGTGTGTGACATGTACATACAAGATCTCTCTTGCTTCTTTGTAGGGACGTGCATCTCCCATTAGCAGTAATGGGAACAACGTGTGTTCACCGAGGGGAGACTGTAGTCCATCTTGGCCAGTGTGCTATGCTAGTTGTGCTTTACTGGAGCATATGGAGCATGCCAAAAAGCAGTCCTTTCCATCTTCATTGTTCAGAGAGAGAAATATGTAGGAAGGCCCTGAATACAATCATGCTTTTAATTAAGCGCTATTTGCAGGTGCTATTTCTCTCCAATTTCATGTAGCCATTTCCAAAAGAGCAATAACAAAAATAATCTGCAAAATAAAGTGATTAGGGATAAAAATTAGCTAGAGTTACTAGACTGATGAGAAATTAAAAAAAAAGGAGCAATTTTAATAAACCACATTTTGAAACTATAAACATCCTTGTATGGGTAGATGCTGCACTGCAAAATACTAAACTTCATTTCACTATCAATTTTCTGATTCATCTGAAGAAGTTCATTATCTGTTAAATTGAAGGCAAGCCTCCCACAGAGGAATGCTATCTAAAGATGGATGTGTTTGTGTGTGAAGGGATAGCCTTTCCTAGCTGTTTATCAAAAAAGACATTCATGGATTACTTACTGTACTTCGCTACTTTGTAAGTAGAAAGTACAATACGTATGTACAATCGTATGACAGAGGCTCATTTTTGTCATCTGGTTGTGGCACATTAATACAAATTTAGTCCAAACATCCAAAGTTATGCTACTAGGAATGTTGCCATCTGGTTTTAATGAATATCTGGGGTCCATTTTTCAGTTAAGCTTTTCTTATTGTGTTTGTGCGTTGCTTTTTCCAAGCTATCTGCATAATTGCTTAAAGATTTTACTGCAAAATTAATATCCTTACTGTGAATGAGGGAGAAGGGCAAAAACCAGGATGACAAAGGCTGAAATGAGGTGAAAGGCAAATTCAATTTTTCCTTGCACCATAGAAACCTCGTCAGGACTAGCTTTATCTGGTAATCCACATTTAAACTTTAACCTGTAGGGGGGCTCTTTGTGTTAGTTAATGTAAGCATAAAAAGAGTCTGAACCACTAATCAGATTAATCATATTTTGTGAGACTCAAAAGCTTCATTAAAAGGACCTCGTTTCCAAGCTACACATTTCAGAAAGGGAAAAAAAGTTTGCTATGAAAAGGAAAGAGTAACACTGAAATTCAAAAAGACGCAGACTGTGTGTCTCCTGGAATTCAACCAAACAGAGTACGAACTGGAACAACACCCACCTTCATAAAAGACACCTTGACTATGCCAAAATAATTAGGACATTTTACCATTGAAATTTTGCATTCCCTTCATTTACAAAGCTTTATCTTATGCACAAGAGACTGCTATTGATTACATAAGTACAAGAAATATCTCCCCCTTCCTCACGTTTATGGATGTCTCCTTCTCCATCGAAGCAATCATATTTCCGAAGTATTTCAGGTGACTCCTTAGAGACAAGAAAAACTGAACTTCAGAAGAATTAGAATTAGAATCTGTCATCTGTAGTCAGACTATTTACATTTACACAAGAAACACCCCAGTTCCCTAAAAAGCATGAAAGATCTAGGGACTCTCCCAAGTTAGCATAATGGTGCGTTCTCCTTCAGAGACAAGAAGATAATTCTATTTTTAATGAACAAATTCCTTGCCACAAATGAAGCTTCAGTAAGCTTTTGTTCATGCCTATGGAGTAAAGTATGATTTAAGGGCCAGAATACCAGTCTCAAAGATTTGGCCATGACGTTCCACAGGAAAAGTTTGCATTTAGGATACAGGGAAACCCATTCGGATCTCAATTTACCCTGTACAGTTCTGGAGTAACTGAACCTCTAAAATCAGTGAAGATGCCTTGAAGAAACAATGATACAAGTGAATATAAAAGCTGAAAGTATTATATTTGGAAGTTTTTTAATACTGTGTAAATTAAACATTGTAAAGTAGTTACATTCTCCCTAAAATAGCCTGTACTTAAGAGATGGGGAGAGAACTCAAGATATGACATCACAGGGATGATCACTTGAAATATGGATTCATCCATTTTCCAACCGTAGGACTAGGGAAGTGGTGTTAATCTCACCATTTTTTTCCAAGCAAGAAGAAGCATCCTCATGCTGCATCGCTGCTGAACTGTTTCCTTACATTTCACTATTTACATTTCTATTCTTTTCTCTCGTAACTTACTGAGAGCTCTTCCTGTTCCAGCAGCTGCACAACCCTTTGCATAACCTATGTTCAGTGTAAGCGTTCACTCTAGGACCATGTAGGTAACCTGAAACATATTTTAATGCACATATTAAATTCTCCACTTTACCTGAGGTTAAACATAATCAAATTAATAACTTTATAAATGGCTATTTACAAGTTTTATCCATAACTATATTGAGAATATATTCCCTAACACTCTCAATCACACCTACAGGCCCTGCTCATACTCTCAGTAAGGAGACAGCAGGTGAGGAACCTTCTGCAGTAAATGGCCAATCACCAAGACAACACTGTCTCCCAACTCAGAAGAGTTTGGGGGCCTGTTTCCTCTACCACTGTCACTGTTTCACGGAGCTGATGTTGGCTGGTGGCTGTGTGCTGCATGGGCTTAAAAGAAAACACAACGGCCAGTCTTTCCTACACTCCACAGGGCTTACACTGACGCTTCACGCAATTTTATCACAAGCTTTCATTTTATGGCTGCATTTCTGAGTGTGTGCCATCATGTGCCCTGAGGTCTTCACTGTTTCTTCATCAAATCAGACAGCTGTCAAAATGTACCTCAGCTCCATCTAGCACACATTCCCCAGCTTTCTCTTCCAAGGAAAAGGAGGGGAGGAAGGCTGGGGCATGCCAAGGTCTTGCTCCAATGAGGAGCTGGGATATGGCCAAGGACAGGCTCCCAGGTTCCCAGTGTAGATGTAGACTATGATACCGTTGAATTCCCCACAAAATATCACACATAGATCTAAATTATTTATGAGCTGACTTCAGCACTTGTTTGCACCAATGTAAATCTGGAGCAACCGCACTGACTTCAACAGAATCATTCCAAGGCTAAGCCAATGCAATTTAAAGCAGAGTCGGGTCCATTAAGTCAGATAATAAGCAAGAAATGTTGCTCTAAAAAAAAAACAGACACAGAGTTTTGCCTAAACACAAAGAGAAGTCATTCATAAATCTGACCTAAAGGTTATGAATTTCAACGACCCAAAGCTAACTCCAAAAATAAGATCATTGAATTAGGGAAATTAAGAAAAGCATTAGTATGCATTAATACTATTTACTAAGGTTTTGTATAGCGTTAGGTTTTCTCAGCCTTCCTGATACCGCCTCAGCTTATTCTATGACTTGTTCCATGTCATAGAAACATCCATGTAAACATGGATGCACAGAGTGCATTTCTGTGTAGCAGGAACAACTATGGTAGGAAATACCCTGTATCAGCTTGTCATCTGAGCTATGGGTACTTCCCAGTCCACAGCAGAGCAGAGTAAGAGAGACTAGCTTTCAGCACTGCTGTCAGTATGCTAAAACTGCAGGAGATGGTTTAAATCAGCCTGCTTTCCTTTGCACTGAGCTGAATTGGGGCTGTTCACATGCTAGATACACATCTCAGCTGAAGTTAATGAATAGCTGAGAGGAAACAAACTACTGCAGCTGTCTGACTGTGCTCTAATAGGTTTCTTTTTTCACAGATTGGGAAACTGAGTCTCAGAGACGAAATTATACCTCTGTGCCCACATAAGCTTGTGGTGGTGACCCTCACACAATGAGAGTCTTCGACCTCCATATCTGCACAGAAAGAGAGGAAATTAGAGGAGTACAAGTTTTTGTTATGACCAGAACATTAAAAGAACATGCAGAAAGCAGAAGTATCCGATTTACCTTCTCTTTGCCAAATCTCCTTTCACCTCAAGAGGGCGCGTTCATTTCCAGAGGAGCAGAACATCAGCGGCCTAATAACAAACACGTCAAGGAGTGGAAAGCTGGGAAGGTTCAAATTATACCCATCAGCTCGTACAAAACACTACACTCAAGATTAGTTAATAGAAATAATTTCTCATATTAATTCTGTGCTCAGGTAATGGCATCCTTAGAAAAAAAGTGAAAAATTGTACTGTTCTATAGCAAGCCAAAATGTCAGGATTTGTTCAGCCAGAACAACAACAGCTTTTAGTGAATGTGGGACATGTTTCAAGATACCTTGCACACAAAGGCCTTGAGAATCTCTGTGAAAGTATAATGAGAATCAGCTATAAATATTTGAACCTTCCTTCACTTTAAATTTGTGGGCCTGTCAAAAGACTAGCAACTCGGGAACTATTGAGACACTTACTCCAGTTGAATGCAAAGGTCAGTTCTATATTTTGTTAACTGCATAGCATCACTTTTCTCTACTTTCAGAATACTTTTTTTCCTTCGTCAAGAAAAAGAATTGTTTAACCCTGATAACATATACATGCAAACCCTTTGAGGTTTAATTCAGATTTGCCTGCAAAGACCTATGCTAATCTCCAAGAAAAAAAAAAACAAAAACCTCTATTCCCATAACTGTTAGAGAAATTATTTTAAAAAGTAGTAGAAACTGTATAAATTGTAAACAAAGGCAAGATTTTAATGTCCACCAGTGATGCCCATAGGAAAGCAGCTGACTCTGAGCTTTTACCACTTCAAATAAGAATCTGTTTTGCAAGGATTAAAAAACCCTCTCTCCTATAGTTCCAGAATTTGCAGATCATTAGTTAGGTAATGCAAACTCCTAATCTTTTGATCATTCACAACTCTTTGGTCAGAAATTTCCCACCAGGCTCACGATGCTCTCAGTCGCTTTTGTTTCTGTTCCTCAGCCTCCCTCTCTCCAAGTTAAACCTAGAGCAGAACAAAACAGAGCACAGCTGAACTCAGCAACATCGCAGAGGAGGAATCTCTCGAACCCGAGAGATTCGAGAGATTCCAGCCTGGCTGTATAAAAATGTGTAATGTTACCAAGAGAGTAGAAGAGGCAAACATTCCCATATCTGGTTAGTAGGGCTTCTCGCCCATAAGGCATGTGTGAAGATAGCTTCACAGCTATGAATATTGCACAGAGTCAGACCCTCTTCTCTGAGACCTTAAATAATGTTCTAGATAGGGATGCAAGTATAAGCATTTTTGTACTTCAAGAGCAAGAAAAAGAGAACACATGAGAGAGGCAACACTTCATTAAATTTGCAGCCTTTTTCTGCATTATAACTAATGAGGATGCATTTTTCTCTTCCTTGTCCTGCCAGCCACCTTTTGCTCCCTTGTCTCTGCTGCACTACTATCTAAACAGTCCTGTCTCCAATCTTGTAAGTGCTTGGATCAAGCTGTAGCATCTTAAATACTTTACAACACAAAATACCATATGGCAGACTAACTGTGGAAGAGTAAAACCAGCTCCTTTCTGTCTTGGTTGCCCCAAATGCAGGTTGGGGGGAATGCCGGTCTTCAAAGTTCCTGATGTGGATGACTCTGCGCCAGGAAGAGCAACGTTCTTCCACACTGCTCGGCGACAACTCACACAGAAAGCCTCAACCTACACATTTGGCTAGATTAGGTTTCTCTGCATATAGTGGCTAAAAATGTACACAGCGATTGCTCTTTGAGCCTTAAAAAAGATTTGCAGAGAAAGAGAGTACAAAAGATCAGGACAGGTCCCTAAATTGTCTGAATGCGATACGAGCCGACCTCCAGTTGTTTGGATTTCTGTTTACCCTTGCAAACCAGAGGAGAAAGTTCAAGAATCTGATGGTTTGCTGTATTTCGGGATGTTATTTCAGCTGGGGAGCCACTGGACAAACTACTAGCAGTTTTGCAGCTGCAAACAAGTACAATGTCTTAAGTTTTTAGTGAGAAAGTGACATTGTATCCTTAAGACATTACATTGCTACGGTATAGTGTTTTACTAAGGCGATTAGAGCGATAAAAGAAGAAAATAGTTTTGCTTTGCCTAAACTGCTGTTGAACCAAACAGCCCATTTTCCTACCTCTAAATGAAAAGAAATAAGGTATTTTTCCAGTGTTTGGCACCATTCTATTTTTAGAATTTTTCCAGTTATGGCCCCACCTGCGTTCTGTTTCTCTGTTACTGCACAAAGCAGGAAAAGACAGAAGCAGAACAACAAAGGAGGGACAAGCAGACAAATAAATTACTCTTGGTATTTCCCTCTCTCTCATGAAAACAGATTTCTAAATATAATCACCCACTGTCTTATCTGAGAGGCTGCACTTCACTGGTGACAAGAGAGAGTGATAGAATTTGCTCTATAAAAATCATACTATGAGAACATTGTTAACTCATATTTGTGAGCTAGCACCACCTAAATTACGACTTTATGGCACACACTGAGGAAAAGAAAGTTATGCATAGTGAAACCTGATTTCAATGGGAATGCAGTAGCAAATTTAATAGGGAAATTCAGTTGCTGAGGGAAAGATACTTGTAAAACCCATATGGTCTAGAGGAACAGACACAGGGCTATCTTTCAAAACTATCCTCTCACAGCCTTTAATAATAGTTATTATTTTATGAATTGCTTTTTGTAATGAAATAGGCATTATCCCACGTATAGTTTACACACAGGCCTCAGTATCTAAAGCACAGTCCCACCCCGCTTCTCCCCCATCTTTGGGGTTGCAACTTCCATACCTTTAAGTAGTTGAGCTCCATCTCCAGAACAGATTTGCATGTAGATACATTAAACCCTTTATATTGTTATGCTTCACCTATAGTTAGTATCTTCAACACATTGCACACAGGCAAAACTAAGGTCCCGCAAGGTTAGATGAGTTGCCTAAGACTATAAAGCAAGTTAGGATCAGAACTGAAAAAATGAGTTTTATTATTTTAGTTCTACTCTTAGCCCAGAGTTTCTACGATAACATAAACAGAAACTACACAGAGCCTAGACAAACAGGCCACTGGGTTTGCCTGGTAATTCCCTTTTAAATGGACATTGATTATTTGCAGCTCATTTTTGGAGGGCCCAGTTTGAGATGACCTTAAAATAGCTCAAACTGGGAACTCAAAATTAGCAGCATTTTTGAAAACTTTCCCCAAAGCTGTTCTCACCTTCAGTTTGAAAGCTAATACTGGCTACTGAGTCCCCCGTGCACGTGATGAGACGACGGTGATATCATCTGCAGTGTGACGTTAACCTCCTCAGCTCCCCTTACTACCAGCGCGCTGCTCTCACCCGGTGGCGAGAGCACCACGAGAGCCATGTTTTAGCTTTCACACTCTGGCAGAGGAACAATTCTTTCTTCTAGAAAAATGTGCATTTCTAAACTTAACAGGGCCTAGTGGATTAAACAAAAAACATTAGCGTCAATAATGATGGCAACGTGACCTGGGTGAAAAGATACTTAGCTTAGAACTAAAGACATGAAGTGCTGCATGAGTACTGATTATTAATATGAGGGAGAAAAACAGTCTGGGATCTAATGAATTCGTCTCCTACTCTTCCACCAGTAACACCCTGAACTCCCCATACAGATGGATTTTCTGTCTTGATGAAACAATATTCACATAGGTGAAATTTCCGGTAACTTTTCAAACGATCACAATACTATTTTGCAAAGTGATCCTGAAGAAAGCGTATAAAAGGGCTTCAGTGCAGCATAACCTTTAAAACCAAGCAGAAAAACAGCTACATTCCACTGAAAAACATCAATTTTGCTTAAACAAACAGATATGAGCATTGATTTGCTCAGTTGGCTGGTGGCAAGTCACCCTCAAAAGAGTTTGGAGGGTCTGTGTAAGAACTGGGAAATTGGGATTAGAAATGTGGCTGACTTAAGAGGGAGTTTTAAGCAATTAACTCTGCAAGCTAACAAAAGTGAAGCACAAAGAAACACTAATGGGAAGAGATCATTAACGCAATCCATCCACATTCTCCATCTATACACTCATTACCTGCTGACAACAGCAGTAGCATTTGCCTGGATGAGGAAATGGATCAAAATAGCTATCGCAGAATAAGCTATTCTTCAATAGCTTTCTGTTTGTCCCTGTGTGGAGACTGTAGGAATAATTAGCACACTTATTCTGTTCTAGAATAATCAGCGCACTAATTATTCCAGACTACAAGTATCTTTTATTCCAAAATACTTTGTCCACAAGGGGAGCTATTGTGAAATAGCTTGCGCTCCTCTGCTCGATTTCCATGTGTAAAAAAAGCACATAATCCCTGTTGTTGGAATAACTATATCCTCAAACTCCAGGAACAAATCAAACTATTAGTCAAGTTCTGATTCTCCCATCACTTAGGCAGGTTTGAAGTAACTAAATACACAGAGCTGTTGTGAAAACATGATTCAGTTCTATAGCAATGAATGTTCTAGCTCTTCTAGAAGCTTTTTCTTTATAAAATTATTTTAGTCACATTTGCATCCAAGCTTATTACTGGATTTAAGGATTGTAGTGTATAGAAGCTGACATGGTAGATGAGACTTTACTCACTCTTTTACAAAGTGTGAAATGCTGAAATTGGATGAGCATGTAGTGTAATTAACTAATTTGATGGGGTAGATTTATCCTGTCTATGTGTTTTGAAACACTAGTGATCTAGTAGTTTTTTGTGAGGCAATGCAATTAAACTGGAGACCAATATGCCTAGAGAGTGACCCCACAGAGCTGTTAAAATCCATTTAAAATCAGGGATGGAAGTGGTAGTGTGAGATCTTACTAAGCCTGGATGAGAGTCCCAAAACCCCAATACCCCTGCTCTAGGGAGGCAGGATGCCCTCAGTAGCCCATCATACCAACTTTGCAGGATATGTTGCAGAGGCAGGAACAAAGCTCTTTCTGCTCCTGCCTCTGTCACTGGGAAGTGACAAAAGGGAGCTATAACCAATCAAGGGAGGTATCAATCATCACTGGAGATCAAGTAGCTCTCTCTTTCTGTTCAGGGAATGGCAGAACAAGGGAATAAATCCCTTTATCCCTTGTGCCAGCCATGATCTGGCTGAATATTGCAGAAATAGAAAGCTTGGATACCAGGGTCATAGAATATCCTACTTTGTGGAACTGGAAAAAATACATTTACACACCCTGAATAATAGTTTTTCTGCTTCCCTGTTTCATATAGGTTGCACTGTCCTCTGCATCCACTGCATCCACCCTCTTCCTTTGTCTCACCAGAGGGAAAACAAATACAGTTTGTGATATATTTGGCACATATTTTAAGATAAGTGGCATCCTTGCTTAGCACCTATTTTCAATAACATTTCTATCTTACCACTAATATTTCTGTTAATTCAGAAAGGGTCATAGCATATGATTTGCTGGGGTTTCTCCAATATCTCCACTGTCTGGCTTTGGATCTATTGACATTTCTCAATAGAGATTCATTGCCTTTCAGCATCCAGCCCCTTTTCACAGTATTATTTTGCTATTAATTCCTCAGCCTTTGATCTTGGAGTTATTTGACCCAAGATACATTTACCATTAACTGCTTCAAATTTGTTAATAATAAAATTTTCAGTAATATGTTGAAAATGCACTAAATTACACTGATTTTTATTATATCATATACCCAGAATTCTGCATAGAAAAAATGCTATTGAATAGTTCCCTACTGGAAAAAACACTGACATATACAACTCATCTGTAGCTCCAAAAAGCTCTGCTGATGGATTTATTTTCCCTCTATCAAAATAATAGAACAAATTTAATTTGTGACAAATAACATCTAGTCTAAGTAAGGCTCAAAAGACAGCTTTTTGTTGCTAGTGATTCCCATAATAAGTTTTTCCTCAATTAAAGTTTCTGTTCATTTACAAGATGGATGCAATTACAAATACAAGATGTTTTGTATTTTCAGCTAAGACACTGTTATTATCCTGTGTTTCTCATGTATAACAGTAGCTGTTCTACCCTGAATTGAACTAGATTATGATTACTAGTTAAGAACTGAAAACACTGCCACTTTTACTTCTTTCTGCCAGTTACCTTATAAATAAATACTTTAAATTACAAAATTGTTCCCAAAGACATGGGAATTATGTTGAAAGTATCCCACTGCTGCTGTAACAGTTTCAGATTTATTGAATCCTTCTCACTGTATTACAATAGCTCCTGCTGTTTTACCTGGACTACACCAATGCCAGACTACAGCCTTGTATTTTTTTTAATGCTTCAAAACATCTGGGGCAAAAAAAAATTCCAGCATTCGTCTATCTTCAAGTTTTTCATTAGAATCAGCGTGGAATTTGTAAGAAGAATTTAAAACAATTCTGAACTTGGTGGGACCTAATTCCCCATCTGCAGCTATCCTATAGCTAGCTCTGCTCCCTTAAATACTTTCTTATGGGGAAGTTTCATATCAGGTTTGTTGGTCTTATTGTCATAATCATTAAAGGACAGGATCCGAACATGGGCTGAGCCATTGTATGAAGGCGTACTGAAAATTCTAGTGTTTGAATAATTTCATCATACTGTTCATTTAGTACTAGACCATTCTCATTTATTTTCCAACACAGTGAGAACTTCAACGAAAGCTATATGACTATGCTCCTCCTTCCTTATATCTAATACAGCCCTTTGTATTCAAATTGTGCCTCACAAGAATCAGTACTCTAAAATAGTTTAAAATATTAAGCATTTCAATTTACCCATTTTAAACGTACACCAAAACATTTAGACCACACGAATTACAAACTGCAGTGATTCCACTGCCCATTGCATCAAAAATAACAAAGACAAAAATATAATGTAACAAAGGTTCCAGCATGAAGAAAAGCATTGATTTTGTTTTTGCAAATCCAGTGACCACTTTTGGTGCACCAAGAATAAGCCAGGACATTTTTTATTTGCTATTTTTACCATTTAATTCTTCTTCACTTATCAAGCACTCTTTTACAACGCATGCATGGAACAGAGGGAAAACCTGCTATCGCATAGTTCTTACCCCTTCCAGCATCTAGCATCTAAAGCCAAATACCACCCACACATTTTAATTGTCTCACTGAGGTCAAAAGGATTATTTACTTGTCTAAACTGGCCCTAAATAATAAGCAAGTCAGAGACCTAACTGATACTTAGAGATTGTTCCAAAACAATATAAACAAAACCAGATCAGCTGTCTCGACACTTGCTCACAGGGAGATTCCAGAAAAGCTATCCATAACACAGCAAATTCTTTCTTTTTATTTTCATTCTTGACAAACTATTTTTTCATGAACACAAGGGCAGGAAAATCAACTGCCAGATGGTGAGCTGGGGTATCAGCTATTGGATCCAACATTATATTGAAAGCAGCCAGAATTCTCAAGGAAAGACATTTAACAGCATCTGAAATAAAAAGTCTCTGCCCTGTAAAACTGTTGAACAGAATCAACAAAATGGATAACTGCAAAGTAGCTCCACAGAGATAATCACTGCATAAACTAAGATCAGAAGAAAGTAAAATGGACTACGCAGAGCTAATTGGACAGTGACTTTTGTTATAAATTAGATACACAGAGCAACTCCAACTTTTTGAGCCAGAGTGTCAGAGAGTCTGTGTATAAATGTATGATGAATTTGTCAGAGGCAGATGACATCTTTTTTGATATTCTTGTCCTTATGCTTCACTTGCATTCCCCTCCAGAAGTGTTATGGTGCACTTTCTGTGCTCTGTCCCTTGCCACCTTTTCAGATGCACTCAGAGTGTTACACATTACTGAAATTAGCCCTCCACAAGACCCTGGCAGTTCAGAACAGCCTCAAGCAGAGAAAGAGATAAACACATATTTGTATAACTATGAGATGCCTCAGTTGAAGGTAAGCAAAGAAATTAGACTTGGAGAGTTCATAAGGCGAATGCAGATCATAAAATCAACAGACTCCCTGAGATAAAAATAAAGACCAAGCACTTTAAGCCCATAACGCTTTGAAGATTGTATAAAATGAGCTTGGCAACGCACAATACACAAAACAGTCATTTGCAAACACCATATCATGCTCAGATCAGGGAACCATTCCACATAACCTCATGGATTTCAGGATTTGTTTTTATGATAGGTTACATAATGCATTTCCAAGAGTACTTTCCAAGCAGACCCTAATACAATATCCATTTACAAGCTAGGCTCCTTTCCTTTTTGGACTTCTCTCCTACTCCCAGATCCCTGTCTAAGATTTAAAAAATGGGCTTATATTTCTCTGTTGTGTTTAGGGGCTTTTATTTCTTCACTAAAAAGTGAACAGTACCTTTGGACACCACTTTTCCTCTCTAACTTCTCTGTCAAACAAGAACAACTGAAGTGACTGCAATGGAGTTAGTTCAGACACTCAGCTTTTGGAAAATTGGGTGATTCAAGTCATCCTCTCACAGTTCATTGTAAAACATCTGCTTAACTTGAAAGATGCACGTTGAAGATACCTCTAGACTGTGACAATAAGAAGTCTGAAAAAGATAGATCTTCAAGTACACAGAGGAATCCAAACTCTGTCTCCTGAACATTATAGAAAAACATTCTCTGAGGACAGATTATCTTATAACTGGTGATCATAAAGTTATTTTACTTTCCTCTGAAGCAGGTGGTGGTTTTGCTTCCTCCCAGTCACTGGACTAAATGGACCTTTTGTGGAACGAAAGGGATATTTGTGTGCACCACCATTTTAATTTGTAGAGCTAAAAAGAAAATTACATTGCAAAATTACATTCTTTCTATCAACATCTAATACTCTTTGCAACTCTTTGGACAGTCCAAATCAAGAGCAGCTGATGTCCAGATGTCCAATAGATTTATTACCACCAGAAAAAAGGGACAGAACAAGGCACACTGTTATGCCTTTCTATTACAGCACACAAACACAGAAGGACAGAAGAGGTGAGGGAAAAATAGGACCATGGCTGAAATTCACCTAATGTTTTGGCAGCCGAAACTGGCTGCCTATAGTAATAGAAAGAATTTTTACCCCCTGAAGTAGAGCAGCAAAGGGAGGACTTCTTTAGGCTGCCAGGACACCTAGTAGGGCATTTCTGCATTTTGAGACATGATTCCTTGAGGCAATATGACTGAAGGGATGCAGCTCCCTCCAGCGCAGGTTTCTGCCTAAATGCAACACTGAGCCCTGGAAAAAGATATTAACTCATTCCTCATTTGAGCTGCCAAATGTACCAGGAATACCTGGCAGAAGCTATCTGCCATGCTGCCAGCCATTCAAGGTACACAGCCTGCTATTTCAGAAGAACTCGGAGGATTTGCAGCACAACAGCAACAACAGCGGAGGAACAAAAGCAACACTTGATTTCTTTGCACAAATGTCTATCACAGACTGGAGTGAAACCCACTCAAGCACAAACCTCCGGAATTAACTAACATCCTGCATGGCCCAAACCCAGGCTCAACTCCCTATCTATAAATCAGACAATTAAACAGCCAACACCAAGCAATTGCTTCTCCCATTCTCCGAATGTTTTATGTTCACGTCACAAGCAATCCTGCAAAGCCTTGATAGGTATATTCATTATTTATGGTCTGCCATAATTATATTGAGTACTTATAGCTTAGCCTGCAGGAGGCAGTGTCATATGTGGAAAGCAGAACTCATCAATGCTAATGAACTTTTGTAGAGAATTTTGAAAAAGTGTGATTTTCATTAAAAACAAGAAACAAAAAAACAGTCTTCAGCAAAAGGTTTAGTAAGAATATCTGGTCCAGGGTAAAACTGGGGTAAGGTTTTGAAACAGGAGTTTTACCTTCAAAATTTCCAAATTTTAACTCAATTTAGTCAGAGAGATTTTTTTTTTCCTTTGCAAAAGCCTTTGGTAAAACATTTTGATAGCTTTGGTTTAAGTAAAAGATAAAAACAGGAGACTGGACCATTTCCCTGTTGAATGCATTACACTGTTGTGCATTGCATTGTTGAATGCATTGCGTTGTTGTGAAGCCACAGCCTCTCCAAAATTGCTGACAATGCTGCCATCAATTCTGAAGGGACGGCACCTTCACCCAAAACGTTTTTAGGTTTGATTTTTAATGCCCTACAGTGACCAATGTGTGAGCAGGAAGGAATGTGAAGGTGTTAGAGCGCTAACTCGTGATCTAAGAACTAAGGTCACTGTTTTGCCTTAGCCTATTTGCATGGTCTAGGGCAAGTTAATTCCTCTGCAGCCCAAACGCCTTTGTATAAAAGGGATCCTCATCATATGAATAGAAATGGTCTCTCCTACAGGATATTGTGAGATCCTCAAGACTGTGATAATGGAAGGCGTCTTAATGCTCTTGCTAGAGGAACTCTACATTACAGCACCCAGCTTGTTTGAGCAGGAAAAAAAAGAGAGACAATTTTCTAAGTTTACGTTAGTTATTTGTGAAAAAAGGGGAAAATTCACGTTTTTTTAAGGGAGTAAGAGAGTGTAAATATGAACCTTTGCAGCTGTCAGTTCCACCATAAGTAAGCTTCAGCTTGGGTGAGACACCGGGCTTAGGAAAGTCAGTGGGATATCCCACATCCTCACGCACCACAGCTTAGTTCTTTTACAGAGGTTGATCCTGCAGATGCTAATCACTAAGTAAGGAAGTACTCGTTTTCAGATTTTTTTCTCTCCAAATCAGAACTGCATCCCTTCTTTCAGCTTCTGCTTAGACAGAATCCATGTTCTCGGTCCTTTGTACAATTTTGCACAGACTCCACCTGCATTTCTTAATAGCAAGACATTTAAGTGGCAGCAAGCCCCCCACCTTCTGGCTGGAGCTAGCTACCACCCACTGATACTATATAAACAGCCTGCTTTTTAATTTAAAAAGAAAAAAGGAGATAAACCTGGATACAGATATGTCTTGGCATTTTTACAAATGCAATTTCAGGGACCAAAAATCAGAAGAGTGGTTGATATTTGTATACACAGCACAGTTCCTACTGGTGTATACAGGCCCAGTCACATCTGCAGGATTATACAGAGTAACAAACGTTAAGATCCAGCAGTGTAAGAGGGCAGAGGGGTTCAGTCAATATGGTACCCTATGGTTATGGTAGAAATGACGCACATCAAGAAATTGGCAACACCAGCAAGACTTCAAATAAGACAGTCAGCTTTGAACTGAATTAGCGAGGAGAGATATGATAAAACAGACACTCAAGCAAAGGCTCTGCGCAGAATAGCAGACTTAAAGTTTCAGCTTTTCTTCCAGTCTGCTAATGTGTGTTTATCAGCACAATGAAAGGCTGGGCTTGGAAAGATACTCAGAAGCTAAAAGATAAAACTGGACTGTCTACATTTCATTCTCTTTTTATTAACCATTAGTGAGTATTCTGCACAGACACAGCCCATGAAAGTAATAATAGAGAGAAATTAATTAGATGACTGTATTTCAATCATGGGGTTTTCTTGACATTTTATACTAAACGAATGCAGCTCAAGCAGTTTGTAACTGACAGCAATGCCATGAAATTGCACTACTGCCTTGATAATTATCCTCTTCATTATTTTTATAATATATAAAGAGATGAAGTACAACATTCGCCTTTCATTTTATAATAGCATGCAGTATAATGGAAACAGCTGAAGGAAGATGTTTGTCTTACACTGCTACAGTTTAAAACTAGTGACAAGGAAAAAAGTATCATATTAATGATGCATGCAGTAGAGCACTACAATCAGCCTTCCATTATATAATTATTCTATACAAACTGTAAATATATAGTATAAATATATACCCTAAACTTCTGCCCTTTCATTTTTTCATATTAAAATATCAATAACTCACTACAAAGAAAAATATATTAATCTCACTTGCATAAATTTCCTTCTTTTTTTTAAAGCTAGTGTCATCAAAGCTTATAAAAAGACTGGTAACACAGAAAAGGTTCATCATTTCTTACCTTTTTTATACAACTGTCCCAAACACCTCAGCACTACACAAGACCTTCTCTGGCTGCAGATGGAGACATGAAAGGAGTAAGATCTTGCCATGTGCTATGAGTAATTTTATTAGGGAGAGCAGCAGTAGAACAGTAACAGTTCCACAAATCTGGCACACTATTTGAGACAGTATTCAGAAAATGTAGCTAGGGAGGCCTCAGCTGGAACATGACAAAAACATACAAGGGGATGAAAAGTTACTGATTCCCTGTCTACCACAGTGTCAACTCAACTTGATACATGAAAAACAGAAGTCAAATCCAGATGTACACAGAAGTCATTCTATTACCTTAGTGAAGCAGAGTTTGAAATCAGGACAATTTCAGGAGCAGCAACCTTGCAGGTAGTTTCAGTAGAAGCTGCCAAACTAAGCCTGTAAAGACATGAAGTGCTTAAAGTAGCTGCGGAGAACTGCAACCTCCTGCCTCTGGTCATGAAGTAAGGGTATTCTCTTGGTGCGACTCCTTTAAAAGATAAAACTCCTTTAGTCCGGCATCAGCTTCTTAGACAGAATTAACTTATCTTATCTCTAGCCTACTAATGCAATTATACATATTTCCTTCTGTAGATTTCCTGGCTCAAGTACAGGAGCTGGATTTTTAATTTACCAAAATAGTTTTGGAGTAGTTCTAATTCTGTTTTCAGCCATGGTAAGTAGCACCCCAAAAGTAAGGTGGCTTGCGCTTAAACTCAAAACCTATCAGTAACTTTATCATTGTCTAAACCACAAAAGGAATGCGAAGCCATGACATCATCTCACTATGAATCCATAAATTGGGTTGATTTTAAATAGCAGTATCACAGCCACGGAATACAGAATTGGAACATTTTTGCCGCAGTGTAAGGACATTAACTTAATATTAGGTGTCTGATGTCTCATTCAGGCTCATTCTCGATTCCAGATTATCCCCACAAACATGCTTGTTTGTGGATGCTCTGTGTCGCTTAGAGTATTGGTCTAAATTTCCCAGAGGTTTTACCACAGCATAGCTTTAAATGAATTAATTAAAACTCTGGGAAAAAATGACAAAAGCATTTGGCTGTTTGCCCAGGTATTGTATGAATGATAAAACATGTCTTTCTGCATTTTCAAAGCCATGTATTCCTTTAAACACACCCAGCAGTTCTAAGCATTTTAGCAAGACAAGTACTTATGCAATGAGATTCAGGTGAACCTACTAACTTGAGCCATTCACCTGGCATTTCCTGTATCAGGCAGCTCAGCTGACCAGTAGTTTCCCGGAAACGTGGAACTTTTGGGCAATACCTTGCTCGCTTCTACAGCACTGGAACAAAGAACCTGGGGTATCCAGGCAGGCTCTGTAAAACATGCACTACGCAGAGCATCTGCGCATGCACAGCACTGCCAGTGCATTCTCTGCATACATGGCATGTGCATACAGCTCATGTGCACAACAGACCCAATGTTACAAAAGATTCACTGTGTATGTGATGTTGGGCCAATCCACACGTGTGCTCTAAGTCCAGAATTGTCAGATCTCTTCCGCACGTGGAGACCAGCTCCACATTAACAGTACATCTCTGAAGCATATTCAACTGTTGTGATAATTTCTAGTGACTAGGAAGATAGCCTTTAAATATATCTGAAGTTCATTATATCACTGGAATAAAATACTTTTCTGTTCTAAAGCATGCTATGGTTATTCAAGAATGTTCCATACAGGCATGTATATATCCTAGGCAGTTATTTTCATTGTTTGCAGTGAATTAGAGCAGATAGTATGATATTTAAGGCAATACTCCATAGCTTTTGATCCTGAAGAACAAAAAGCCTACATTAAACTATGTGCGAAGAAGGGGGAGCTGAAAAAATATTGAGAGAGAAAGAGAGAGACCGTCAGATCTTTGAACTGATCCAAGGTCAAAAGTTTCCTCCTAATACATGAGCAATGTGAACTCACTCAGGAAGCCACCACAGAAGGTAAACATTTTCAGAAGACAATTCCTTGAAACTCTTAATTGTGTCAAAGTGAAATGGTCCCAGCAAAGCGAGAGCTGGTTTGGGACATCTCTGCTTTGAAATGTCCAAACTTGCTTAATTTTCAGAGGCGTTTTGCAGACAACTCCAACAGAAGCCCCCTTGTTATATACAAAAAAAAGCCTGTACCCTTGGTAGCTTGGCATAAATAAAGGGTTTCAAGTCAAGCCTCAAAAAACAAACAAACAAACCACAGAAAAAGGATTCTTTTTTCAGATACTTTTAAAGTGACTTGAGTCTCCAAAAACGTTAGCTACTAAAATTGCCTATTAGAACAGAATCACAGAGGGATTTGGAAACAGTGTTGGAAGACCTTGCCGCTCATCAAGTGATCCTTATTTCCCTCACAGCTGAATTCGTAGGACAGCCTGGATGAGCTTGCTTTAATCCCCCCAATTGCAAAGCCTGTTCACATCACTTTCCAAGTAGTTTCTGCTAAGCAACTGACTTTGTACCGAATCTGACAGACAGTGCTCCCACAAACTCTTTTGGCAGCTTAGCAAAGAATTGATGATGATCACTTGAGAGCTTCTGAGACATCTTTTTGTCTAAAAAGGTAGAATTTTGTTGTCTTGATGTATATTGTTAACAAAATTCAAACTTCTGGGAACAGCAGTATAGCTATACTTCCAAATACTTCCTACTGAAGGAATTTTTTTTTTTCCACTTGCTCAAACCCAAGTTATTGTATCACCTTTTCATTGCTAATTCTATAGGATACCTATTTAAGCATATGCAAAATGTTAAGTACCTGGACAGTACCGTTAAATTAGGCCTATTCATATACTTGATAAAGCTTCACACTGACTTAAGTACTTAAATAGTACCTAAAAGTAGAAAAGAAACAAAGACAGGAATTTTCTAAAAATGAGAGCTAGAAGGAACATAAAGCATACAGTAGATACACTATCAGTTTTCTTCATACAGAGACATTGCTGCAACAGTGTCGTTTCTTCAAAGAGGTAGCTCCTCAACAACATAAAAATATACAGATTTCCAAACACAGTGAAATATTTTCTAATATGAACATCCTAAAAAGAGGAAATCAATAAATGGCATGAAAAACTTCAAAGACGGACCTCCTGTCAATGACAGAGGTTCTTCAGCGATGTAAAGTCTTTGAAGAAGGACTCCCAGTGCTGGGAAACCTTTGAAGTGACAGAAAGCAGACATTTATAATTACAGAAAGGTGTGGTGTCCAGCAGAGATAGTAAAAAGATATAACTGGGGTATGTGTGTGGGGGAGGTTGAGCAGTGGCTTGGGCCCTCACTGACCCTGTTCACTAGAAGCCTAAAAGCCTGCAAGGTCAACTCTATATCCATATGAAAGAGACAATTTGTGAAATGGAGAGATGGGTAGGAATTAGAAACTGAATTACTGCAGCTTTCACACTTCTAGCATACATTTATTAAACAAGGCATCACTCTCTTTTCGCGCTACCCCCACATTCCAGCACACACATACCCACACAGTTCGTTTTCACTTTGCAGCTTATAATTCCCCTTTGGGAATAGCTGGGCACGTAATGTCCATTGGCTTTGAAAATAGCTTGTACTAGTGGGGTAGTCTAGCTTAACAGATACTTTTCTCTCTGTTTTTCGTAAGTATATCACTCCTTCCTGAAATTCCTATTTCCCTCTGCTCCCCAGCTATTTTTTGATAAAGTGATAAAGGCATCTTGAAAAATGAAAAATGGTATTCTGGAAGAAAAGCCTGAACTGTCTGGATTCTGATGTTCTTTGAATTCTTGGCTATTTGAAAGGGAAAATCTGAAAGTTCAATTTACCAGGAATAGATTTTCCTTTTCCCCTTGGGCTACAGGGTACATCTATGCTGTGTTTTTGAAGCAAACCAGGTTCTGCCCCTGCTCTGAGCTGACCGAAAGCCAACCCTTTTAGCAGGGTATTGAGCTCACAGTAATGAGCCCCACTGAGAGAGTTATCATCTCATGCTTGGCCCTGCACTGCACTTCTCCACAGCTTCCAGTTGTCCTGAGGCACAGGCCTACCTCGCTTCCGCCTGCAAAGATCACATAGCTAAATCCCAAATATTCAATTTTAGCTCCTTCCTTTTCAGTGAGGCACTAAAAATAAAGCATTTAAAGAAAAACACCATTGTCTGATGCAAGCCAAGATCTCCTGTGAAGTTGAAATGAGAGACAAGCAAGCAAACCAGGCCAGATGCTGCCACCTCGTTTGCACTGAGTTGGTCCTTCTTGTGTAGCTGGCCCAGTGTCTTCAGTGGGACTGTTCACAGTGCGTTGAAATGGGGCCTCCAGTCAAGAGATCTATTTTTCTGGCCTGATGTGAGACGAACGCTGCAGCGCCCATTCCTGGACAGCCTGGGAATGTCACCTCTCCCCAGGCAGGAAAAAAAAGGATCTATTGAGAAGAACAAAAGGGCTCCTTTTCCCCTGTGCTTCCTGTAGGCTTGCATAGCTAAGTACTTCCAAGTGAAGGATGGTAGAAGATGGCATACTGTTAACACTACAATAAACGCATAGACAGTGGTGCTTGGTACATAGCACGCGGCATCCACAGCTCTCAAAGCCAGTGATTAATCCAATTTACAAATGGGAAAACTGAGGCCCTGGATAGAAATTCAGACTGGCTGTGTAGAAAACCTGAAAATCTTAGCACAAACATTACAATGTTTATTACTGCAGAAAATTCAGTGTAGACAGCATTGAGTCTATTTTTGTCTTTAGATAACCTTCAGCACCAGGTTAAGGTCAGAGCTAAAGAAAATAATATCAAAGTCCAATGCAGTCTTTAGAGGATTGCTGAAGGTTATTTTGTTGAACTCTTGTTTTGCTGGCCAGACAGCAACCATGTAATTAGGATAACTATGCAACTGTGTTTTTAAGGAAGTGCTATAGAGAAAACTCAAACTACAGTATATATAAAAGCATAGTATTTGTTTTCTCATGCATCAATGATTTAGTTTTTCTTCTGTTCAGGAGGTTGGCCTGAAGGGAATAAGGCAAGGGAAATCACAAAGATTATTACCTTTTTATAACTATCTTTCTAAAAGTTATGGCATCAGCTACATGAGGTGCATAGTAAAAAAAAATAATAAAAAAAATCCTAGAATACCAATGGAGAGACCGTATGGGAACTCAGAAGGCAATTAACATGCAGACAAAATTTTTAAGAGTAGTGATGAAATTAAGTATTGTTGCCAGAAGATGTTTACTATTTAAAATATCTTTCAGGTCTTTCAAAATATTGCTTGAAGGATTTGGCATGACAAAGAAAGCAGATGTCAGATAACGCATAACACATCAAGAAACCAATAATATATTCTGAGCTTAAGAGTCCTGCTGGTGATATGGGACAAAAATATGCCTGGGCAATCTGAAATAGCTTTTAAATAAAACAAAGCAAATCTAGACATTGTTTCTGAAGTGCCTACACATTGTGTAGATATTGTGCTACAAAAAGTTAAGCTACAGACAGAATGAAGTCAGCAAAAATTGAGATTACCCTAAATGCAACAGATCAGTGGAAATTTTTTTCTGATGGGTAGTTTTCACCAGTTGTATAATATGCGTCCGATAGCATGCAGAACAACTGAAGTATCAGTACGTGGCTTTGCTTATACTAAGGCTGTTTAAAGCCAACACTTTCATAAAATAAGGAACCGAAACCCACAGCTGGACATCACTACAGAAGAAGGGTACAGATATAAAGACCTTTGCTAACTGAGAAGCAAGCATACCTTCCAAATGGCTGCTGCATGATAACCCTTTTGCGTGCTTAACAACACCCCATTCAGTGTGTCCTGGCATGTGATATGACAACGTGTGAAGATCTGCACCTATTAATTTATCTATCTTTTCTCCTATTCATCCCTGTTGCTAGGATCCCATAGCAGTCACATACCAGTTGTTCCTCACTCACTCTCACAGCCTCTCTGGGCTATTTCTGTAGCCAGTTAACAGAGAGCAGACTTCTAAGAGCAATGGCTTTCACCCTGAATAGGGTGAAGACGTACTCTCTGCTAACAATTCAGATTGGAGGGGCAGTACTCCTTGGATTGAACAGCAGAAGACCAGGGGTCCTTTTACCATCATAATAGTAATATCTAACTTCCACAGGAGACCAGAGGAAAACAAAATTATTTTCATCCCCATGTTTAGTGCACTAATGGCACCACTAACTTCCCATGGGGACACCCTCATGACATGGCAAAAAAGGGGTCTAAGTGACCATTCATAAAGAAACTGGTAGTGAGACCTTAAAATTGAGGACCAAAACACTTTGAATTTAGTAACACAAAATAAACCATGAGGGCACAGTAGTATGATGCAGATGAGGGAGGTTGGAAGACCCAGAATGAGTATTTCAGATTAGTAAAAAGGCTTCATTGTTCCATTGCAGGTATTGGGGGCAAATGATTGCTCTATGATTGTCTCACCAGTAGCTAGAACTCGAACAAGAGCTTAAATTGACAGATAGGATGGGCTACCTTTTTCATGCATTTCAAAGAAAAAAACTTGTCAGATTTGGCCATAGTCTAGGGATGAAGAGAAAGAGGAATAAAGAATGACCCAAAGTTATATGCCTGGTTAGCATTCCATTTTCTTTTTTACTGTTGATGATAATAAGTTCAGTGAGTTTACCAAGATGTCATCTTTGTCATATTCCCTTTTGCTGTTCTTTCCTTACATTTTGCCTGAGAACACAAGAATCAGATTTATGAAAAATGTATGCTGTTGTCAAGTACATACAAGTAATTTCTGTGAAGTGTTAACTAAGAAGGACTTATCTGCCAAAATTTAAGTATATGTTTGTTTTTAAGCACATTCTATTTTCATTCTTCTGTGGGAATCATCAAAATATGATAATGTATTGTTTAAATTCTAAACTTCAAATATAATAAACTAACCTGCGACAGGACCAATGCTGAGAACTCAGTAATTCTTCTTACATCCATCGGATTTCAGGCACCTCTCAAGCTCCCAAATGCCTTTCAGATCCTAGAGATGTCTCATAAAAAAGCAGAGTTCTAATTTTTTCAAATATCAATCAGCAAAGATTGCTTACTTCACTAAATAGCCTCTTCCAAGTATACAGGAGCTGCACATGTAGATAACTTAAAATGTTTCAGGAGCAGCTAATAGCTATATGAAATCTATAGAACATGAGCTTGTTATGAAACTTCTCCAACCAGATTCAACAACTGCATTCGGTTGTATTTTATCTGGTAACATCTACACCCAGTTTCCACTGTGTGTTTGTTTTTTATTGTCAGTAAGAGAAAAAGGGCATGGATCAAATCTCCATTATTCTTTATGCAGCAAACAGCAAAAAGGAGAGAATCCCTTGCTCTAATGAGTTCCCTGTATTATAGCCTCATCCAGCAAATGCTGATGTATGTGTGAAATCCAGAGTCCCATTTTTTCATTATGAAATAAGGTACTCTAATTTTGAAACTAATTTTATCAGTGTTGGTAGGATTAAATCTACTTTTGAACAAATACGAAATGTAACAAAGATGAGGACAAAGTCACCACAGAACAGAAAATATTAATCAATACAGCTGATCCTACTTTGCACTTTTGCTGTTTCTGTGCTGGCTACAGTCCTTTGTGAAAGCTAATTGGGTTGCTTGAGACCAAAAGCGGTGAGTTTTGGGGAAATCAAGGTGGACAAGAACAAAATGTCAAAGATCAGAGGATCAAGACTTCTAGGACATTCTAGGCATACACTAGGAAACATATTCAGCCATTTAGGAATGAAAAGGCAGAAAATAAAAGCTCTATCCTAGCACAAGAAGCTCCTGGAAATGAGCAAAACACAAGGTGACTATCAGCTGGGGTATGGGCTAAGTTAGGCATTAGAGAAGGGTAGGTTTGAGGCTAGGACATAATAAGGCTTCTGAAATGGCACTAGACTACTTGAGGGGGCAACTAAATGCTCCTGCAGCCCATGGCATATGGTGGCCCAGCTCCATAGTGCAACCCACAAAACCCCTGCCAATCCCTGTGGGCACTGATGGGTTTTGTCTGCAAAAGTTTCCTAGGCATGCCTTAAGGCATTCACTTCAAGCCTGGGCTGCTCAGTGCTTTGACTCAGATCCGCAAATTAGAGGATCAATCCTACATACAACTGTACATAAGAAGATCTCACTAAACACAGCGGTGACTAAAAATTCCCTCAGAAACACAGGAAACGAGGCTTGCTGTCAGTCCCACTTCCTTAAGACGACAGGTCAGCTGTCAGTGTGTTCCTCCAGGGCCTGAAGGATTGTATCATTACTTTCCGCAGTACAGTGACGCCCAGGGAAGTGCCCTGCTCAGCAGGATGCTTTAGAATTAAGTGATAATCCACTCATAGAAGTCAGTCTTATGTGCTATTATAGAAAGCACAGGGGACAGGGACATCAGTCTCATTGGTGATACCTAACCTCCAGGTGCGGAAGTGCTGTGATGCACCCTGAGATCCTAGTCCAGGATCTCCTTTCCACCAGATCAGCCAGTCTCCTTTCCACCAGAAACCAGGGTGCAGCTCCTGCATACCAAAGGCCTGAAGCGCATGTTACTGGTGTCAGGACACAGCCCAGGCGCACCCTTATGTCCTGCAGTTAGGCAACTTCTTGCACTTGCTCTCAGTGATGGTGACGACTGCCCTTCCTCAGGCATGTCACGGGGGTACAGACCTTAACAATTATGAAACGTTAGCTACACTGGTGAGAAGGGCTGTCTATGACTCGAGGCAAAGTGAATTCAGTTCTCACAGCTGCTAAATGACAAAGACTTCAGAGTTACCACTCCTTCACTTTGAAAGATAGCAGGATACAGAACAGGAGGCGAAGAGGTGACACCTCATCCAAATGGAAGGCTACTTAAAATCTCCCCTCCGCTCTTTTTGGTAAAGGGAAACGACATGGTCCAAAAGCCACAGGGAAAAAGGAAAGCAACCAGGGAGCAGAAGATTGTGCTTACTCCTATATGGTCTAGCTTTCTTGCAAATATCAGGGATTTGTTATGTTGCAGGAAAACGGAGCATCTAGCTGGAGCCCTCCTGCAGAAATCAAGACCTGAAGTGCATAGCTCTTTGACCTTCCCTGATTTTCAAGGGCACTCTTCTCAGTTCTTTTGCAAACTGTGTTATCTCAACTCCAGTGGCACAATCAGTCTGAAATCAAAAGCACAAAATTCAGGTATCTCTCAAACTCTTCATTGTCTTTTTGATTTTTGTATTAATACTATAATACAATATATATAGGCTAACTTCTAGAGGGTTTCAGTTTAATCTATTCAAACTCTTATTGTTTGGAGAGCACGCATTTTTCTAGGAATCACCTACCTCTCGTATCCGTAAACTATATACAGAATGGGGGGGTTGGAGAACATCAAAGGAAGCAAATCTTTTTCAGTAATATACTGTATTCCGTAAATCAGCTTGAAAGGTATTTTTCAGCTCATTTTGATTTTTATGCTTCCTTTTTCCTGCTGCTTGATGTAAAACTGACAAAGTAAAACTGACAATAAGCAGCGAAGAGATGCAAGCTTCCTAGTACAGAAGAGCAAACATTTCTTTTACCAGATGGAGTCATTTTCACTCTTATTGTCGTTAACAAACTTCAAAACTGTGTAAGTGGAGGAACCAACAAGCTAGCAGTGTATTCCTGGATGCTGCTTTCCAGCTATATTTTTATAGATACCTGTATATTATCCTCTTAGAAGGTCATTTAAGTTAGGACACATACAGGGCAGCCTGGAGGCACGCAGTCCAATGCTTTGAGTAGGACTGTGGCAATTGGACTGTGAAGGATGAGACAGGCTATTCTCTCTTTCAGTCACTGAATAGTTGTCATCACTCAAAAGCCAATATTTGCCTTCCCACAGCAACACTGCACTGCAGTTATTGCCTGCTCCCCATTATAAAACAACTGCATTTTCCAACCACTGTGCAGAACCCAGATGCCATTAGGAAAGTAAATATTTAGGTTGAAAACAGGGCATTGACGTAAATAAGGCTTTGAACCACAGCTGAAGTGGAGTGAGAAAACGCCAGGGCCACGCGCCCTTCAGGGAGAGCGGCGCCTGAGCTGGCAAAGCTGCGCGGCAGAACTCCACTTGCACCAGATGCCAAGCGCTAAAACAGCATCTATTCTGCCTTGTCCCTGTCTTTATGAATTTCCCCAGGTAAACTATCCCTGCTCTTTTCTCAGCACAGTCACAGAAGAGGTTATTGTCAGCCTGCAATCTATTTGCTATTAACGTATACGTTACTGCGAACAGCACTATACAATGATGAAATCATTCTTCCACCTAGGAAAGTCAGTGTAGATAATTATTGATTTTTTTTTTCTGGCTGTCCAGTCTTTTGCTGGCTACAACTTTTTTATTTTTTTCTACAGTAAAGACATCTACCATTCGGGGCTGTTTTGCATAAATTCTTCTGGAGAAGAATATACCTTATAAACCACAGTGGTTTTAAAATACAACCACGTTTCCAGACTCATTGAAACTGGCCCAAATTTAGATATAAAAGCTTCTTGCACATTTTTTCCCTTAAATTTTCTGTTTCTGAATACACTCGAGTAGCTGGTGGGAAACTGTAAACACGGCTAAAACCTGCAGAGATCCTTTTATAGAGAGTTTAAAAAGCCATTTAAGATTTAAGTCAATGGATTATGAATTTACTTCTACTCAGCATTTGTGAGCTGTAAAACTGTAGCTATAGCATTTTGTTCTCATGTCTAGCTTGTAAACTTTAGTCTACAAAAAGGGATTTTTTTTGCTCCACATTTTTTCTAGCTACAGACTAATTTCTAAGAGCATTTTGTTTTCCTGAAATGGGCAGCAATTTAATTTTCATTTTGCTTCTTTAACATATCAGCAGAATCGGTTAGATGCTGCAAATGAGTAAGGCATAATAATATCTAGAGAAAATTACAGAAATAAAGAGTAAATAACTTAGTGCTAAAGAAAGATTAATATAATGGGATCACTCAGAAACTATCAGGATCATTAATGAAATTAAAGTATAACCCATACTAATTTAAAAATATAGTTAAAGGCTACATTTAATATTACTAAATGTCAGGGGAAAATATATAAATTATGAAAATAATCATTATAAATCTCAGACTGGAAAAAACCCATTTGCACAAGGCTAAAATCTCCCTTTGCGTTTATCCGCATTGATTCTGATGCTATACTATGGAGCTGAAAATTATTAAGGGAAATGGCTTTGTTCCATTCATTTTTAAATATGGTTAAGATACAACCAAAGATACCAGTACACTTTTACTGTATTCGTTGCATTAGCTCCATCTGACTTTTATAATTACTTTTAAGTTAAACTGATTTTCTGAAATGCATACATGTGTATACATACTTATGGGATATGTCTACTGAGGAAAGGAAAAGGGAGTGTTAACAGCACATTAGGGAAGAAGTTGCATTATGGCCTGGCTCTTCCAGTTCCTCTCCATCACACTCAGTACAATTTTACTTCTAAATGTCAAATGAACACACAAACACCTACAAAGCACGTGCAAACAAGACTACCTCAGATTCACTGACCAAGTCTTCTGCGCAATCACCAGCACAGTTTTTGAACATAATGTTTAACAACTAACAGACATTTTGTGACCATACTCTAAAAGGTTGGCAAATAGTTAAGCTCTAAGACAGGAACCACAGGGCCTGAAAAATCTGCTACCAGTGCGAGACCTAAGCAGCTGAAGAGATGATTAGCATATGCCGGATCAAAAGGTGACGTCTCAAACCCATGGTAGTCTTGACATATTTTCAATGGAGTCAGGATTTCATCCACAGTGTATGATGGTTTAGGAAGAACAGTTTGTAGACACACGTACCACAATTTATTTGATATGACTGACTGAATTGCTGCAGCTACAAAAGCTCACTTTACCCAGTAACAGAAGGACTTCCTTCCCACTTGAAGTCTATCAGTCAAGTTTGTATGTCTTCCCAGAGCTCATCCAGTTCAACCAAAAGCAGCAGATCTAACGGAGGAGCCAGCAGGCGAAATTCTAGGGCACAGTTATGCAGAAGGTCTGAGGAAATTTTCACAAATCCTCTATTTTGGATTTAAGATGTCTTATCATGAATTGGTATATAGGTAGCTATACTGCTTCACTGACGCAGGACCCCCGAAGTTTAAGTCCTGGAAAGGCTACCAGTGATTGTACTTTCTTCCTTATCTGCTCCGTGTCCCCAGGAGTCCAGACACTACCATTACACTTGATAGGAGCTGAGCAAGGGCAAGTAGGAAGGAAATGAAGTTAACAAACGAGCATTTGAAAAGACCTTACCTATCTTAGGTTTTTACAAAATCAGTCTGGTGAGGACAAAAAGGTAAATACCCCCTTCACGTACTGTACACCAAAGCAGTCACAAACAATATTTGCCTAGCTAAAACTCCTGTTTGACTTAAGCAAAGAGTAATTTAATCCTCAGGACATTAATGTCAATGATAACATTTCTGCCTATTTCCACAGTCCTTCCACAGTTACAGTAAATTATGAAGACACTACCAGGCAGATGATAAAAAAGCAGTGAACATGTACAATCTGAAGTAGCTTGTTGACCTCAATGGAGTTATTTCAAAGTTAGAAACTAAAGCCAGAATCTAGATATAAATGACAAATTACTGTAAATAATATCTCTTGGATATCTGGACAGACTTTGTAAAGTCTCTTCAAATATAATCAAATGAATACTTCTAGACAATCCCAGTACTATTAAAAACTACAGTCGGAATGGTCATGGTTTCTCAAGTACAATTAATTTCAACTAGTTCATGAAAAGAAACATGTTGGGAGAGAAGCAAGAATTGAGAGAGTATTTGTTTTTGTTTTTTGTTGTTTCAGGTGACCAAATGATTTATTTCCAAATCTGGAACGCACTGTTCATTCCTCTTAAAAACAAACTAGGAAAATATGTGGCTTTAAAAACAAAAACAAATCTGCAGAAAGACTTTGCTGAATGTATTTCTGCTTTATGCTATTTGAGGTGATTAAACAGTGGGTTTTCTTTTAAAGTATTCATTGGCTCTCTTATAGCCACTATATTCAATATATTTAACCTACTTTAAAGCTACATACAAGACGTAGCAAAGAGGAAAGAAAGGCTTAAAAAGGGCATTTTCCCTTTTCAGGTCTTCTTCTGGCCAGAAAATATTTTGCTGTCCAGGAAATTTTCCTGCATCAGTTTTTTGCAGGCACTTTAAAGAAAATCATAGTAGTTATTAACAAAAAGCAACAAATACTCTCTGAGATGAATCATTATTGGCTCATAGTAATTTAATAATATCAATCACTGAGATATTTCTTCTGCCTTTTTGCCAGGGTCTGACTCTAATGCAGTTTTTTGGAAGTTTTACAGGCTCAAATTCCTCTGGAAGCAAAGGAGGCAAAAAGGGAGAGAGAAAAGGGGAAACCATAATACATTTTCTCAGCAATGTGCAACCTTAGCCTGAAAAAAGACAGCAGAACACCTTGCTTTAAGCCCCCCCCCCTTTTTTTTTTTTTCAAAATGTAACTGTGCAAAACACCAAATGCAAAACCAAGACTGTTAGGTAAATCACATCACCTCCAGTCCCCGACACAATCAAAGAGCAAGCAGAGCAGGAATCAAACAGCAAGTGGTTTCTTTGTTCGCAGATCCAAGCTTTTCCTAGCCAGCGTTCAGCTCAAATCACTCTCGCTTGCTCACTCTCTCTCTTTGCTCTGTCCCAGGGCAACGTTAGCAGTGATTCTCTGGGTAACGATTTGGCTTTTCATCCTGTTCTCTTGCTGCCCCTGGGCTCTGCTACACGCAGGCACGCTCCTGTCAAACTGCCCAGCAAAACCCTTCCACACGTGTAATTCAGCTTTTCTCTGACCTGACACATAGCTTGTCTTTTGGATTGTCGAATACTAAATATTTCAGTTTTTTAATCTACATACGAGTTTCCCTCCATCTTGTTGTCAGGTGTTGTCCCTCCTTGAGTTGTCAGGTAGTTGTCAGGGCCTGCCTGCTTTGAAATATCCGTCCTAACAATGATATAGGAGGAGAAGAATATAATGGTTGGCAGGAATATTTAATAACAGACTGAAAACTGACCTTAGAAAACAAGACTATTGAAGGGACAAAGCTTATGAAACTTGACAGAAAAAATAGATATTGCATTCTAAAATATTGCAATATGGACCTCAGAAAGAAATTAAAACAAACAAACAGAAAAAGAGCTAATGTTTTCAAAAGCTCCAAGTTAATTTTTAAAATGCTACTGAAGGCATACAGGCATTTGACCTCATTAGCTAGAAAGGTATGAAGCATGGTTTAACTCATGTAATATGCAGTGCTGGCAGCAGTAGCAGCATTGTACTGAGCCGCTCTTTCAGACAAGATTCAGGAAAGACTGTACCTTAATTTCCGAACTTCTCCTGAGCTCTCTGATTCATATTCCTTTACTCCTTTAACTTCTTACCAAGTTTACTGGTGGACAAAAGCAGGGAACCATGCAGCTTTGAATTTGGACCTCACACAGTTCCCTAACTTCAAAAAGCTTCCACTGGGTCTGAGCTGAGGGGCTTGCAAAGGTCAAGGCGGCGTTTTATCCAAATGGGTTAGCCAGTAAGTAGTTGACAAGCATAAAGACCAGGTAGGAAGAAGAGTTGTTTAATTTCAGAGGGAGAAGGAGATTAAATAAATTATAATGACTCGACTAAACTAAGGAGAAGAAAATTCAGTCAAAAGGTCACAGGAAAACAACTGTGACTATTTACTGTACTGTCGTTTCCCTTAAAACTAAAACCAAATTAATCAGAAGAAAAGCGTCCAAAAGCAAAAAGTACCCAAATAAAAGTAAAGAAGCTAGTATAAAACAGCAACAGCAATACTAGCTACAGCAACAGCAACAGCAATACTTGAGCACCGTTGTCAAATTAACATACCATCAGAAAGACAACAGATATGTAACACAGCAACTGATTGTGCATCTGCTGCAGAGCAATAAGGGCAAGAACTCTCTTCTCCTTGCTTTAGCAGTGTCAAAATAATTTCCTACTATAATCCTATTTACTGACCTCAACTCATGTACGTATATAATACCATACATTGCTCAGCATCATCATGGAGCTGTCTATCTTCTTTATCTGTTTCTCATCCAGCCCAGACTTTCTTGTCCGCCCCAGCTCACAGCTACTGCTGCTTTACTACCAGCAAGCTTCAAGCACATCCTGACCCCAGGATTTTACTAGGGAGATTTTTCTCATTCCTATACGCCTGGCCTTTTCTTGTCTCCTTGAGTTCACCTTGGTCACTGTCCCACTGTGACAGTCCCTTGTCTACCATCTCCTATCTCTACAACTATACCAGCTTGTTAGTGATTACTGCCCTGAAACCACACTAGATCTGCCATTTGTGAAGTTTCCTTAACAGTTCCTGTTCAGTCAGCAGCCATTTCCTCTGCTGATTTCATCGTTCATTTGGCTTTCTGTGCCACTGCCCTCATGCAAGGTTGCAAGGTCCCTCTTGCCAGCGAAAGGGCTTCCAAGAAGAGGCCTCTTTTTCCCCCACCACCACAACCTGTAGACTCTCCTAACTGCCTCTTTTCTTCTAGAACCTTCCAAACCTAGCAGACATCTCACTTCCCTAATTGTCCTGTCATAAAAATGCAGCCTTTCACACTGCTTGCGGTGTTACCATCCAAGGGAAGTAGTCAAGATCCTATTGTCTGAATTGTTTAAAACCAGACAGAACCAAGCACTGCACAATACACATGGGGAAAACCCAATACAGGCATTGGAATGAACTTGGCAACCTAAAAGGTGCTTTCTGTCTCTGCTTTTTGTGATATCCTGAAGTGCCTTCCCGTGCTAAGGTAGAAATTGGCGCTTGGAGGTGAACCTTTCTTCCAATGTAAATAGTGGTTCTAGGTTACATCATGTAACTTTTACTACCTTACCTTAGTTTTCCATCTGCAAGTGTCAGTTCAATTATCCTTAGTGGTTTTATTAGTTACTCCTCTAGTACCTGGGGAGGATCCGCTTTTGTTTTCTGCTTAGTGCACAAGAGTGATTCAACAGAGGTCATGGGAGCAAAAACTCAGCTCTACAACCACCTCAAGTCTTAATTCCTTTATACTTGAAGATCTGGTCTCTTCAAAATAAATGCTGACTGCCACAGTGCTGGTCACTTCTCAAATTCTGTTCTACCTTCTTTGCCAAATGCAGATGAACGGGCACGCTTCCATGAATGGAGACGGGACTGCATTTCTGGGGAAGGCATGGGGAACTTGCACATTTGTGTGCCACATGGGAATGCAGATGCCTAGGGAGGCAAAAAGGAGGTGCATGAGTGGAGAAATCAGATTTGTAACCAACTAGCACGTTTTTTCCCCTGTGGAGAAGGAGCATAGGAAGGAAGGGAGCCTCCGTGGTCTCCTGGGCCCAACACCAGCTGCCGCTGGGTTCCACAGGGGCTTTCTTCACACTCAGAGATCTTCAGAGTTTAGCCAAAGTATTGACCTTGTGAATGGGCAGGGGTTAAATCTTTGCAGCCTTGATTCTGCTGCTTTAAACCTTAACGTTTATATTAATAAATATCTGGCTGAATGGATTTCCAGGTTCCTCTGTTTATTTGTGCAACATTTTAATTTTTTTCTCTCAAGTAATCAAAGAGGTTCAGCTGGTTAAAAAACAAAAAAAGAAAGAAAGAAAAGAAACGTGAACATGAGGAGGGGAGAGCAGGGCTAATATCATTTAGCTATTATACATCTTCTGAGGCTTTGTGTAAACTGTAACACCTCTTGTTTTACTGCACACTATTGGCATAGTTGGAGTAGGAATCTTGTAATGTCAGCCGAGAGGACTCACGCACAGTCACCATAACCCCAGGAAGAAAAGAATTAACAGCCTTCAAAAATGGAAAAGTTTTAAAAAGATATTTAAAAGGTTTGACTTGCAGCCAAGTGTTAAACAGTAAATACAAGTTTTAAGTGTCTTAATGATTGAGACGAAGTATCATAATTCAGCAGCGAGGAATGGGACCTCTTACTGGGAGAGGCTAAAGAAGAAAACTGAGCTAGTACAAAAGGAACCCCCTCTAGGGAAGATTGCACACATTTGGGCCTGGACTCTACTTAGAGCAGGCCAAAACCTGATACTTTTATCTCCAACCTTTGACCCTGACATCTGGAAACTTAGTTTGAGTCAAACAGAAGGAAGTTTTCTTTTCTATTTCAAATACTTTATAGAAGAAAAACTTCAAGTATCTACAGTTAAGTCTGTTAGTACAAACTACTTTTATTTGTGCACTTGTAGTGAACTCTAAAATATGGAACATTTGTGCAGGAAATGCATGCGTCAGAACTTTTGGGAAAAGAGAGTAACTTGGTGAGACTGGCACATTGTTCGATGCTTGTATGGGATCCAGATAACAGCCCAGATAAACATCTCCAAGGGGGTGCTGAAGAGTATAAAAGGTCCAGTTCCTTTGATGTTCTTAGATGTTCTCATTTAATAGCTATCAGCCCTGGTGCCAGAAATAACAACATGTTTAAACATTCTGTATCAAAACACAAATTAAATTCATTTAGCGTAACCTGTGTTTCCAAAGTTCATTTTCATCTTTAGCTAGAACACTAAGTGTGATGTAACTCATATTCTTCCTAGCAGTTATTTTCATTATTATGTTTATTACTCATTTAAGAGACTTTTTTTTGAACAGAAGGATTAATGAATTTAGACTGCACATTATAACATCAAAAGCTTTGGTTTCAAATAAGCCCATCTGAGCTACAGGAGATTTTCTCCTCTTATATGAAGCTAAACAGCAACTTCAAAAACGTATCTCTGTTATAGTATTATTTTCTAGTTGACTGAAGTCATGGGTTTTATGTCAACCTGTTATATTAGCATGTAATAAATGACTACTTATTTGTATTGTCCAAGCGACTCCTTTAACCCACAATCTGTTGAGAAGTCAGATGCTTTCCACAGATATTAGCTCGCTCCTCAGAAGGATTTCTGATCATGCAAAAGAACAAAAACACTAATAAAGGGATCTCTTGTTCATGATTCAAACGATTGTTTGAGATCAGTTCATCCGTGGCAGGGGGCGGCGGGAAGATACATGCAAACATTTTAACATCATGCTACTCAGGCCACTATTAAAGTATTATAACAGACAATGAGAATAAGATAGAAAATTAAGAGCATATTAATAAATAACATTTAGCAAAAATATATCTAACCTAGAAATGTTTTTTCTGATCACTAACCCTTTTGTTTACAAATGAAATTATTTTTTTCATCCTCTGCTGATTAATGGCAAATGGGCAAAATCTCATCAGAGGTGCATGGAGAGGTCTAGGTCTCAGAAATCAACCACACTCTCTATAACTAATGAATTCTGCCAAATTCTCTGTTTAATAGAGCTCTTTAGGATATTTGAATTTCTCCATCAGTTATTTTACTAGAAATATTAGAATATTTTTTAGCATGCAGGCCAAAACACTGATTTTTTCCAGGTAAGGTATTTTACTCATTATTTTCAGACAGTCTAGACAGCTTTACAGCACTGATTTTAGGAGTGCAATGTCCAAATTAAAGGTCCTGCTTCTGCATTTCCCTATGCCCACAGAACATCTCTCATTTCAGTGGAAGATACAAGCCTCAGCTAAGGAAGCAATTTCCAAGCTTCATCTTTAATTGTCACGAGAATTTTATCGTGTCTTAAGGAATTCAGTCAGTTGGAAATATTTATACGCATCTGCAGTCAAAACCAAAAAATGATCTTTGAAACTGTGACAAATTCACTTACACTTCTTGAAGCTGCTGTGGATAACACGGCAACACCAAATTTTGTTGGAAAACATCAGCAAATCCCTCTTTGGAAGCAGATAACCGAATAATAGTCTCTGGTCTAGAAAACAGATACCTTTGCAGGAGACATTCTCTTCCTTCTCAGACAATTCAGGTTCTAAGAAGGAAGGACATGCTATTAGCTTAAAGATTTTGGTTTAATAAAAAGGCATTCAAATTTGGTTTCTTGAAACTCATCAGAGCTGTAGGACCTGATCACTTCCTAGTTCTTTGCAAGGCTCTAGGTATTGATACGCATGTTCATAGAACTTAGACCCATGGCCAAACAAAGGACTTGTCCAAAAGAATTCTTCATGGAACTCTCTTATCCACTGTTATCTCTTCATTAGTCTTAAATTAGCCTGCTGCAAGCACACACTCCACTAGAAGAAAAAAGATCAGGTGATTTCCGTGATCTCTCTCTCAAACTTATTACATCAATTTAAACAACTGAGAAGCAAGTCAGTTGGAGACGTATTGACCCATTTTATTTTACGTACATTTATAAATGTTTGGGGTGCAGGAGTTGGTATAGAAATTAAAGGAATCAAGAAAAAATGGAGAAAGAATTTGATTTACTTATCTAGATTTTTGTAAGTTGGAACTCTAGGTAGAGTGATGTAGATGGGAGAGATTTACTACTCTTTTTTCCTTGCAGCTCCGAAAACAAATAAATAGCAGGAGTGGTGAGCCAGATGGGATTTTCCATTTCCTAAAGTTTCTTACGTCTTAACTCTATAGTACAGCAAGGGGCATAGTCTCCTTTTGAAGCTCAGACCTAGCATTAACATTTATGGGAGTTATACACACATCAAAAGAAAAATCTACTTTAAGCAATTTATAAATCTGAATATTTCTTCCCTGACCAGTGCAATTGCAAGATTGTCTATAGTTGAGTGTCAAAATTTCTTGTGTGATTTCTGCTGCTGAATATCTGTAAGGAGAAAAAAGAAGAAGAGGGAGAGGAAAAGAGACAGAACAAAAGAGACAAAAGGAGGGGAAGATAGAAAACCCCCTCAACCCCCATCCCCAGATTTGAAATGCTGAAAACAGTTCCTTTTTTTTATGCTATGTTTTCCTTTGCATTTAGGGGAGCAAAGCCATAACTGTTTTTGTTCAGAACGCTTTCTACGAGTGCTGCCCTTCTTGACACCTTTTTGTCCATTTAAAGAATCTGTATATGGCACACATTAAGACACTTAAACCCTCTATATGTAATGCCATGAAGTACCTGTATTCCCTTCCACATTTTCAGTGCCTTCTGATCCTACAAATTAACATATGTCCCCATCATTACTTTGTGATTAAAACCTCTTGATGTTGCATACATGGGAAGGAGGATTCCTTGGTCATACATTCCCACTAGAGAGAGAGCTGATTAAAAGAGTCCCCCATTCAATTCCATTCCAGTTTAAGCTCTTACAGAAATAACTCTACTTCCTTTTCCCTGTTTCTTCCCTTGACTATTTAAAATAGATTTTATCCATATATATTCCCTGTTATGATTAGATGTGTAAATTTAAATTCAGCAAAAAAAAAAAAAAAGGAAACTTAAGCTCTTGCTTTAGAGAAATTAGGTTTTGGGATCATTTAATAATTTTCACTGTAATATCATTGTAAATCTGCTCTTGGCCATGGGGCCAAAAAATCCCTGCTAAGAATCTCTTGGAACCTAGCCTTGGATTTGTGAACGGTCATTGAACCATAGATGTTTCCAGAAAAATATTCTGGGCTCCATAAATGGACACTTTCCAATGATACCATGTTTCTTTGGAATATGCACTGCCCTTACTGCTTGCTATTCAAGCCAAATCTCCTTTCAGATCTGGCACCAGGATCATATGGAGTTTTCAGCTTACACTGCAAAGAACCTTGGTCTTTTCTGTCTGTAAATTGCACATCTTGTCACACCACATATATCAGACATACTACCCCCAGCTGGTGTTAGATGTTTATGTATTTGCAGTACTAAGCCCCACGATCTCCTCACTCTATTTCTCATTGTATTGTTTAATCCCTCTAGAAGGCACGAGAAATTAGCCCTAGCAAAGCCTTAGGCCTGCTGTAGCTGAACTGGTTTTGGTCCCTTGTTTACAGCTGTCTTCAGTACCTCCACTTTCTCCTGGCATCTGCAACGTGGGCCTAATATCAACCTCAAAGCTGACTCAGTCAAGAGATCTTCCTTTTAACCCAGCTCACCTGTCACAGTGTCATTTTAAAGAGAGGATGCCTGATGCATGGTCATTTGAACGGTGTGGTACTAGAGATGTTTTCTATATCTGTTTTTGATTGTGAAATGCTATTTTTTCTCTAAGCAGAAACTTTAGGCCAGACACCTAATCTTCCTCTGGAGTACAGCAAAGGGGGTGCTCTTTTAAGAAATACTGACGAAATATTAATCAGGCTGTTAGAGAGAGAGCAACAGTAGTGAGATATAAAGGAATATACATGCATTACAAAATTACCATGCAAAAATATAAAGATTTCCTTGTAAAAACTTTCCAAAAACAAGATTAGTACATGCAGGGCAATTAATAAAACAAAATGACAAAAGCATATTAGCTGTTATTCAGGTGCCAGTGATCGGGCCCTATGAAATAAAAAAGAATTTTATATGTAAGCTAAAACATTTATTACAGGTGCTTAATCATGAAATCCGCTTAATCGGGACATTTCCCAGGGAACCAAATTAGGCCTAATGATACTTAATGGCAAGGACTGCTGCTTAATTGAGGTGGTAATTCCAGTTAATTGGGATTCCTGCAGGTGAGTAAATGGTACTCAAATAGAGATACTGTATCTGGTCTTCATGATGTTCTGATATTGGTGGTGCTTTGTCTTCCCTAAAATAGCCTCTTCTGCTACTGGAACAGCAAAGCAAAATTGCTTCTGTGGTCTCTTTTTGGTCCTTTCAAACATTGCTTAAAGCTACAATAAGTCTCTCTGGGCTGGCAGTACAAGAAGACTCCTCTGAAATGCAGTGAATTTGGTTTTATAGGTTTACTTGCATTTCATCAGGAATCTAAAACGATCATGTTGAACCTCTTCCCTGACCAAGGGGAAGCTTTTTAACAGGCCTTTAGACTTTATGGAGACACCATAAAGATGTTTGAAAATTGTTGGTAGCAGTTTCAACTGCAAAGTAGCATGTCCTAACTGGAAAAGTTTCTGCACTACTTGAAAGGACAAATATTTTACTACCAAAAAAAGCCACTATAAACTGGTTTTTCGATGCTAAGATAGATCTGCACTCTGATGGCATGCTTGCTATTGCTTAAAGTTTTATTTTAGTTATACGTGTGCATGCATGTGCACACACAAACATCTGGGGATGCTTTATCATTATTAAATTATGCTTAAATATTATTCAGGCTGTAACTTAGCACCAGAGACCTTGACAATAAAAACTGCTAATGGCAGCCAATTTATTAGAAAGATCTTTTTGTCATTATTTGTTGAGGTCCTTGCTATTCTCTGAGCGATGTGGCATGCAGCACTCTGCTGCCTCGCCATCCCCAGCTTAGTTAGAAGACAGGCATGTTGCCAGGTCTTGGGAGAAAGAGCTCTAGCTGGAACGCCTTGCAGCAACCTGGGGAGAGCCTCTGCTCTTTGCAGGTTTCTAAAAGCACAGCAGAGCAGTCTGACTCTGGAGCTGCTGCCAAATCCACAATATACCCTCAGCTGATGGGCTCTGTTGTGAACCTTTGGGAGAAGGAAATTCCTGGTTGCTGCAGCCCCTGCTGAGCTCAGGCTCGACATGAGCTCAGTGCTGCCTAACGTAGAGAGAAGACCCCACCAGCCAGCTGAGAGAGAATCAGGCAGGTGGAGAGATAACAGCATCCCCAGGTGAGCTCGGATCTAATTGCAGCCAGGGGACCCCCAGACAAACAAGTGCCCCAGAGTGGCAGATCCACCCACCCCTTCAAGAGCTTCAGGGCCACTGCTGCAACCCAACCAATTCTCACATGCAAGAAGACACAATATTACCATGAGCTGGGACCCACACAGCCCCCCATCTCTCACCAAAAGCAGGATGGGGCCTCTGCCAGAAGTGACTTCTGGTTCCTGCTGAGTTCAAAACCCTACCTGATTTTCCCCCTCCCTCTTCAAGTAGTGCTTCATAGTCTCAAAACTTTTCACAACAGAAACGTTCTGAACCAAAAAGGAAACTTTCTCCAAATACTTTGCAGAAGCACTTTACCTGGCTGTCAGTAGTACTCGGTTTCACTAAGTGAATGCCAACAGTAGTTCTAGTTTGCACAGCTCAAGACTACTACATCTGCACATACTTTTCTAAGCCTCAGTCAGTTTACCCTTTTAGTCCCAGAGAAATATGTGATTTTGATTCAGCTTTACAGTAGAGAGCTCCGGAGTAAGAAACCCGACTCAGAGTAAAATATTAGCCAAAAAACCACTGCAGTCAGATTTTAGGCATGCTGCGTTTTGTTCTCAAGCATTTACAAGCTGTAGATACATCTGAAGTACCATCAATTAGGCTCTTGTAATAGGAAAAAGAGTACAATACTTTAAGACTGAAAACAGAATCGGATTTTTATTATGGAGCTATCTAAGATAAGCTCCACCGTCAAAACACAACGAAATTCGCAGGTGGAGTCTTATATAAGATTTCACTTCAATTTTTTTTCACTCACACCACTTCATTTTATTGCAAATAAAGATGAGATAACTGACAATTAATTGGTTTGACCAATATCTTCAAGAATGTCCATCAATGTACTGCTGATAAGTATTTCTCCACAAGACATATTTCAGCTAAAATAATCTGCACTATAATGATTAAGTTGGGTGTGTAACTTCCTATTGACTGTGTGTATTGTGCCAGGTGAGGAATAAGTCTAGCTACAAAGAAGTCAATATATATGTACAGAGAAACATAAGTGGAAGCAGCTTTTCTCACTGATCTTAAGTTGAAGTTACAGATTCTTCACAAACCTTATCATAAAATATTCACAAAACTAGAATAATATCAGTATTGCTAAATTATTCACAGTCAGACATTAACTTGAAGTAACAGCTTTTTCTCTTCAGAGCACCCATGTACAGAAAAATCACTGCCTGTGCAAAGTGAAGAGTCACATGGAGCAGCATTTGAACAACAATATCTCTCTACCAGCCTCCAGACTGGAGGCAATCTCCGGTTTTGCAACTGTGTCCCTGGAGGGAGAATAGCAGCAATAGAGTAAAACATCATTAAATTACTAAAACAAGCCAGGTAAGCAGGACTATTTTTCCATTTGAAATACCTGTTCAAAGTTTTCAAGCAGTCTCTACTAGTTGATGGAAGCTGTCAGTTTCCAAAAAAAAAGGAAAGGCCATCAGGATTATTTATCCTCAAGAAACACTACCCTATCAACTATGACTTGCACAGACTGCCAGAACCCACTAGGAATTAGCTGAGGGATTTTAATGGACTCTATAGCAATTCTCACTGTGTCAGGCGAAGAAATGGAATGTGTTTAAATAAGTAAAATGTAAGTTAATAATCACAGTCATGAAAAAGTTGAAATGCCAGAAAAAGATTTTGGTGAGACAAGATTAATGATGACAGCAAAGGAAAAAGGGGAAGAAAGAGAAAGTAAACAATGATTAGAAAAGTCAAGACTGTTAGTGTTAGAAATTAGCTACTGCAATGAAATACAAGGGCTCAGAAATGATTGAGTCAGCAGGTGATCAAAACCATAAATGAATATTAAAATAATGAAGGACAATAAGTCAAGGTGAACTAACTGAAAATCAAGCTGGAATGAGTTTAAGGAATTAGTAATGAACAAAAAGGGACAGCTCCTCAGCAGGTATAAATCCACCAGAGCTATGCTGATTTAGACCAGCTGAAGAGGGGCCTATGTGCAGTCAGTAAATACAGAACAACCAACCTTTCACTCCTGAATTCTAACTGGAAGAAAGCAGAACAGGCAGCCACCCAGATAAATTTCTGCTAGGAACTTAGCAAGGTAAAACTTATCAGACAAATAATTTATTCACCCAGAAATGCAGTCAGAGATCTGACAGAACTAAGCACAAATCTGAGCCAATTCACCAAGCAGCCCTGGTCAAAAAATCAAAACAAAACAATAGACAGAACATAAATTTCTGAAACATTTCGTTTTAATGTTTTGGAAAGTACTAGACTTTTTCATATAAAAATTTTTTTAACCGACAAAAAATAATAACTAAAAACATACTAAAAGCCATTTCAGGGTGGAAAAATGTTTCACATGACCTAAAAATAATTTTGAGTTGTTCATTTTGTTCAGAACATAGAAAATCCATTCTTTTCACAGCTCCGTAGCTAAGATCATTTATGGGGACTCTGATGTTTACTCTAAAATCAGAAGCATCTAAAGGACAATCACAAACTATTTCTTACATGTTCAAGGGATTATTTGTTAAACAATCCAACATCCATAAACAGAAAACCATACTCTAAATTCAACTAAGAAAAAAAAACCCATAATTATGTTCAGAAATGTAAGTTCTTACATGAAGGAATTAGATTATACAAAATAAACTATAAATAAGAATTAATGAGAGATATCTCTACATATGTACATGGAGATAGTGAACAGTACTACTGACTGCTGAATGTAGTTAAAATAATTCCTCAAAAATATTTTGTAAAATATATGGTATGAAATTAACACAGTATTGATAATAAATAGCCCCTATTTGTGCTTAGCATTCACACCATAGCATATAATAATTCAGTAAAAGACTATCTTCTCTAATTGGCAACATTAGCAGAGTAACACTTCATTTCATTTATAGACTTCACATAGGAAGCACAAAAAAGTAAGGGAATTAAAGCTAGCCAAGACTTTCAATATCTGCTTACCTAAAGACTTTGCCTAGTCTCTGCAAAAAAGTCATCAGGATTATTTATCCAGAAGAAATGCTACCCTATCAACTATGGCTTGCACAGATTGCCAGAACCCACGAGGAATTAGCTGGATTAGCATTATCAGTTATGTTCCCATGAAGAAAGGAATCCCCCGACACAGGGTAAATAGATGATGCTAAGCTGCTGTTTCTCTGTAGTCCCCAGCACAAAGCTGAACCAGAGACATATCTGGCCACAGGAAGGAGCTTTAGACAGTATGGAAATGGCATAGGAAGAAGAATATGGATACAAGTTACTCCAGAAGGAAGAGTGCTACTACCTCATGGAGCTCTGTACCCAGCAGAAAATGAGAAAATTATATTTTCTGTGTTAAACACATGAGAAACTACAGCACTTCTTTCCCTTCTCAACTATCCTGGTATACATCAATGATTAACTCCGCTGAGACCAATAGTTGCACATATATATACATATACATATATATATATGAAACCTGGTGTGATCAGAGAATTTGCTTCCAGTCCCAGGCAGCAGGAATCCCTCACAGAGCTCTTCTCTCGCTCACATGTTAACACAGTTCTCACCTACCACCTGTTACATTCAGATTTAGTTTTGCCTTCTCTGTAAACGTGCCAGTTGTTTTAACAGGTATTGCAATACCTACCAACCAAACCTTACCTCGACTCTGGCATAGCCCAAAGGGAAAGATGCCCCAACAGAGAAGCTGAAGAGGGGAATCAGCAAGCTAAGACCCTCTTCTTTGCCTGTACCACTGACTTTACTGTGTGTTCCTGCACTGCAACATCAATACCTCATGTTTGTTTTACGAGAGCAAATTCATTAGTGCTTATAAAGAATTCTGAGTTTCTCAGAGGGAAATTGTTGCCAACATTCAATATTACAGGAATAGCATGTGGAGTGAGCTAAAGTAATCTATCTCAATTTAAGTCAGTATAAACATTTTTGCATCATCCTTCCAGCATAATCTTTCTGCTAACTGCTGGTAAACGGCTGCATTCTAAGACTTGTTTAAAAATTGTCTGCACAATAAAAACTGCACCATGTGCGTTTGATACAAGAATAAAACCGGAAGCTAACTCTAATTCCACCCTCCCCTGCTTCACCCAGTGAAGTCCACAGTAATGTACGTTTTCAATTACTCTCCATTCAAAATTCAACAATTCAACAGACTGTCATATTAGCAACAATTGTGTCTCATTGGCAAAATCTAACACTATTACTACGTAGAAACTGTCAGCGCAAAAGCAGTGTCATTTCTCATCGGAAGAGATGTTTTCGTAGTGTTCCATCCAGCAGCAATGGATGGCACAGTTTAGGCTATATGATTTCTAAACAGATTTGGGTCATTTAAATATCATTTTCAAGCAATGATTAGCTCTGCCTCAGAAAATATAGTAGCACCCAGCATCTAATTATTATCCTGGAACATTCTGCATACCGTATCTCAGAACAACATGAAAATAAACTTCTATTTGTCTCTCCAAACATCAAATAATTTAATGTTATGATAAATCAGTTTGAACTAAAATTAATAACTATCAGGTGCAGAGCACTGTTATACTAATTTATAAAGCACCATTCACGTTTTCTGGTATGATGAATTATCTTGTTAATGAGAGCTGTAGTATAACAGAGCAGCTAACAGATCGTAACTCGTATAAGTTACTCCATACTCAGTTATTTAGTTTAATCAGGTAAAGTATTGTTGTATTACATTTTCAAGTTCTATTTTCAAGCCCCTTGGGGAGCCAATCTCTCTTCTGGCAGAAAGCAAGATTACTTGGGAATGATAGGTCATCTTCATCAACCGAGGATAAGTTACCTGAACGACCTCACTGTTCCTGTTACTCCCCTGGCTTGGGAACACACAGAGCAAGTATTAAAGAGCAACTGATGGGTGGTAACTTACAGCCTTGCTGCCTACACAATCACTGCATCTAGCCCCACAGTAAATGGAAGATAATTTGAGATAATTTATTTCCCAATAAAAGATGTAAGTTGTTTCAGATGTACTCTATCCACCTGGGCAGTAACTGCAGAAGTGCTGATACCTGACTTCTGGCTCACGTGGCCACACCATGGGTCTCCCTCATTGTATTCAAAATAGGAACAACACAGGGCCAGAATCTCATGAAGATGCATTCCCTCTAGCAGACTTTGCAAACGGTAAAAACAACATCCTGGGAATGGGGGAAAAAATTAATTTGAGTATAGTATCACATATGATCAAAGCAAGCAGTTCTACTTCAGAACTGTGTGAGATTTTTGCAACAGAATATGATGAAACTATTGAATAGATGATTGACTTCATGTGACTTGTTGTAAAGATGCATTTGGAAGGACTACTGAAGTTCATGAAACTCCATTAAATAATAGTCAGGGTACAGTTTTGCACATGTCACAGCATAACTCTCAGTTCCTAAATCGGGGAAGTTTGACTCTATCTTTCAATTTTCTTGAACCCTAAGCTCAAAGCTAAACTGTTGTCCAGTGAAAGACACTCACAGAAACGTTTGCAGCAACTCTAACAAATGAAAACCACAGTGCTTTGCACAGCTCTTTCCTGCTAATGCAGTCCCGGTCACATCTGGTGCTCCTTTTATCCTAAAACAAAGATAAATTCATATGCAAGAACAAAGAGATATGCATGTCATTTGGTGTTATTTTACAAAAGAAAAAAAAATCTGGTTTTCCCATGTCAGCAATCAGAGCTTTAAATCCATGAAAGGAGATTTGCATTCATTATTTAACCACAAGGCAACACAACATTTTTAGAAAGCTTCCAAGATTGACTAAACTTCCCCTTGGATCTCCTTTCAGACATATCTTCTGCAACCCCTCACACTACAAACATTCCACTAGAAAAATGTATCTGCCAAGTTTAAAGATCTCCGCAATGCTCTTTATTACCATATTATTTTGCTAGCCCACCCCCAATCAATAATACTTACCTTTCCGTTACAGTGTTTGATAGTTCTTAATCCATCCTGCAGTGTTTCACTCAGCTCAGCCTGCAGCCTCTGGATGTGTCCTGATTTTAGAGCTTGTCATCCCCGAACATATTTCAGATAATTGTTTGATTCTCTTCCTAAATCCACCATCAATTTTGGAAACTTGCATTAGAAATAAAATTATGAATTTCTTTAGCTTCAAAACTGCTGTTATTAATTATTACCATGGAAAATGTTATTTAGTGACTTAGGGCCAGATCCTCTTCCTGCTGAACACAGCTGCAGGACTCCCCTTGCCTTCAGTAGACAGAGGATCAGGCTTCTAGCTTCCAGAGCTTTAAGTACATCGTTAGTGGGGTTTGACTGGACTTTGCAACTAGATTCTGCTTAACTCAGACATCCTCTAAGAGATCAGCACATTCAAATACTGAAAAGTGATGCTGAGAAACTGAACATCGGGGCAAAGTTGGAGGTTATTTTATTTCTTCTGCGTTCTGTGGTGTGAATCTGTGGTTGCAAATGCTACAGTGAGCACTAGAAATAGAACTGCTGCAGGTAACTCTTCATGCACAGCCTGGTGCTGGGCAGAAGTTCTCATAAGTGGGACCAAACAGCTGCAGGAATCTCAGCATTCAGAAGGAAATGGGAAGAAGGGGAATATTTTTGTCAACGTCTGGGTCAGGAGCAAGACTTTAGATCTTTCCTTAAGCCTTTTTTTTTGCTCTGCAGAAATTTCCATAAGCAACTCATCACAATAAAAACAGTGTTATCCTCCACCAAATAAAAGGGGGAAAAGCCAGATATACATTCAGGGCATTTTATATCTTTGTGGCATGAAGAGTTAAGCCCCATTCTTGAGAATCATTGCTGACGAGCTTGAATACACGTAGGCTCCTCTGTGATCCCGTTGATTTCAACTGGACTGGCTTCACATGTTAAGTTAGGTATATGTATAATTTGGGTAGGATTATCGCTTCAACTGTAAACTCCATGGGCCAGACTATGTCTATGTCATTATCCATCACTAAGCAGAGTGTATTGCAGCAAGCAACACTGTGATAATTGTGTGCTGAATTATGCAGCTCACAATGAGCAAAGTATAGCACTTGGATTCTCTTCACATATTATTGCTGCTATTATTTTTAAACCATATAGCTTCCCACACCAAGTGATGCAACTGCTTAAATTCATCTCTGGGCAAAACATGTGTGACTCTACGGATCTATTTCGTACGGTTTGAATTATGTCTGGTGGCAGCACATTTAGACTGCAATTTGGCAATCACAGCCACATGTGTTGACATGTAAATTTACACAGACTTAAGCCAGAATCTGCTTTTTTGACAAAATGTAACATCTGATCCACTTTCTCAGAAGCATCAATACAAATAAAACCCTGTTGACTTCAGTGGCAACTACCTAAACCTTATACCACTTAGAAATAGCTACCAGCATTACAGAATGTGTCAGAGGGTATGTCTACATCAGCATTTTATTTCCAATCAGGAATGCATTTGGCTTCCTAATCAACCCCATTCACCACATTTTGCCTCACGTAGCAGGGAATTCTCAGGCTGCGCAAACTGGAGCCCTCTTGGATGAAACTAAACCAGACAACGTGCTCCCAGCACACCTACTGTGCTTCAGCTGCTAATGGCCATGCAGTCCATGGGACCAGCAGAGAGCTAGGCTGAAGTAAAATCCCCACATCACACATGCTGTGAATGCTGGGCCCTCACCCCCAGCTGTCTCGCTCAGGTTCTACGGCACCCACACTGCTTATTAATGTAAAAATAACCAGAAAACTCAGGCTTTTTGGTTATCTATTACATTCACTCAGTGTTTATAGTCCTCTATTCCAGGACTTTTCTAAATGTTTTGATGTTTCTTAAATTTTAGGCCTGATCAGAGAGTGCTTATTCCTTCATCGTGGGCAAGACTAAATATTCATTTATACATATATTATTTCTTCCATGCTTCCAATTTTAAACCCTGTTGCAAAAATATAACTATATCATGACAGAAAAGTTCGCGTTAGACTGCTACACTAGTTTCTCCTAAACTGAATATAGCTTTTCACCCTAAAATTATCTTCAAGTACAGAAATATCTGTTGATTTCATTACTAAAGTTTTAGCACCATCTGTTAGCAAAAGTAGCACGGAAGCCTCTCTACTAGCACTGTAAAAACTACCTTTAATCTTAAAAATGTACCTTTAATCTTCTTTTATAGCAGATCTCATACAAGGATACCTATGAGGAAATCAATGATAACTGAATCGGAATGGCCTTTTCACTCACTACTCCCAACCTCTATTGCAATTTGCAAAGCTCAGTTCCTCCTTTTGCTCAGTTTCACTAATCCAGGATGAAGATCTTAAAGTCTCCCAAGTGGCCCTTAATTAATAGCTGACATGAATACACAAACACGCTCACTCAGACTGACACTGGAAGTTAACAAATATATCTGCAGTCCCTCAGGATTTATTGACAGTCTTTTCTTAAACTATGGCTAGCATAGCTGTTGCTTGTCTGCATCTTGGTTCGAAAGTGGCCAGAATGCTTTCTTCCTCTTCACATGCCAACACAACTTCATGAAGAAAAGAAATTATGTCATAGTTCACTTTTTTCTGTTCTATTTAGTAGAGAGATATGTCAAGTACATTCACACTAAGGACGTGGATTTTCCGATAAGCTTAGACCTCAAGCGTCAGCTCTGAGACCCATTTTCTCAGGAAAAAGAAAATGGGTCTTTCTGCTAAATTCTTCCCTTTTCTAAGGAAATCTCACATATATAGAAAGACAGGCCAGTGCCTTATATAAAAACAGAATGTTAAGGTAGGTATTTTCCACAGAATTAAGGATGTTAATTCAGTGTGCATACAGCCACTCTGCTGCACCATTACACACACACGTGATGACTTCCTTGATATCTGAATAAGTTATGTTAACAGAGATGTCAGAGAAACATACTCTTTTAAAGAGCGCTATTGACAGCATCAGAATACCTTCGTTCTTTCTAACACCACTTCCTCCTTCCCACAGTTCAGCAAGACTGTTTCTATTTATAACAAAAATGTAATCTGTTTAAATAGATCTCCAGTCTCCCTTGCTTTACAGAGGCTCTCATCAGTAAGCAGGGTAATGAATATTTTAATAGGCTACTGGAAGTTTGCTGCTGTTCGTGTTTGGAGTATGCTACTTACTGACAAGGGCCCCTACTTACAAGCACAATGGGAGCATCGCTGCAAACGGCAACCTTCTCTCCTCGGTAGGCTCAGCCCAGAACCACTCGATGGACAGAAAGGCACTTAATAACCACGTCAGTGCTGTCATAGTCTAGCACACATAAAATTCAAAAGCGGCTGTATAAGGTCCAACAGAAGAAATCTTTAGCAGCATGACCTACAGAAACAGAGGGGCAATGTGTAAAAAAAGAATGTCTAAAGCAATTCGGGATCTGCAGCAAAATATGAGCCAATGACTTTAATAATAAGTAGCATACATATACACCAATCTGGGCAGGTGAGGTAAAGAAAGGCTCCGAGATACTGAGTGCCTTGAACAAGTATTAGGCCTTCCATTCAGGGGAATATGTGAGTGCACAGCACTTTTCCGTAGGCTTCATATGTACCACATAGGCCTGGGCTCGTTCAGCTCAGCAGTGGGAAAGAAAGCACACGGAAAAGCTCTGATAATTTAACTGAATGTTGAGAAAAGATTATTTGCGAGTTTGTCTGAAAGAAGAGAAAAAATGTGCGTATTCTTTTAGAATAAAAAGTGAAAAAGGTGCAATTACTTCATAGCAGTTAGTATAAGTAACAATACTGAACAAATTGCAGTGATTACAAAATCCTCTATACATATGGGCAGCACTATTCTTGACAATAATTAGTGTACAGCATCCTCTCAATAGTATCGTGATTAATATTTATTCTGATGTTGTTTTTGTTCTGGGAGATGGGAGGGGACAAGAGGGAAAGGAGAGAACATCCTAAGAGAGCTGAGCTCTTTGAGAAGCAGAACCAAAAGCACAGGAAAATCTGTGTTTTGTTTTGGTTTTTTTCTGCTTACTGTCATTCTCCCCCTCCTCCTCAAAAGGCAATGCAAATGGTGCTTTACTGGTTTAAAAGTAAAGCCAGAAATTATGTGGAGTTGGGACTGTTGAATTATTCATGAGTTCTGATTGAATGGGATCATTATCTCTGGCCTTACAAGCTAATAAATACTGTCTAATGCCTGGGTACTGTTTTGATCTAATAGTGTCAGAGGAAAAAAAAAACAACCGACTCCTTTTTTGCAAGCTAGAGCTTAAATTAGGGAGGAGCTCCCTGATGAGTTCATTGCAGGAAAACCACGTCTTTTTTTTTTTTTTTTTTCCCCTCCTTCCATTGACTACAAGGTTCACTGTCCTGTTCTCAGTCTCATACACTGGAAAGGCATTTTAACTTGGGCATGAGGTTAAGATGTTTCTCAGTGGTGTCTATACAATGACTTATCATTTCTTATTCCTTTCCTATTTTCAAAACTCTTATTCTTTCTTCCCCTCCCTTCAAACTTCTTCCACCTCACAGTACAAAATACTCAAAACCAGAGTACTCCCACAGAGGCAGACAGAGCACAGTAAATGATTATGCTATCTAATCATTCATCTGTGAGCAGTCAAATAATCTTAAATTGCAGAGTTCTGTGTTTCATTTCAGGGGTGATTGTGGTGACTGTATACTCACTTGATTTAATATCGCTGTAAGCTAAACATGTTGCATGGAACCTGGATTAAGGTTCTGCTCAGAGAGCTATCAAGGAAGGAAGGGAATGTGTTAGAGGCACAATGCCAAGCCGTATGTGTTGATATGAATTGAAACAAACAAACAAAAACATTCAAAAAGCACATAAATTAAAATCAAAGCCAAGATATTTCACGGCATAGTTTTACATATTGTTTCCTGAGGAATACTTTTAAAACAGGGCTTGTTTCAATAAGAGGAAATAATTAGGATATTATTACAATTAAAAAAAAAAACTTCATAATTAGATAGGGATTAGTAACTTCGTTTTCATATGATTAACACAATAAAACCCATTTTTCCCCAAAGTAATCGGAGGCCTATTAAGCAACATGAGATCGTATATCAAGGGGCCTTTTAGTAATTCAGCAGTTTGTAACATTTACACAGGCTGAAACTCTTCCATGAAACAGCTGGCTTGATTCTATCAAGAAAACACAGGGTTTGGGGTGCATTTATTTCGATGTCTAACACAATACTTGAAATCATACGATTTAATGAAGGATTTTTTAACAAGAATTAGAAGTGTGTGAAAAGCTAGCAGAAAAGTGTGAACATTTTCTCAAATAACGTATCAGTAATAGAGCTCTCGGCCTTTCTCAGTTTAGCATGGGATGACCCACCCACCTGGTACACCTGGATTTTAAGGAGTAAGTATCTCCTAATAATTGTCGCATTTTAAGCTTACAAATACCTACTCTTATGGTATTTTGTTAATAAAATCCTGTTAAATGCTTAGCTCCATTATGATAACTATGCTAAATACGAAGCAAATTATTGACACATTTGCTCTTTGTACACACAGCTCATAAACAATAAGTAATAAAGAACAGATGTGATGTAAATTTAGCTTTGTGAGTCTATTCAGTAGAATATTTCTCCAAACATTACCTTTTCAGTCTCCTTCTTTAGTGCTTTTAACTGCAGTGAAAATACAAAATTGTTCCTTTTGTTGTTATTAAGTAGGGACGTGATCACCCGTTCTGGCTTTTCCGCATTTTCTGCATATGATGCCAGTCACTGCAGCCGATGAGACCCTCAGACACTAGCCATTATCTGTCACACTCCTGGACCAAAATAACAAATAATATGCCTGGAGGTGCTGCGTTTTGTGACTGCTAGTTTCCCCGCATGGCATATGCCTAGATAGACTCGGATGAGAGGTGATTGCACAAAACTGTGATTGTGAGATGACTTAGCAGAACCCGTGATGATGTCCTAATGGCCTCCTGTGGAGGGAGACAGGGGTAATTGTTTGTCAGGGGAAGGAACACATCTGTAAGGAGGCATCCTCTGCGAACCAAGCAGCCATGTGGAAAAAGGAAAGTGAGAATCACTGTGCAGCAAAGCTGCATTTGAACCTAATAAAATGAATAACAAAAAGAGGTGAAAAACGAAACAAAATATTAAACGACCAGGTTAAAAAGCATGTTGCTGGTGTTCTTTAGATTAAAAATAAAACAAGTTGTCTCCACACAATATTGTTCTCTTAAAACTGTGGGATGAAATTCTGCGACTCCTAATAAGGAAAGTTAAGGCAACAAACCTGGGAAAGGCGAACGCATTCCCCCACAGGAAAAGCGGGCACGGAGCAAATAGCCTTCCTGTATGCTCTCACTTGCAACAAGGTTGCTTGGTAGCCAACAATCCTTTGTTCCAATGGTTTCTTCTTCGAGCATTTTAATCTTCTGTTTCAAATATTTACTTTCCATATGATCAGTGCCTAGAAAACTGACATCCTCCCAACATCCCTTCTGGAGCAAAGCTATTGGATTTGAGAAATGAGAAACCATCAGTGTCAAGCCAGGCAATTAGGGCATCAGTCACATCAGTGGGAACTCGCCTTTAACGTCAACTGGGGTAGAAACAGGCCCTTAGAGTATACCCAGGACCTTATTTTATACTCCTTCAGCATCCTCTATTTGATCAAAAATAAACTGGAGCAAATAAGCTAATTAATCGCATACAGCACTAATTCCCCAGTTTTTCGGGCCTACATCTTAATTATTTATTTTCTACCTACAGAATAGCCAACATCCTAACAAAGAAGGAGCATTTCCTACAAATAAATCAACTGATTATAGCTTTACTGACCTATAGGTCACAGGAAAGCATCAAAATTCTTTAAGCAACATAAAATCATCTGTACTCATGACCCATTCATTACGCTTTACCAATAAGCACCTGGAAAAGAGCCACACAAAACAGGAGTTAGGAGGGGTATTCCTACATTTCCACAGAATGCTGCTTTTCCATTCAGCACCACTATTGAAGGGCTACTGGGCTACATTAACTCAGAAAATCTTTTTTTTTTTTTTTTTTTAAATGATGCTTTGTAAATTCTCTCTAATATAAAATAAGCAAAATATCAAGTGAGTTCAAACCACCTTCTAATCAGATCTATTTGCAATCCAAAAAGCATCTGATTTAGAAGTAATTAAATGAAACTTGCAAACAGAGCTGGACAAATAACGGATTTTTTGTTTGTTTGTGTTGATGCATGACTTGCAAAAATTGGGCCAAAGAGAGCTTTAAAAATATTTCCAGAAACAAACCATAACACAAATCAAAACAGTACAATTATTTTGCATCAACCCACAGTGAATTGCTTCATTTCATTTTCAAGTAATTTAACTCATTTTAGAACAAAATGTAGGTTCATTTTTAAGCTAGAGATGCTCCTCTGAAAAACTAGTTTCACTCAAAAATGTTCAAATGAAACATTTCAACACTTTCTGAAATTTATCAGTATTTCCATGTTTCCTGTTCATATTTTTTCTGCCAAAACTATCCACTGCAATTAATCTATATCTTCAAATACTTCCAATTGCTCCAAAAATGCTACTTTTTGGGAGCTTGTTTTTCACAGAGTAAATGTTATACAGTTCTATTCACAAACATTTGGGCTAAAGTTTGGTGTTTAGGAATCTCTATTCAAAAATATGCCATGTCTTGCTAAAAGTAAAGTACCAACTCTGACTTTTACACAGGGCATGCTGCTCTGGAAACTAATGCAGTTTTAGGCACTGTGCCATGCAATGAATCCCACACTACGGTAGTTGCTATGGCACATAGGCATACATTTCTCTCCAGAAAATCTCAGGTGAGCATATGGGAGCCAGTTAAGTGGATGGTGAAAGTACTGACCTGTTTGACCATCAGCTGAGCAGAGGAAAACCCTGTCAGCACCCTTCCACTCACATCAGGGTGTTATTTTGTGAAATAGGATGCCAGTTGTTTTAGTAACTACAATTACTCAAGAGTCTTGTTAGAGAAAAATATAGGTCATTAACGTGGCAGCAGCATATGAGGGCTGGTCATAGATTTCTCTCAAAACTGTTTTAATAGGAAATTGGGCTTTTGATTAAACCAAATGGTCAAGATTGAGTATCTATTTACCAAGGAAAATTACAAATTTAATTGACAAACACTAGAATGTTTTCCCTGAAAACTGGTTTTCCTTTATGCTTCTGCCATAAACATTCACAAAGGAGAGCTTGCTGTAGGCAGACTGGTCATAGACAGCAAGGAAATATGTGCTGCTGAAGAAAGAGATATTTGTTTTTTGTGAACTGCTCACATTTTCCACCAGCTGACCAGAAGTCATGAGGTTTACCTTCAATCTCAGAGCAGACCATGTGGCGGTGGTAGCATAACTGAGCATAAAGATGTTTTCTTTGGGTTGCCTGAACAAAATGAAAGTCTGACGGATAACTGCCCCCCTAAAAAGACAAGCCCGAGGTCTACATATTCCTCAAGAACTGTCAATAACAAACATAAAAGTTCGAAGGGGTGAAGGGAAAGACAAAAGATAGCATTTAGGCTTTACGTGTTGATTCTATCAACAAAAACAAGTTTATCTAGCTTTATGGTGACCGTGGAGTTCAAATTAAAGCTCAAATTCAGAGCATTTGTCCTTCTACTAAATTCAGAGTTCATGGAAATATGCAGAATTTCTATTCTACATATAATATGCCACATATTTTCATATATATAATATATTCCAGGTTTAAACTATTTGAGACAGTAGAAATTTTTCTGGTTCTTCTATGATATTGTGAGCACATTTAAAGCTTACCCTTTTATGTATGATGAGAAAATTATAAGAAAACTTTTTAAAAACTGCTTAAGTGACAGAGCAGTTAAAAATCACCATTTCCCTCCTAAAGTTTTTACCACACGTTTTACGAATATCACCTAAAACAGTTTTATTACTCCACTTATGGGTTTTTATGGTTTTTAATTATTAAAACTGTACTTCTGAGTAAGTGTCCTTCTGTTGTAACACTGAAGAGAATTCGCATCTAATTACTGGATACCAGCATGTGCTTTAAACCTGAAGAACATTTAAATATTTTAAATAGTACTTTAATCCTATTAGTTTTGAAAATGATAAAGGTCAATTGTAAAGTAAACTGGCAGCATGGCTCTGCTTTAGCGCTGTTTCTCAGGCAACACACACTGTTTTTCTGTGATTCACCACACAGAAGACATCAAAATGACACAAGACATCCTAAGGCTACCTTATCCTGGAGGCAGAAGCAAGAATGTGCATTTTGCATCTTCACACACTCACCAGCACGCTTGAGCTTTTGCACACCAAAGAAAGTGGGAAGCTGCTGTTCAAATCTCACCCACCTCCTTCTTTACAGTTTTTTCAACTATATAGAACGCTTTGTGCTCACTCATTGAAATCTGCATGGATTTAAGGAAATATGCCACAGACAGCAATAGCAATAAAAGGTTTCTTTTACCCCATTGTGCCTTTTGCACCATGCTCGTCCATCAAATATCACTTACACGTAAATAAGGCTAATGCAGCAGAAAGAAGCAAAATTCAACCTGCAAAATCTTTGAATGTAAAAAACAGAACAACAAACCAATCAACCAACCTGCTTTGCTTATGTAGTATCTACTACATAACCTCAATAAAGCATGGCTTTTTGCATCCTGAAATCTTACAGAATTGTTGCATATAGACTCAAATTCGGAAGACAAAGTGGGGTACAAGCAAAGTCAGAAAAAAAATCTAAGACGATCATACATTTTACACAATTTTACAGTGATATTAAGGGCATATGAAAAACACTGAATCTAGAACTATCAAGTGAACGAATCTTACTGAAGTCAGGAAATTATCTGAAAGGAAAATAATGTCTTATTATCTCTAGAATTCAACGCTCAAAATACTTTATATTCAACAACAAATAGAAGATGGTATTGAAAATAACGGACGAAAATACTAGACAATTAAATAGTGTGAATTGCTGATGATGATAAAACCAGGCTGAGTGGATTTCATGTTTCCTTTTGTGTGTGAAGTAGCAAAAGCAGCAAGATATAGTTAGTCTTGGAACACAATATGGTACACCAGGCCTACAGTATCTTGGAAAGAACAAGACATTACAGAATGTGATGGAGATACCAAGGCCATCTGCGCGGTCATTCATGTAGAAACTTCAAGCTACAGTGGAAAAGTAGGAAGAGTCTCTACAGGATGTTGGACCCTAACAAATTAATGCAAGTTTTGCTCTCGTGTGAACATAAGGCGCTGCCATCTCAACACTGAATTTTTGAACATATAAAATCAGAGCAAGAGTCATTTGAAAAAGAAATTCTATGCTCAACAAAGTCTAATTTTTCTCCTACATCTTAATTTCAGTGGGGGTATAAAATTCTGAGTACTAAGCATGTGAGTAATGATTTGTTGAATTAGGTCCAAATTGTTAGCTTGCCTGAACCAAGTCAGATGAAGCAGATGTGGGCAGCTTAAACTCAAGAACAGCTATTTTCTCATTTTCTTTCCTTAATTTTAGACATCATACCTTGTCCAATTTAAACCCCTGGCACCCCACTAAATCATTCTTCAAAACAAAAATTGCATGAACAGCCTTAATTCCACTTTACATATCACTAAGAACAAAAAGTGTTCAGCTTAGCAGGCACTCCAAATGAAATATTTCCTGTCCTAGCAGACATTAGCTCTCTCTACTCCAGCTGTATTTTTCCATCTTATTCTATACTTCTCTGGTAGAACCCTGTTGCCTTGCTAGGAAAATATATGATGAAATTAGCATACTGGCCAACAGTGAATCACACCTGGTAGTGATAATGTGCAGTTTTACATATGTCTCCACTACTTGTCCCTGTTCAACAGAAAATATCAAAGTCATATTTTATGCTATTTTATACCTACATAGGTATATTTCTCTAATACGTTTCACTAATCTGCGGACACAAATATATATATATTCACATATCTTTCACAAGCTTTCCTAATTCATCATCAATCTCACATAGACTTTTAGTATAGCAGTACATGCTGCATCTGCTGCTATATTTAAACTTCACATTGTTGTCTTAAAATTAACGCTATTCTGTAAAAGCGTACACGTTATTTTAACAGAAATCATAAGGTGATGTTCTTCAGCAAGGTAGCTGCTCCTGAGTACAGCTATGTTGCAATCATTTTTGCTACTCCAGAATAAGTTTGTAAAATGTGAAATTTTCTTCCCGATCTATCAAGCTAACAACAAAACATTTTGGAGATTTTTCTGCTAAAGCCAGAGAAGAAAAGGTATCAGTGTCAGATTACACTAGTATTAGGGCTATGATAACATTTGTGCATAAAATTTCAGCAAGAGCCTTTCTGTCTGACCTAGACTGCACAATCTTCACATGGTCAAGAGCCCCAAACCCCATCAAGAGCTGAAGGGAATGGGAACTTTACAAGTGGTGCTCAAGCAGAATGTGACAACAGCATCCTCGGGGGATCCATCGCTCCTTGCAGAACTGGCTAGGGCTGGGCATGCTGACTGTTGGCCTTTAGACAGCTTCCAAGCTCGTTCCTCTCACTGCTCCCTAAGGTCACACCAATTCCTTAAGAGCGTATATGAGATAGCTTTAGCACAGGAATTACTTGTGAACTGTCAAAGAGGCAGGTAGCACCTACCTGTCCCTCTGAGCCACTGTAACTATATAAAATGGGAAACTCAGTGGGAGTTATTGAGAAATCTCTGTACAACATCCGGCCACTCACCTGGAAGTCCCTAGTTTGAATAAGGCAGAGCAGGAATTCGAGGTTTCCAGGCAAACATCGTGAAGTCTCATGCTCTGCAGTTCCCCCCTTCATCTCAGGGGAGCTTAGGCAAAATTGGTACATTCCTAAGAAAAAGTTTTTCTATAAATTAGACTTTTCTGGAAAAATAAATGAAGCATTTTCCAGTCATTTCCACTGCTGATCTACTCTTGCTTTCTGTCTGGCAGACATCCCTTAAAACTGGGATAAAAAAAAACAAAAAAATTTTTATTTGTCATGTTCTACTTCAGTCTGATTTAGCATAACACTGCAGTACTGTTCTGTGTCTTTTATATCCCCAATCACTTGATTACCGACTTGCATCACTGCTGAACCCTGGCCCATACAAAGGAGGGAACACAGTGACAGTCAGCCAGAACAACACAAACAGCTGCTTGTCTAGACATATTAGTAGAGTCCTGAAACCTAGGCAGCCTGGTGACCTAATCTAAAAAAATTTGCACCACTACTCTTGAAATGTTTCCTTATGATTATGTAACTCTATTCATTTATTTTCACTAGAAAACATAAAAAAGTAGGCAAAAGAAATCATGAATCATTTCCCCCTTGGTTCCTAACTAACAGTATGATTCAAAGGGAGGTATCTGCAAGCTTCTTTCTCTAATGAAAAACTCCCAAGAATAGCATATTCTATAACATGAAGGGACAAATTAATAACTGTTAAAATCTAATTATTTTCTTTGTTATGTATACTTATTTTGCTGTGGCAACTATTTGTTTATAATCCATGAAGTTATTTGAAAGGCCTATTTCATGTTCCACCTCCGATTTAATTAGAAGACAACATTCACTTTACAGTAAACAAAAAAGTTTACCTTTTTATTTAATTTCCCAGGTGAGTTTATCATTTCATTTCTTTGCTTTTTTATATCCCCTTCTAACTGGAAATAGGTGGTTCCACTCAATTAAAATGTGCACATAAACTCCACTAAATATGCACTAGATTTCCACCAATGACACTTGGCATCCACACAATTCTCACACAATCGTTCTATAGCAGTCAAAGTTACAGGTTCCTCAAATTCTGAAGAAAAAATAAATACATTTTTAAAAAGAAAAGAAGATAATGGGGGTTGACTTATCCTAATCATAACATCTAGCAGTCAAAGCATCTGTAGTCAAAGCAAGGATGAAGTTCTGGAGTCATCGGCTTGAACTCTGGTTGCTTTGCTTCCCTCTCCTTGTTTTTTTGAGTGTTTTTTCAGTCATAAGTATATCAGGGTGTCAGTGATCCAACCTGCAACTTTTCCTGTCCTCAGCTAGTGATTACACCTTTGAAAATGTGGCACCTTTGAAGACTAAGCAAAGGACTCCAAGTTTCAAGAGCATTTAATGGCTAGAGACATTCTGACTTTCTTGGCTACTGAGAATGAGGCTTAGAGGTAGTCAGAATGAATAAGGGGATCTGAATTTGAACCTCCTTTTTTGTCAGTTTAATGTTTGGCATTTCTGTGGCCTAAAAAGACTAGGGAAATCATTTAAGAACTAATGAAGAGCTATTTACCTCCTAAATCTTCTTCCCTTGAGTAATGAAATAATTACCCTCCCATAATCATGGAAATATTCAACTTGAATGCTAAATTGAGCTGTTGTGAAAAGTGGTAGTGATGTTACATAGGTGATCACCATGGTAACGTTTGGAAACTGCACCGTCGTCAAGCCAAGAATATAGTTTTGCTTTTCCCATAAGAACAGAATAAGAGACCAGGACTGAACTCTTCCAAGATCCCATAACAATAAGTAAAAGTGAACATTTATCTGTGTTCCCCACTGGGATGAAAGCTTAAAAGAAAAAATAAAAAGAAAAAAAAGAAAAAAAAGAAACAACCACCAGCACACCGTCCATAAACTGAATTGCTTTATACTGTGGTATTACTGTTTGTTAGTTTTGTTTTGTTTACTCTCTGTACGTTAACCTAAGGCAGATCCCAAAGGAACAACATAGTGGGACTATGAGGAGAAATTGGAAGATTTTATTTACATAAATTAGATAATTAGATATCCTGCAAACTGTTAGAGAAGTTACTTACCTTTTAAACTGGGGCTCTTCTATACAAGAGCCCACTCTTTCTGCTTACTCACTTTAGGCTTATGCAATAAGATTTTCTAAACCAGTAGCAGTCACTGGGACTGCACCTGAAACTTATTCACTTTGGGCTACCCAGTCCCAGAACCCTGAGCATAAATCTTGCTCACTGTTCAAGGGACGGTTCAACCGATGATCAAGAATGTTTTCACCAACAGTCTGAAAGATACAACAAAAGACCGTATGCTGAATACTATCCAGGAACAGTCTGAGATGAAGTCTCACAAATGATGTTGCAAAACATATAGGATAGTACAAAAAAGAAAGATAGCTTAGACAGATTTTCTCAGAAAACAAGCCATGAGCTAAAGTGTTTTGAAATGATCAACCACAAGTAACAGGGACAGGAGTATCTGTCAAAGCCAAAGGAGCTAAATGTCACCCAATGCAAGGATGCCATGATTTTCACTTTAACAGTTGCTTTGCTGCTTAAACACCACGTGGTGTGAAAGCATCACTGTTCAAAGGGGAGATTAGGTATCTGGGATACCAAATTTTACATTAAGCAGTATAAAGAGACTGAACTGTCAATAATGTTAGAGAAGGCCAGACTGAAAGCCCATAACGATAGGGCACACAGTGCAGTGGAGACGGTAGGCAGGATATCCAAGCTACATCTCTCATTTACAGCTTAAATAAGAAGTAGAAAGTGGGGATAGTTGTTCCTGAAATGTGCAGTTCATAAAAAAATCCAGATCAGAAAAGAGAAGCTCTTCAGAAAGGATGCACACTTCTAGTAAATTACCAGGAAGTGGAGGATTAAATCCTCCTGTAAAAGATATTGTTTCTACTACAAAGTTATGGACCTGAGGAAGATTCACAGGCAGCTAACCTCATTCATTCCTAGAGGTGTATACGGAAATCTTCCTGCCAGGATCCTGGAATAGAATGGCAGCTGGTGAGGTAAGAACAGCAATAAAGATAATCTATCTAGGATCTGAAAGATCGACAGCCCCCCTTGAGCTACCAGTTGACCTATGGAGCACCTAACGACTATGGATAGTAGCCTTCTAAAGGCCTAGGTTCATCTAGCGGCAAATGAATGAAACTATTTGCTGACGAGGATGGGATTCATCTCTCCTACCTCTAGCTACCTGAAAATTAGGCATCTAGCGTAAACTGTTAATGACGTGATCATTGAATATCCACAAAGGGTAATACACCCTATTTTAAATTCCTACCTTAGGATAGGACAACTACGCTCCGGATGCTGCTACTTCTCTCCCATTCTACACAGTACAGTTTTATTTCCTAAAAACGTCTTTGCATATGTTAAATTCTGCAGGACATAAGCTGCTTTTACTGCATATGAACTCCAGCTTGAACCAAAAAACACACTGCTGACAGCTGCCTACTGGTAATGTCCCAAAAACCACACTGCTCACAGCTGCCTACTGGTAATGTCAAGCATGGGATGGGACTGATGCAATGCTGTTATTTTGCCTGAAGATCCCTGCCACCCAACAGTTGCAGTGACAAAGTGGAACACTGCAAAAGGCCGCCAAAGTTCTGCACCAGTGAAATGGAAGCAGAGGCTCTTGCTGCAAAGGATTCTCCCTACCTGCTTTGCACAGAAGGAGAAGATGCAGATAGTGTGAAGAAAGTAGGGCTCAAGATCACTGTGACCGATGTAGAGAGGTGCCGAGGCAGAAATAGCATGTGATACCAACTGAAAAATAGATGCTTTAGCCAAGTACTGTCAAGCCAAGTCAGAGACTTTTAGACTGTTCCAAAGGCAGAAGATCAGTGAGGAGCGTTAGGCTTTGAGCAGCACTCCTTTCTTCCGTGGACAGCAGGGGCATCTGACTGATACAAGACTGCCTACAGTTCACTCTTAGAGACTTTAGAAGCTGTAAGAGGCCTCTTTATTCCCGGAGAGCCTGGGATAACCACTTTAACAGATGATGCACTTGTAGTAGGCTATGCTTGTGTGAAAGAAACAGCACATTCCTTCCCTGGAAGAACTTCTGAGTCATATGCCCTTTTCTGCAACGCTGCCATCGAAGCAATTTTAAACATGCTTCTCAGGCTGTGGGTCAGTTGTCCTTTTCAGAAGCCTTTCCATTTTCATAAACATAGCACTTTCAAGTGACAGACCTGTTTGTCTCCTTGCCTTGCGTGGGATCATACAGATTATCCTCTCACGACCCGCTCCCAGAGCTGCTTTCTGGAACTCTCCTGATGAAAGCGAAGATACCAAAGGGGGCTAAGCATGCCAACGGGTTTGTCCCCTTGAGAGCCTGTCGGTAAATCTGTGGAGACAAGAAACAACCCTTTCAAAACAAAGATTATAGCTCTTTGCCAAAGAACACAGAATTTAGGAAAATGAGTCCAAAGCACAGAAGAGTGTTATCTAAATATTTCATTACCTCAGCCTAACCACTTTATTCCAAGTAAAGAGGGATCCAGCTCTTTCCTGCCTCTCCTGGAAGACACAGCTGTTTTGCTTATAGTACTCTCCCTCACTGCCTGTGTTAGATTCAACCTGCTGACGAAGCCTTATTCCCTTTGATGTAAAGTTAGGGCCTGAGAGAAATAAGTCTAGTCCAGGCAAAGATTTTTTAGGTCAGGGGGAGAAAAACCACAGGTATTCACTAATTAATATCTTCCCCATTGTGTCCTCCAGGAGTATTAGTATTATCTAGGATGGTTTCTTATCTCTGCCTTTTTCTCTGCCCCTTGGTTTATCTCTCAGTCTCTTTGATTTTACTCTGTGCTGGCTAATATGTAGCCAAGCTGTTTACTTTTTTTTAATAAAAAGCAAAGCTTGTGGCTCTCTTACTCTACTTAGAGTCATATTAGAGTCTGGGGTGTATTTCATGAATGATTTTAAAGTTTTAAAAAAGCTACAGTTGTCACATAAGCAGAAAAACATTATATGTTCATCATACAAAGGCACACCCTCCTGGAGAACAGGTTTCTGCCTTGGTATTAAAACAGTAAATTCATCGTTCATTTTCTGCTTGCTCCTCTTGGCCACTGGGTTATACAAGCAAGAAAAGGCCATGCAATGAAACCAGCTGCTCTGACTGTTGTAACAGCAGCTTACAAGAGCCATTACAGAGCCTAAAGGAAAACTCAGGCAGTTCTGTGCGGTCCCTGTGGGTGGCAAACAGGACTGCCTGGTGTCTGGCCATATCCTTATGCCCTCTGAAGTAGCAGAGCACGGCCTACTGAGCATACACACCGCTATCGTCGGTCAAAAGATTTGGATCTCACACACAGGGGATGCACGTATGACAGGAATGGGATCCCTGTACATGGCGAGTAAGAAAAGAAAGGAAGGAACATTCACGCATCAAAACAGTGCACCAAAAAAACCATCTCATCAGGTTTAAATTACTCTTCATCCAGACATTCCTCGCAGGTCATATATTCTCAGCTTCCAATAACTCCCAGTGCTCTCATCCGTATTATCTCTGTTTGGTCCATGTTTTATTTAACGGTAGTCCAGATCAAACGTTTCTGGTGTTGAATACAGTGAAAGCATAATTTCTCATATATCTGTGTTATCCCATATGTGTATGTCTTAGTGTTGCATTTGTCTTTTTTGCAAGAGCATTTCAATTTTTATTTGCTTCCCACCTATGGTCCACTATGATGACCACATCCTATCCTGCAAAATTTTTATCTACATGGAGAGTACTGGTTGTTTTACACATATTTGCAAACTCAGTACCCCACACCTCAGTGGCAACTCCTATAAGTTTGGTTACACCTGCAAATTTAATAGGCTGCACTCTAGCCCATTATTCAGGCTATAATAAAAATAAGAATATCATCAGATCCAGGACAGAACCCATTGGATGCTCACTCAGCATTCACTTTGGCAGCAGACCAATAACTACATCCTCTGCATATGTCTCCTTACACTTCAGTACATTTCCAGCAATTGAAATAAAGCTGGGGGTTTCATACAGTCTTCACTTTTCCCGCTTTTTATAATTACTACATTTGTATTTTTTTCAGCATTTAGGTAACTGCTCTGTCCTTCAGAGGTTCCTGCAGATAACTTAGAGGCTCTGAGAGTTCATCAACCAGCCTTTTAAGTACTGAGGACAAAGTTCAGCTGACATGAAAACATCTAAATTATATACATACCATGTAACCTGTTTCTTCCTTATTCTTTCCTGTTGGTGCTGGTATTAGCCACCTTATTGCAGTTGACCTTTTTACTGAAATCTGACACAAAAGACATAAAACACTTGAGCCTTTTCATCGTCACCCACCAATAGCCTTTCCTCTCTCTTGAATAGTTTCTCTGATTTATATGCTTGCAGTTGGCCTTAGTGAGCTGACCTAGTTTCCACTTTATGAGATCTTCCTTCTTATGTTTGAAGTGTGAGAAGAGCTCTTGATTTAGCCAACTCAGGCTCTTACTGTACTTCCTATCTTTCTTCCTCAATGGGATAATTTGCACTGTGCTCTTAATAGTATTTCTTTAAGGAAATGCTAGATCTCTCATTTTCCCTTTTTCACTTAAACCAGCCTTCAGAAAATGTTACCGCCACCATGCATATGGTATACACGTTTACCCCATGTCCTCTAATATGAGCCCTGATAAGAACATCAAGGATCACAAAAATCAGGTTCGTATTACTATTATGTTTTATTTCAGGCAGTTACTGGACTGTTGATAAACAGGTCCTTCACTTCACCCAAGAGCAGCTGAATTCATTTATGCCATTCCACATCTTGTAAATAGCAGGCTTCCTTCAAACTATTTTAATTTGATTGATATGGAATTCATTAACAAATGAAGGATTCAATAATCACTAGTTGTGAGTTCGGTTAAAAATAATATGTAGGTACCTACAAGTGATAGCTATGCATCTCATTTTTCTTGAGATGCCACTATGATGCCTATCCCATTTCTCCTGGGTATTTCTACCTCCAGTAGATTCATTCCTTTTCCTTGAAGACACTCTAGTCAATATTGAGAAGTCTTGCTAATACACTGTTCCCAAGATTTCTAAGCAGCTGTAGCATCTCTTGGCATTGCTACACAAACAACAGCACAAAGAGCAAGAAATATGATGTTTACAAGCATGTCAGTCTCTTAGATCTACATCCATTGGTACTGGGTTTGTTTTTTTTGTTTTTTTTTTTTTTTGACAGTTCTATTCAACTGCTTTTAGTAGAGTTATCAAGGTTTGGGTTCCCTTCACTTTGAAGGGATCCCAAGCTCTTAACACGAAGTAAGTGCAATTTCTTTTAGGCCAAACATGAAAGTGTGAGAATTTTCAGTGCATAATACAATCTAAGAAAAAGAAAAATCTATCCAATAATAGCAATTTTATGACCAAGGAGGACCAAGGATTGATCCTTATCCTCTATAAAGATTTTAGTGAAGAAACAGGGAGAGAATTAAACAGTTTCAATTTTTCAAAACCATCTCAGTAATTTAAGAGCACATATGCCATTGATTTGTGCTCTTGTTATTTAGTCACGTTTGAAAATCTCTCCTTTATACTACTAAATTATCGGCACTCCTTGTCTCTAACGTTACTAAAATAAAAGCATAGCTTGTCTGGAGTTGGGCAGCTGTTTATAATGCAAATTAGTAAGCCTTTTTTCCCCAATAAAAAATGATTAATTTACAGTGTTTAGCAAGTTTACATTCTGGTCCAGACAAGATAAACCAGTCACACAAAATTATTTTGAAATCCAGTCAACATATCTTCAGTAAATATGCTTTGAAGTGTCAGAAATGAGAAAGCTAGCAATTTTTAATTCCTCCTGCTCCAAACTCTTAAGAGAAGAATACCTATCTATATCAAGTTTTTCTAGAAGTTCACTGAGTAAACATAATTTAGAACATCTTAATCAAAAGTGGCTATTTAAAATAAGCTTTATTCCGCCAAAAATATTCAGTACTTCAACTATTAAGGGTTCAAGATCTGACATGATGTCAGCCAACTGACATTCTAACAAGACAGAGCTAGAGATGAGAAAAAGCTACATGTGTCCTCAACTAACATCCTCAACATGCTGTGCCATTCTGTGAACAGAAGGTTGGACACAAGTCCTAAAATCTTACATTCTATCCTGAAAAAAGCAGTGGCACAAAGTTGCACCTACCTAGACAACATCCAAGAATCAACTGTGACTCGGAAAGTAACAAACTATGTATAATTTTCTCTTTCTTCTGAAGAAAGGGGAATAAATTACTTGGCTTTGACACCAAGGAGGTCTGGTGAGCAGAGGGAATGGCACCAATTTTACTTTTACTCTGCTTGCTTTAATCCCCATAGAGAAAAGCAGAAGCCTATCCTACATATGTCCTCCTGACGACTCACCGTTTGTGAAGGGTGCAAGAGGGTGCTCACTGGACTCCATTGCTAAGTGATGTATATGGAGCAGCATATTACATTGTACAATGTATAGTAAATTATACTAGACGTTAGTGTGTGAAGCAGTGATGTCCAAATTTTAACAGTGATGTGCTTAGTAAAAACTAATTTAACAAAAAGTTGCTTCATGTTCAAGCTGTAAACTATCAAAGGGTATTAACAACTAGAGACATCAGATACTTTACATAATATGAGCTTTTCCATATTATAATCTAAAATCTGTGCTCTTTACTAAAAACATAGGCAACATTATTTTCCTAAATGTCTTGCTGTCACCAGGATAAGAGGCTTAAGAGTCGCTCCCTGCTCCAGCCTCTTCTGGCCACTCACGGTCCAAGGGCTCTGTGACAACATAGTGAGAAATGATACTGAGGAAGGGAGTCACGACAATGAAAGTGCCATACATTTCTCACATTGTGAATTTGGCAGTCTAGCTTACAGAGGCTGAATCAGCAGTGGCAACTACTCAGTCCTAAACATGCAGCTGGGTGCTTCTGGTGAATGACTAGTATCTAGCCATGTACTGTCCTGCAAAGACAGGAGGAAGAGGGCCATGGAGGGTGGGGTATGCTCCACTCAAGACCCAGTCACTTCTGCAGTCACCAGGGAACACAGACCAGGCCCTTCTAGCCCTACCTCGGTGCTAGCTGCTGCCCTTTGAGAAAGAGGTCCGAGTTTTACAGCTTAAGCTGACAATGGAAACTTTCTAGAAGGCCTTTCAGAGATGAGAGAAAGTCACTATTTATTTACATAGTTCATGACTTTAAAATAAGATTTTTATTTCTGATTAATACTATGTATACAAACAACCTGTATTATTCCCCATAAAAGTTAATAAAAAGGAACACTTAGTACTTGCACTCATGCCACAGGCAATACCCACAAAATGTTAATTGAAACAACAGCCCTCTGGCTTATAGCAGTGGCCAGTAAACACATGGATATACCGAATTTGGTGCATTAACGTGTCAGAGAATGAACAGCACAGTAAGAAAGAATAAGGCCTGAAACAGCACGCATTTCAGAGGACTCCAAGGAAACTGTGTTGTAAGTGTTAGCGGGAGAGTTGACATTTTGTTCCTTATGCAGAACGTAGTTGGTAGTGTGAGGCTTGCTTATGCTATGTACATTACACCATGCTTTGCTGGTTTAGTTGCACAGATCAGAAGAGGAAAAAGGTGAAAACTAAATCCTTCCAATTTCTTATTCTTACCCACCCATTTATTCTGGAGAAAACGTCCATTGATATAATGCTTTTCCCAGATCTTCTTGCCTCAGGACCTTGATTGATGGTTATTTGCAGTCACAAGATACCTCTTCATCAGCAGATCCTGATGTAACTTATTTTAAGAACTAGATTCTGACAAGTTTGCCTAGAAGCATTTACTTAATGCCTAGAAGCATTAAGTGAACAATCTTAACATTAACAGAAGAACTCACAAAGCAAACTGATTCTTGATGTGAATAAAATCCCACCCCTAATTATCAATGATAATCTTTCAGGTTATACCACTTTCATAAGGTTTAATTGCCTGTTTTGCAGATATTGGACATCACAATTCCTATTTAGATGTGATTAAATCTTTACTGAGGCAAGGAAATGAATTGTGAGTTTGTGTGCAAATTCTGCGCAAAATAAATTATTTGATAAACTAAAAATCAGATTTCTAAGTGCTACAGAATTTGATTCTATAAAAAGTATTGTAAATTAAACTAACAAAGTACAAGAAAACATCAGGAGAATGTCCTTTCATATTCCATTTCTTAACTAGAAAATACTATGCAGAAACTAAATTCTTGTCTACAAACAGTTTTTATTAAGAGCTGATTTTCTTTTAATTTAGAGTCTGAATATCATTCTTGTTAATGCCATACCCTGTTTTATAAGCAGAAAAATCCTTCTTCTTGACTTTGTCAGTTGAAGTCTTCATTGACAGATGATTCAAACAGAACTAGGTAAAGACGATACAAATTCTCTAAAGAAAGCAATTCTTTTCAGAGTTTGCCAGGCTCCGTTTCTAGTCTTCAGTGTCCAATTTATTTGTGACAACAAATTTTGATCGACTGCTTGACTGAAAACTGTCCCAGACAAGACCCTCTTGATATTCTCAGTCTTTTCTTCCTGAGATCCCCAGAAAATGAAGCAGTGCCTTTTGCTGTTCTTTTATCAGTCCTTACAACTCTGTATCTCTATATGGCATGAAAGACTCCAGATCTAAAGATAATCAAGACCACATGACTGAAGAGTGAGCCAATTGTATGCAGATCTAGGATCCAACACTGTAAGGTTAATGCTTGCTTGCTGAAAGCATATAATCATTTTGAAGCATCCTTCTTTATTAAAAAAAAAAAAAGAAAAAGAAAAAAGAAGAATGTCAAAAAAAAAAAAAAACACAGAGCCTAATTTTATGTGCCTGGGAGTAGCTATCTAAGCTTCAGGCAATACAAACGCTGCTATTACTGGGGAGTAAAAGCTCTGCATAATTAACAAACATCATCAGCCTTACAGTTCCTGTAGAATGTAGTAAGTTCCTTGCCTGAAGGCTGCTCTCAGCCTAGTAAGTCTGTTTACCCTGTCCAAGATTAGATTAGTTTAATTATTATGAAAAAGACTGCTAAGATCTTACAGCCTAATTATGCAAATGTTTCTAAATGTTCACAAAAGTAATTTATTTATTTGGAGATAAATGAATCTGTTTTGTCATAAACCAGATTGCAGTCCTGGCAATGTACAAGCAGGGTTATGTGCCCTTAGGCGTATCTTTCACCACAAATATCAGTGGGACCCCTGGATTACAACATTTATAAATACGTAAATGTTTTTTAGCAGGTTTTTATTGTTTTTGTAAATTATAGTAATCCCAGAAAGAACTATCACAGGTTTAATACTCACCAACCTTGTTATGAAAACAGGGTTTCTCAGCAGAAGCATTTAAAAGATGCTAACAGCTAAAACATTCCTGGTAGACCTATTAAGGTGCACCTGTTTTATTATGCTTTGGAACCGATATCTTCAAAAGAGTTCTCCCCTCCTAGTACAGACTCTTGATGCTAAAATAACCTGCATCAATAAAGTACTATTATGCTAAATAGGGAGGTAGTGTTCTTGAGGCATACAGTGCTAAGCTTAACTGAAAGTAACCCCTTTATACATTAGGAATTCTGTAGGTTTTGCTCATAAACCTCATTGTGGCTTAGAGATTTTATTCTTCATCTATTTGTAATTACATGACAACACATGAAATAGATGCAGAAAAAACTGTTCTATATTTAGCTACCGCTCTAGCTTCATTGCTATTATCATGGAGATAACCCCTAGGCAGCACACTGCTGCCTCTCGTGAACTCCTACGAACATTCAAGACAGTAGTTAAGTTTTGGAATGGTAGACACTGAAAATCTGGTCTTGACCAAGAAAACTGAAAGACTTGACATGTTGTGCAGCTATGTAAAATCAAGTAGGACATAAACCCAAAAGAAGATTCATCTTAAAGAGAGCTCAAACCTTTTCAGAATGAGACAGCAGCTTTACAAGCAGGAGATATTTTCTGCTCTGCAGAGCATATATTCCTGACTCACAGAAGCATCAACTTTTCAGAGAACTAAACCAACATGCACCTTTAAAATGCCAAACAAGAGGAAAGTTTAGCTAGATGTTAATAGCAAAGCGGGTGAAAGAGAATTGACATCTCTGTTAAACTGGAATATTTTGAGTCAAGTTCATTTAAACCGTAATGTCAATCTGACGCAATAATGCCTTTTGCCGTCACTGCTTATTTTCTACTTGAGACAATAGCACAACATTTTACTGGAAAGATATTGCACTAAAACCAACACAGAGTGACTTATTGATTTGTTTACAAATTAACTGTTCCTTAAACAAGCAGGGCAATGGCTCTATATGGGAATTATACCCACAGTTCTCCTGTGTATTAAATGGAGGATGTGAGCGATGGTTTTAACTGGCTGCTATGACATCACCATTATCATGGATATTCAAGACATTAGAAGCTGCTTGCTGTCAGTTAAATGATCACATCTCAAGTGCACCTGCTTTATAATTATTCATTTGGAGCAGGATCATTAACATATTCCTTAAGTCATTTACAGGCAATTTGACTCTACAGTAATGATTTTTTTCCCTCTTTGTAACAAATTAATGAGATATATATAAATACATGGGTACAGATGAAATTCACACAATTCATATCATAATTAGTGTATACCAAAGGTCTGAAGATTGTACAACTTGCATTTTTCCTGTTACAGGCAGCTATTCTGTAGTCACTTAACACATTATATTATATATATGATTCTTTTAAAAGAAATGCAACTGTCAATGTACTTTTTCTTCAATGGTGGATAGAAATGGAAATTTTTTCAGCAAGCATTATATTCACATTAAATACTGGCACCTTGGAATTAACATCTGTGGTCCAACTCACGAGTTTATATGATGAAAGCAGAAGAGCTAAGAAGCTTGAGATTTATTAAATCTATTTATTCAGCTACATAAATGACAGTTACCTGCCCACTGCCATCAACATAATGAACCTGCTTTCTGGCTGGACAATTCTGGGAATCACAGAGCTAATTTATAAGCATGAACAAACACAGAGGAGCATGTCCAAGCATCTACATCATAAATATTGTTAACTCATTTAGGATTTTTCCATAGTTCACATCCTGACAAGACCTCCGTAAAATTGTAAAATCTCTGTCATTAACATAAGATAGCGCTGATCTCATCTTGACTTTGTACATAAAGGTCTTTATAGCAGGCATTACTCTTGGGGTGCAAGATGCTTTAGGAGTGTCAGAAAGCTGCAGTGCACACTCATTTTTTCCCAAATTAATCTTTTCTGTATAACATGTGAGATGCAACAATTGCCTACTCCAGGCAGCACCTTTTCCTCTCTCACAAGGTGTGGCGGCCTGCAGAAATGCATTGCAGAGTTTCCACAAATCATTCCTACATACCATTTCCCCTTAGCTTGTGATTAACCAGTATTCCTGGCTTTCTGTGGACAGGCAGAGTGAGGAACAAGGGAACTAAACAAAATTGTTTTACTTTACTGTAAAATAATTCCCTCCTTTATCATATGCAAGAGAGGCAACACTGCTCTGTGAACCCCCCGAGCTGAGACTGCGAGGGCCTGCCCTGTGTCTCTAGAAGCTGTTTGTTACATTGGCAATGTGACTGTGAGCAGACGACCTTCTGCAGGCACAGGGAGAAGACAGCTGGGGCACAGGAGCATTTCTTCTAACCTATCCCCCTGAAAACGTGCGGAAAACAGCTGCCATTTAAGGAAATTTGTTCCTTTACAGAGACAAAAGCTGCTCTTCAGGAGTGATTTGGGAGTGTCCAGAGAGCCAACTGCAGCTAGGAAAAAAAATAATATTTCCAGCTTCCCTTCAGTTTGATGATAGAAGGCTCCCAAGGGTGCTGGAAGGGCCCTGAATGTATCTGCACCAGGGCAATCAGCTCTGCCACTGCAGAGCTATACTTCTTGGGCAAGTCCATAAGAGGAACCTTGGAAAGAGCAGCTGCATACCAGCATAGGGAGCTCTGGTGTAGCACTTTATAATTCAAGACATGAGACCAAGGGACTCTGGATGATGCACATGACCCCATGTGACTAACAGAAGCAGAAAAACTCCTGGCTTCATCTGCAGTTACTTTATTTTCGACTTCCAGTTGAAATTTTGGCCTTACTAAGACAATGGAATTTTTCTATTCACTTCTGCAGCCGTCAAGCTACCAGGCAGCAATGGTGAACCAATGGCATGCGAGAAACTTGGTACTGTGATGCAAACATCCCTGAGCTTTTGTGATCTGTTACCCTAATTACCCTGAGGAAATTACAGCACCCTTTCTGGAATAAAAGCGTTATAAAAATAATAGTTTGTTATATGGTTATCAAATTTTCCAGTTACAATGTGTCAATTTGACAGGTGCATAAAAAATTAAATCAACATATTTACTAATGTCGTCGGTGGGTGAAGGCACCACCATTATTACAAACGTTACAGAAAGCTGAAGAATACTAATTACCAAATGGCACACCAGTCATAAAATCGTAGTATAGAGACGCTGTGGTAGAAGGAAACAGAAGATGAACCCTCCATATTTCTTCAGGTTATAAACCACGTAGATTTAGATAATCTCTCTATGTAACAATACCTATCACACAGGGTATGTATCATTCCCAAGCATCATTTAGAAACAGAGATTCAAAAAGACTGCTTAGACCTTTGATTATTACACTCACTCCATCAGGGTAATTTACTGTTTTTAATATACAAGTAAAATGCTACACCAAAAGAAACACTGGATTATAATTTATTCTACATTACTGAAAGACACTCCTTCCAACAGTGTATTCTGCGTTATTGAAGAATGAACATTTGCCCTCCCTCTTCTCCCAGCTGTAGCTCACGTCACAGTTACCAGACCAGATGCTCTGCTGCCCCTTCTCAGGATCTTGCCAAAGCCACACCACTTGTGTCAGGCCTTGGGGTTTCAGCTCCCCCAAGACAGAATCCTACAATTCACCAGCTCTTCGATCAGGATCTGGAATACATGTCCCTGCACACCAGTCGTGATTACTCCTTGCCCAATAAAGAGTTACCCTGTGCTACATCATGACAGCAGCTGATTAAAGCAACTCACAAACAACAGAAAGGGTGGAAAGCCCTCAATGCCAAGGTAGAAATCCAAAGGACAGTCCTGCGCATGTATGTTGTTACTTAAGCACAACCTCTTCCACCAGTACTGGAGCCAAGCAGTCTACATGCCCAATTTGCGAAAACCAGCAAGCGTTCCGTCAACAATTTCTCTGTGCCCTGATTCTTCTTAGAGTCTGAGCGTTTGTCTTTCTCCTCTTCCCCTTCTCTACCACCTCTTTCAAGCCCTTCTCAAACCATTATCCCTGGCCATCAAATTAGTCTTGGAAAGAGTAAACCATCCTACTCTGGATTGTTACTGTGGCACTTTAAATCGGAAGTTGACTTATCTGTGCCAGCTCTTTCCTTTTCCCGCTTTAAAGACTGTTTTACAGCCTTCCTTGACATAAAGCTGCATTCACTAAAGCAGCAATGCACAGGTTTGAAGAAATCCATAATACACATCAGAATAACACAGAGAGCTCATCATGACTCATTCTTACTTTCTCAGTGTTCACTGAGAGCATTTTTACATTCCTGAATTGCACAATACCACTGAACAGTGCCTGAGTGCCTTCTCTAGGTGATATAACTTGCCCCTTGCAATTTGTTGGATTTAAATTCAGAGCCAGAGCAGGGCTTTTGAGTGCCCTTCCTGTTCCTTCCCCAGCTCACTAGGTCCCCCAGCACTGCTTCCTCATCCTCAGCATCCCAGCAGCAGGCACTGCTGAGTGCACCTTCCAACCTCCCTGCACCCCTCAGCCACTGCCACTAGCTCACCATGACACCAGGGATCTACAACCTCTTTTTTAGATGGCAAAAGCAGCAGCAGCAAAGGGAGGTGGACATTATTTGCTTCTCTTTGCTGCATGGTTGGTGTGGACAAGTGAGGCAGATTATCCTGTTGCCCTCGTCTTTGCTATAGTTCTGCTTGCATCATCTACTGGTTTGTCAACTGAAAACATACGCCAAGGTAAAGCAGTTATCTTTAAGACGTTAACATTTACCAACAGTTCAGATACCCTGACATCTGACAAAAACTCTATGGAAATATTATGGCATCTGTATGTCTCACAAGCAAATACCCAAACTTAAATCAAGTGTTACATCATTTTCCATCTCTGATTATTCAAGTAAAAACCAAAATAAAGCAAAAGCAGGCTCCACAGTGCTTCACACTCAGAATAGATTTACTTCATTTTACTGAGGCTTTCTGTATCACTCATCACTGAGGTATCCGGAAACAACATGTTTTGCTCATGAGAACAATAGCGTGTAAATTCTGAATCTGAAATATTCATGAGCAATAAGTAATGACATTTACAGCTTAACACACGCACACTTTGGGCTTCTAATGAAAGATCAGAAAAAGCCAGAACGTAATGTAGCATTATCCTTTGTTTTGGGCTATTCTGAAAGAAACGTTCTACATAGGAAAATAGCTGGTAGAGCTGGGGAATTTCCAGACAGTTATAGCAGCTGCCTGGGAGGAGTTATGTGGCTTGTCTATGATAGAGGTCCTCTAGCACTAGCGAGTAACTCTTACAGAGCAGCATCCCACCAAGTAGAAGGGGATATTATTTCCCAGAACAGTGCTACTGATGGAGCAGGTCCGCTCAGGGCTAAAGCTCATCAATTATTATATATTGGTAAATATTTAACCCTCCTTCCCATGTTTTCTTGTTTTCTTTCATTTTGGTCTTTTTAGGAAAAGAAAATATTACATGATTTGGTAGAGAAAGTTTATTTCCATTGAATGGCTTGTCTGGGTTCTGAGATAGAAGACTAACAATCTGACAACATTATGTCTGATTTCATTTTTAAATCAACATTATAACGTTACAGATTTGCCAGTCTAATGCAACAATTATGCCACCGATTACCTCAGATCCTGCACTTTACTAACATATAGTCATGCTAACTTTCTTTAAATAGATATTACTCATGTGATACTTATTAGCATTTGACACAATTCAGTTTATTTTCCCAGAATTTGTTTGTGGCATAAAGTAGTTACATAACTTTCATTTGAAATTGACTTTTGATTTCAGTATTGCAGGTACTGACTTATAACAAATAGACTACTGATGCAGAAACAAACAAGTGCCACGTTCCTTTCTGCATCAAAATTAAAGGTATGTTGTAATTCTAGATGCAAAAGTTTCCCTAGATGTTCATTTATTACTGATATAACAAAAGAGCACTTTAGATTGATTTTAAATTTGATTTCTCCTCATTTTGTATCAGAGCCATTCCTTAACTCATAAATCCTTTGGAAAACAAAGCAGAGAAATGTTGAGGTCTTTAGAGAACGTCAAGCTAAATCAGGGCTGAATTTCCCATTTGTAATGAAATCAAGTATGCTGAAAGTGATCTACATCTTTGAAAAACAGGACTTTCAACACCTCAGAGCACCCATTTACTATCATATTTGAGGCTTAGGGTAGTCTTGTGCTAATCATCGCTTAAGTGCTTAGATAGACAACCAATCCCAAGAACATGCACTAGGCCAATGTGTGCTTTCAGCCTGCGCTCTCTGCCTTCATGGGGCATCCCAGGAAAGTGGCACTGCTCTTCCTTATCCAGCTCAGAGGAGGAAGAGTGCAGCGCACACCTTAACTCAGAAGCAGAAGCTAGAGGATTAGATACCATTTTCACTTTCCCCTTACTGAGGGCTCAAGTCTTCCCAGACCCACAACCTCTGTTCTTACCAGAAGGATGCTGTCTGCTCCTCCTTTTCTGCTTGAAGCAGGAGCCCTCCTCTGCTACATCCACGATCTCATCACTCTGTTTTCACATGGTTTGCAGCTTCATTACAAGCATTTTGCACATCTCTGGCTGGAACCTGAAGATGAAAACAGCTTTTTAATGTTCGCTGTAGTCTGGAAGAATCGTGCATTTATTCAACTGAAAGTGGTAACGATGAAGGGAAAAATATTATTTTCAACTCTACTTTCACTGCAACAATTCCAAGATGAGCCTATGAAGGTTCATTTGCAGTCTGTTACAAAGCAAATCAAGATATATATTTAATATCTAAATTGTGCACAGCAGCAGTACAGAAAGAAGAAACTGCTGATTATATAACTCAAGATTGGGCAAAAGAACATGCTGTTCACACGTACCAAGTATCAGCAGCCAAATGTTGAAGCAGTATCATTCCGTGCTCACTTTATGCGCCTTTGTGCAGAAACTGAGCTATAAAGACATTATAGGACACTTGCTTGTAATTGAGGTCCCTCATTGTAAAAATAGGGTCTACAGAATCAATAGTTTAAAGTGCCTGGCTACTGAAAACTGGAAGACATTAAAGCAGTCTTCCACAAGATGGCGCTCTCTCTCTCTCTCTCTGTTCCTGTTACTGACTCGGAGCAATGTGGAGAGAACATAAATAATATTCAGGACAAACAGACAATTACATACTTTGGAGGAGTAGGAGTGCCTCCACATGGGAGCAAAAATGCTTCACTGCATTAGGGTAGCTTGTATGATAGTCAAGTACTACACATCATCCAATTTCTACAGACTGCAAAGGGGCTAAAGGGTTTGCCAGGGTAACTTGAACGTAGGACTTTCCAGGCAGATGTGGAAAGGCATGAGCTTGCTCCACCTGTACTCCAGGCTGGTTGAATTCGATGCAGCTTCAGTTCATCAGTCACATAGGCCTAAGCACTAAGTCCCTGCCTTTCCAGGCTAACAAATGTTCAGTTTCTGGAGTGCATTTGAACAGATAGCTCCTGACCCACTACGCATAGACAGTGAGGCATCTTTGTAAACGTAAACAGATACTGGCTCTCCATCATTCAGAAAAACAAAACAATCAAAATAAAAAAATCCTTTCATAATTTTTTTTCTTTCTTTAGATATAACTCAGTTAGTCTCTTATATGTAAGCTATAGAAAAATATCTTTGTGACATCTGAGAACACATAACTATGCGTGGACTTACAGAGCCCCTTTTACTATCGTAATTTGTCTTGGACCTTTATGCATCTTCAACACATTTTCAGTGAAATGCACTTTACTGTACGTTATTATACCATTTAATGTGCTTACCTGAGATCTGTTGATAAGACTTATGCTTGGGAATGAGTGTGTTAGAGATTTATTTATGAAGGGCTCGTACACATTTACAGAAAATTCTCTCCGGAATGAAGTATCGCAACAACCTAAAATGCATTTGCCTGAAACAGAAATTGTAAGACCTTGCCTTGTTCCACTGATGCCAACAGCATTACGTTAGCTGAGAATCTGCCTGTATAGATATTTGCCGTTAAAAGAACCTGCGTTCTTTCCATGTCTTGTCTATGTCTGAGTTCCATCAGGCAGATTCACGACAGTTGCACTACCAAATAACTGACCTAACAAGCAAGAGACAAGCAAACAAAAAATCAAAATCAGGAGAGCGTGAGCATTTTTCACAGTGTTGCTTCCTTCATCCCCAAACAGTACGCTGGACACAGAGACAGCTTCAGGGAAAAGCATCTAGCACCAAACCTCTCTCTGTTGCTGCAAGTGGAAAGGGTCTGTAAGGGAAACCTTCAGTTCTGTGGGGTTCCTGGCATAGCTCAGAGTTGGTGCCATACTGCAGGTAATGTACAAGCTTCCTTAAGCACAAGCAGGGATACCCTCTTACTACGTGATAAACTTGAGGCAGCTTGCAACTCTAGACTACCTCACTTTTTCCATAGCGTAAGAGTGTATCACTGGCAATTACAGCAGAGCAGCCGGAATGCCATGGGATTACATTTTAACTTACCCTCATATGCCCATGCTTATTTGCTCCTGCAATATAACATCCTCAGACAGCCCCATTTTGATAGAGGGTGCACACAATGTGGTAGTCAGGGATCTTCTTTCTTCTTGGACCATTGTAATGCTGTCTCTGCAGAGCTGTAAGAGGGTAGCAGAAGCGCAGACCCACATCTGCCTTGATAATACCAGCAGAGAGTTCTCCTGCCATACAAGAATTTTTTAGTGAGCATTTGCAGCTACATTACATCTCCTTATCATAGTCTGAGCACGGGAAAATGCCTAAAGGGTCCTCCAAGAATATGGTCTATTAAACTGGCAAAAACAGGAGTAAGTCTAACGTCTAAAAGGAACGAAAAAATGGCACTTACTGTATTTTAGAAATGAGTAACATTTTTATGCAGCTAGAACTGGTCCTTGAGCACCTCTTTCTTACGACATAGTGGACCCCACGGCACACTTTTCCAACGCTATGGCTGCCTCTGTAACATTTTCCCGGTAAGAGAAAGGAGCTGTGTCTCACCCACACTGAAGCAGTCACATTTTGGTCCAAATTACAGGTGATATTACCTGCAGAAACCTGAGCTCTGGGAAGAGCAGTCATGCTGCCCTAGCTGCTACCAGTCAAGAGGAGGGCATGAAACTGAGGGATACCAAGGAAAACAAAAGAGCAATGTCTGAACTTTTAATGCATTGCTTATGATGTTGCTTCCATTAGCTTTCCGCTGAAGGAACTGCATTGTTTTCAGGATGGTTACAATAATATATACCAGCAGGAAACCAGAATCACACCGCCCTGCGCGCACAGCAACGCGCAGCATATCACTGCCACAATCATCCAGTTCCGTCTACATCTGCCACCATCAGCTGTGACTCATACCTCAGGGTTTACAGTGAGCTTCTGGCACTCGTTTCATATGCAGCCTTAAAACTAACCAAAGAAGAAAGAGAAATTTTTTTTCCTGCATTTTCTTTAGTTCTGGTAAGAAGTGCCAGGCATGTTTCACTTGCTGCTTAATAACTACTTCATTTCCCTGGCACATCAGACAAAGTCTGCCCCCAGTGCCCTCTCACAGCCCAGGGACTGACCATCTCCTCCGAAACACTGACCTCCCATCTCAGCAAACACTCCTGCCTTCTATTTGTTCAGACAGGTAGCAGTGACAGGTGAACGGAGTTCAATTATGATTTGGCAAGCTTTACACAGTAAAGTGCCTTTTTCTTCTATTGGGATAGGAAAAAAGAGGATTGTAATTTTCACCGAGCATAAAGGCTGTTGTGGCAGCAACATGGCTTAGCTCCATGCTGACAAAAAGGAAGGAAGATTTTTGGAAAGAAACACAGGGATATATTCCTCACATGCTCTCAATCTGTGTTAACTGAAAGTTATATAGTTTTACTGTCTGTGAGGCTTAGGCACATTACTAAAACCTCCAAGAACCAGTTCTGATATCATATGGATTTGAACCAACTGTACTGATTTTATTTTATAGAACCAAACACCAGGTATTCTGGAAAGAAAGAAAATAAGCCAATATTTTTCCTTCCAGCCTTATAATTTCACTGAATCGTGCTGTGTTGTTGACTTTTAAACAAAAGTCATTATGGAAATCCACTGGAAGTTCCATTTAAGAACTGGTGGCAAGATATGGACCATTGACTTCAGTACAATTACTCCAAGTCATACTGCAGAAGTCAGAGTCAGGTCCTTAGGTTTTCATATGAGCTTAGACACACTTAAGTTACATTATACAAGTAAGATACATTAAGCTGAGCAAAAACCAACACAGGAGTCCTCTGGAACCTCTACGGGCCTCTCTCCTTTTAGCTTTTGCTTCTGTAAATTTAACTTCTGCTTGAAGATAGAATCCAAAAAAAAAAAAAAACTTTCCACTCCAGGTGAATGTTTGGATGAACACTGCTGTCATTATATTACAGACTATTTTGAACCTTTTTTTTCAAGGAAGTTTCAGAAGAATTCCTGCCCTATCATTGTCAAAACTCTTTAAGAAAATACATTAAAATCCAAACAAGATCACTGAAGTGTAAACAGAACTGGTTAATCTTCCTCTGCTGGGGTGTTTTGATATTTGGGGAATATTTTATGTCTACAGAGACACAAAAGGCAAGCCATTTCAAAAGCAGCATGTATGCAGAAAATCATCATAATGCCCTATGGGACCAATCTGACCCCATCAAAATCAACTAGAGTCTGTCTAGTGATTTCAGAGAGTTTCAGTACTAGTCCTCAAAGCACATTTTCTAAACCTAAAGAATCATTAGGCCTTCTAACATCTCCCTGCTACCGTCAGCACTTCACCAAACTAAATAACATCCTAGAAAGACAACTAAAGGTTGATCCTGGGCTACCCTTTGGATTGCCCGGCCCTATTTTCTTTCCACGCTACCGACCACGACAGTAGCCATACAGATGCACTGCAGCAAACGGAACAAACGGCACAGACAGAAAAGTGTTAAGGGATGACAAGTCTAAGATTAGAAAATAGCCACTCAAAAAGGAGACTCTTTAGCAGGATCAGGCCAACAAACAGAAATATGTAGTTTATTAAGTGGAGTTCCACACTAGGAATGCAAGAGTAATACTGTAGAAATTTTCACCAGTTGTTATCCTGTTTTCACCAGGATATTCAGAGGGCAAGCAACCAGGTCCTCAGCTTTAAAATCCAGCTCCAGAAATCATAGTGCCACAGCTGAGATCATCGGTGAAAATCATCATTGCAGAATTTTCTTCAGCAAAGATGAAAGGAAACTGTCAAAATACTTTTTCCATGGATTTTAGAATTAATTTTATTTCACTGGAGTCATGGCCTCTCCATCTTCAGACTAAAGCTGAGAAACCTCCTTTTCTACCAAGCATTTTCAGAAAAGCATGCGTGGCTCGTGGAAATTGTTGCAGCTTTTCATGCATGTTTACTCTGCATAGGGGAAATCGGTCATTGCATGGTTTTGCATAACCTAAGTTAAGCTCCTTCAAACAGACATTGCCATAAACATCAACTTTTAAAAACTGAAAATGGCAAGTACATAAAGTATCATGTGATCTGAAAACTGACACAGTGTTTTGACCTGCAACCGTTCTGGTGTTAGTTGACCCCGTTTTACACTTCCATGTACTTTTGTTGCAGGCAAATATCAGAGAAACTCATGCTACAATATGAATCACTTATTTATATTACTTGAGTTTTACAAGCATCCAGCTCACACAGTTTTGCTTACAAGAGTTTCTACAAGTAGGATGCACTGTGAATACCTGTGCAAATATTTATGAATATTACAACTGGACACAAATGGTTTACCCAATTATATTTAGAGTGGTCAAACATATCTTTCTCAACTTAGACCAGGGATTCTGACATTCTGGAACAAGTACCACCAAGGCATACACATCCCTTGTGTGCAACTGCAAAGGAACATGAACACAGCCCAAAACACCTGAATGCATCCTCCAGGCATGCATGCAGCCAGAAGCTGCTGCTTGCACAGCTGACTTTATTTAGCAAATTAGACTTGAGTACACCTGCCATTGGCATTGAACATAGCGAACAACTATTCTAAACCAACACACACGAGCTGAGCTGCTGCTTACAACAGAACCAAGTTATATAATTTGAAGACTGAACCAAGAAGTTCTTATTTCAACTTCAAATATTTGGAAAGTTTATTTGTAAAAAAAAAAAAAAAAAAAAAACTTCTACAGAGTGGAGGAATACTTATTATCTCACTTCTTATCTCTTAATAATAGTCTTCGTCAAACCATTTACATTCTCTCAGCTAGCTTTAATTGAGTCCCCTGCTCTTTACCCAATTCTTTCTATGTCGTATCTGCTTAGGAGTTGCACTTTTGCCCACCCAAACAGGGAAATGAATATGAGAAAGCTTGTAATATTTGTGGGAGGCACACAAATCTTTTTATGCAATGAGAAACTTCCCCAAATGCTTGGCATTCCTGTAAATTACATCTTCCTGGAACATGGATGGAAGAAGATGGCTATGACCTTGTATTCAAAAGTCTGATAATCTTCTTAACAAATATCTCCAAGCTATAGCAGCTAACACATATTTATGTGTAAGATGGCTCAGAGTAATTGATTAGGTTTGCTAAGGTTCCAGTTAAGAAAGTGCAACTGCAATTTCTTTTTTTTTCCTCCCCTCACTGTTTTCTTGCATAATAATTTTTTTCCTTATCATTGCTCATTTTCATGCAGAGCATGTTTGCTTATTTACTATGGTCAGTGGACACTATTTTAATTACTTCAAAGGCAAATGTAGTTGAAGGTATTTGGCTCTGATTTCAAGGAGGAAAAACAATTAATATAACGGCCATAGAACTGCACAGGAAAAAACGTCAAATATACTAGCTGCCAACATCCAAAAGCCAGATACATTAACATAGTGTTTGTTTTGCCTTTGCCTAGACCTTTTTCTAATGAACACAGCAGTGGCAATAAGTTAGCTTATTTGCCACCTAAGTCTTATCAAAGGTTACTGTGGGGTTATCTATCAACTGTGAACATACAACTTCATTACTATAATTGTGTAGTAACCATCCAATTAACTCCCGGGGCAAATGTATATCACTCTTGCACTTGTTTAAATATTATATCCCTATGTTTGTGATACGGTTTAGAGATCAAAATACCACTGTTACTGACACAGGACAACCAGATAACATAGGAACATATGTGTAGCCTCAAAAATTTGTTGTTGCTGTGTAAGGGATACATACGTTCTAAAACACAATCAAAGGACACGAGACAGAGAATATTTATGTTCTATGGACTTTCCCTGTCCATACTGAGATGGACAAGTCAAGAGCAACCAGATCATAAACTAGCATGAAGCACTTCAATTTCAATGAAATTCATGCAGTATCACTAACACACAGTATAAGAAAACTGCCTCCCTTCCCACTCCATATGATATACATTAAACAAAAGTTAAATTTAGAAAAATGACTACTACAGAATTTTTACATGAAATTGATTCAACAGCTAAGTAAATTGAGGCACAAAGCAGCTAAATTACTTCTGAGTGTCTCCATCTCTGAAAAAAGGTTAAAATCTAGACACCTAACTTCGGCTCCTCATCAACAACATAGAGCCCATGTTTGCTCTCTGCTCTCTGTCCCCAGAGCTGGCAAGCATAGCTGGATTATTGCACTGCCACATAACACAGTGACTCTGGAGTCAAATTCCACTGTTCTAAAGGTGATTTAAACCCAAAAGTTTGCTATTTAACCTTCTAAAATAAGTTAATAGCGCTTTTGTTATGGGAATAGGAATAAATGGGATAGAAATTCTTTTCTAGACACAGGTCAAACAGAAATCACAGAATCGTTTAGGTTGGAAGGGACCTCTGGAGATCATCTAGTCCAACCTCCCTGCTCAAGCAGGGACCTCTAGAGCATGTTGCCCAGGATCACATCCAGGCAGGTTTTGAATATTTCCAGGGAGGAGACTCTACAACCTCTCTGGGCAACCTGTTCCAATGCTCTGTCACCCTCACAGTGAAGAAGTTTTTTCTCAGGTTCAGGTGGAACTGCCTGTGGTTCAGTTTCTGCCTGTTGCCTCTTGTCCTGTTGCTGGGCACCACGGAGAAGAGGCTGGCCTCATCCTCTTGACACTCCCCCTTCAGATACTTGCACACATTGATGAGATCGCCTCTCAGTCTTCTCTTCTCCAGGCTGAACAGGCCCAGCTCTTTCAGCCTTTCTTCATAGAAGAGATGCTCCAGTCCCCTCATCATCTTGGTAGCCCTCCGCTGGACCCTCTCCAGGAGTGCCATGTCTCTCTTGTACCGGGGAGCCCAGAACTGGACACAGTACTCCAGGTGAGGCCTCACCAGGGCTGAGTAGAGGGGCAGGATCACCTCCCTCGACCTCTCAAAGTGTTTTTGAGAAATGTTAGAAAGATGTAACAGAGTCCCTCATGATGATTTGCAGCCAATAGTACTGTCCTGAAGAACAGTCTTTCCCTCAAAACCACTTCTGAGAATACATTTATTGCCCTCATCCTCTTTCAGACTCCCCAGTCTCTTCAAGGGCATGTAAAAAGAATTGCTGGGCAAATAGAATTTAATTGCATTAAATAGCAAATTAACCATTTCCCCCTAGATATGCTACATTGTCTGGACAAACCAGAAAACAACTGAAAATACAGTCGTGCACCAACTGGAGTTTCACTGTAAAAAGTTATTTCAGGGTACTGACTTCTATCCAATAGGTGAGAGGAACAGATATAATTTAAATACGCTTGAACATGGGAACAAATGCCTAAGCTCTGTTGCTCTCTTTGTTGAAAACCATTCTTTCAGAAAATCATTTTCTTTACCCATTGGACAACAAAATGCATTGTCAAGAAATTTTATAGCAATAATTATAAAAGATGTCCATTTGAACCCATTGAGGTCTTACTGATTTTATAACACCCAGCAGACCTCCCTGCAGGAGAACGCTATATTTATGTTAGCAATATATGCGAGAATTGAGATCGTAAAATTAAATGACCACATAGAACTGTCATTTATAAGACGAGCGCTTACACATGTGAAGGCTGGTTTATCTTGCAAGATAGCGTAGTACTAAGTGGTCCACTCTCAGTGAACGCTTTTAATCACGCATTTCTTCACTGTTTCTGCAATATTACACTTGAAGGACTGGTAAGCAGTTTGCTATGAAATGTTAAATGGCTACTGGCAGTACAAGCCCGATGGAAATGCTCACTAAAATAGAAGTACAGTACATATTGTATGCAATTGTTTTATGAGAGACATTATGGTTACTAGAATAACATTTCACCATTACCAACTGCTGAGAGAAAAGTCATTAAGACATTTGGCAAGTCGGTGTAATTTTTCAGTAGAACTACAGTACAAGACCTCAGAATAGCTTCTGTACAGAAAGGCTAGCTGTCTCAAGGAAACAACTTAAGTCTTTGGTGTCATTTTATTCATAGGGGTTTGTTTTCAGATTCCAATGAGAAAGTTATTGCTTCGGGAGAGTGAACAATTGAGCCTTAACCCTTATTATAACAGTGCAATTTCAGAGCCACTACAATAAATCTTGTAGCAGTGTTTCCATTAGAAATCTCTTTTCTAAGGAGTTTTTATGGTCTGTAGTGTTATCCAGACATGTTCATGAGAGATTTCTTTAAAGTACTGTTTAAAACTAAAAAGAGATTAAATGTGTGTTTAAGCATCGTTAAAAGCTGCAATGGAAAAAAGACAAAATTCAAGTCACTGTTTTCAACTCAGCCTCTTCCCCTGCTTCTCACATGGGCCACAACAACAGTGGTAAAAAACCATCTCCTCCACAAAAATAGTGGGGTACAGGTGGAATACAGCCCCCTCACTGCCATCAGTTGTGGCAACAACCGCTGATATTTTTATCTTGCCATTAACATATTAAATACTGACTCAAAGGCACAGATGTCACCCTATCCTGTTTCCAGTAAATCTGTTTTTCTTCTTCCTAGAACTGTACTTTAATGATGTGACGAGGCATTGCAGCTTCAAGGTGCAAACATTCTCAAGAGAAACAGACACTATGCATCACCTAACTAAATCCTTTTCTCTATAACAAGAGCAGTAATGACCTATTACAGTATTATCACAAGGTAACAAAACATAAGTAATGAGGCCCAGTGCAACCAAACACTTCTAGTTGTCAATGTTTCCAGTGGAAACAATGACTTCTGGTTAACGTGAGCTGACAGGAGATCTCATGAAAATCCTGTAAATGATGTAGGCCAGCATTAAACAAGCTCCTATTTTATTCCCATTTCTTTCTGCAAGTCTAACCATGACAATCTCAAAACGTTAAGCAGTTTCAGTAGGACTTGCTATTTACCCAATTTGGAAGAAGGCGATTCTGATATTTGATTTTTTTTTTTGATCTTATATTGCATACTTCTTCGGAACATATTTAGCAACAGTAATTAAAACACACTAATAAGATAAAGCTTAAGAAAACACATAAGAGGTGACCCATTCACTACAGGAAGAAACTGCTGAAGGCAATACTATTATTTGATGCTATACGAGTGTGAGAAAGGAATTATGCTGAGGAATATTTGTCTATGAAACTTTGTACAAAGGTCTGTGTCCCACTGTGTACGCTGAAGAAAATCCTCCACATGAACAGAGGTTTTTCCATTCACTTCTGTCACCCGAGTTCAGAACACTGTATTTGTAAAACAGCTCACATTCTAATCTGCCAGCTCCTGTTTCCTAAATAACTTTACAGTTTGGTTGCTCCTGTATCTGGGACTTTCAGTAACAGCTAAATGCTTTACTATGGAAACTAAAGTTACATACAAACTTGGTTATTTGCCTGAATGTCTCAAATAATTACCTCTCATTGTCATAGTCTGTTACTCCCGTAAGCGAGTCTCATACCTACGGGTATGTGGGATACTCACAAGGGCAGCAGTTTGCTCAAGTACTCCGTTTAAAACACAATATGTCTGTGCTGCTAAAATAGAATAGAATGAAAAATGGTAGTTTACTTCATAATTGTCAGGAGTAGTCCCGAAAAGAAAATGTACGTCACATAAAGCGATGATGGAAATTAACTTATTCTCAAGTAAAATGAATGACTGAAGGCCACTTGAGTTGAAGCTTCTGGCCAAGGTTATGCTGTTCGGAAAGACAGGTCTCCCAATTCCTACCATAAATTTGTAGTCTTGTATCATCATAGCTCTGATTCTGCAAACATTCACATATACACTTGATTTTACTATTACGAGTAGTCCTATTGGTCTTCCTCTAGCACAGAGATACCTCCCAAGAGTAAAAACATCCCATGGGTGGAGAAAAAAAAAAGAATAACATTTAGAAACATTTAAAAAGAGGTGGCTAAAATTTCCCACATCAAACTAAAAATATCAGGGCTGCCACATTCTTCACCAGGCTTTCACAAAATTCATCATCATTTCAGTAGCACTTAGCAAAAAATTTAAGAAGTGATGCCTAAAACATTATGCATGGAATTATATAAAGTTTAAATATGAGACAATGCTTGCTATTTTTTGTGTGAATGGAACACCGACGTCACTGATCACAAAGCAGCTTCACTTTATTTTTATCAATTGGAAGAACGGAGGGAAATAGGTGAACATAACTGTCCACCCACCCACTTAAATATAAGCTGTTAAATAGGTCTAGTGAGAGGTTAAATGACATTATACCTTGTAACAAATGAGGGTCAGCCTCATTCATGTAGAACTACACACCTCTCTCATTTTCTTATGCAATGCCGAATGCAAGCAATCCTACAGTTATCAAAACCTTCATTCCTTAGGAAGTAAAAATTTTAAATCCAAATCAATAAGAAAATTCAAATAAAATGTTGGCTCTTAGGCCATTTGTTATATTTTCCCCTCAAAAGTTATGGTTTTCATAGCTGTAAAATCTTGAATGTAGTTCTCCAAACTGGCTACACAAACTGCTGCCTCTCTTTACAAGAATGGTGCTTACTATCACTATAACACTGAACAGCAATGCTTCCAAAAGAATTTAACAAAATATATACTTCAGTTCAAAAGGAAAGTTGGGATAATATGATGAATAAATAGGATTACTTGTTTAAGCAGTTAAAGTTTGCCAGGCTTGCAAGGCCTAAAGAAAACGTAATTAAAGCCAATAAACAGAAGGGGAAAGCACAGAAAAATTAAGTAATAAAATCTGTGCAAGGCAAAATATGAACTGATCAGTGCCTGTGGGTTAGTTTTGTAAATGGTAGCCTTCAATCTACAGTGCGCTGGGACAGACTCTGAGCTTCGTGTGTGTCACATGCAATCCCCATTTAAATCAGGGAAGTTACTCTGGATTTGGGGTGCTAAAACTTACAGAATTTAGCCTATTCAAACAAACGAAAGGTCATTGCTTAAAAGAAAAAAATCACCCACAGATCTCTCTTCACTATTCTGATGGCTTTTACATAGAATTTAGAAGTCGTGAAGATCTGGGATCCAGCTATCCTCTCTGCTAGATAAATCTGATGCTGATAAAACTTCCCTAAAGTCCACAGACAAGTAGTGAATATTTATAGATGCATCATGGCAAATAATCAGGCTCTTAATTCTATCATCTCATTGTTTTCTTGTCATGCTTCTTCTTTACATTAGGTATTTGAGAGCATTATTCAGTCCACTTTGAAAGCTTTCAGGTAACATCATGTATTTATAGACCACTTAGCAAAGACTGAAAGCACTTTTCAGATACGAACTGACCAAATTCTTATAAGCCTTCCCTGTAACTGGAAATTGGACCATCTGAAAAACAGGAACATAAAGGCACAGGTGCTCCAAATTGTATGCAAATCTATAGCAGAAGCAGACTACAGGCTTTCCGTAAGGCTAGGGAAGTGTCACAAACTACCCTTGTGCAGAAAGTACAAAATACAGAAAATACAAAATTATATTCCTTCCAAAAGCGTATTGCCATAGTAACTCGGTTAGGAACTTTACCACTTGCTGCAACTCTACCATCAGCTTTACTGCTGGCTCCTGAAAGGCGGAAGGTTTGCACTTTCACAGCCTCGGCAACATTACGTAGTGTTTTGCATCAATCCGGAGTGTGCTGAGCACAGTAAAGATCAGGTTGCCAAAATGCCAAAGTCTGCACATTTAAATAGGCTTGCTCAGCAATGCGGCAGCACTGGTTAGTTTGCAGCAATTTAGTGCAGGTCAGAATTAAGTTTGATTTATATAACATGCCACTTAGCTTGAAGCATTTAAATTCAGCCTGAACTACAGCAAACTCGCAAATCCAAGAGAAACACGTCCCTGATGGTGGAACCGTGGCTAGTTGATATCTCAAGGGGGTTCTCACATGACTCCCACTTAAGATGAACAGTCTGGGGCAAGGAAGGAATTTCTTTTCTCATACAGTTGGCATCATGCCAAAGATCACAGAAACGACCTTTGCAGGTATTTCAGCTAACAGCGATTGCATTGTTTCATATAGTTAAAGTTTTCAAATAATATTCAAGACAAAGGCATGAGAGTGAATATGCTAAATGAGTTACTTAGGAACCATCATTTTTTAACTGAGTGAAGTATTAGACTTAAATTATTTGCCTCCAGTGACCCCTGAAAAAGGCTTATTTTTATGCTTTGAATATGAAAAGCTCAGAAATGCTAATCATTCCATCTGGATATCAAAATCATAAATTGTTAGATTAATGAATGCTACAAGTAGCTCTGATATGCAGAATAGTAAAGACATTGTTAGCGATTTGCTTTGACAAAAGTGATTAGAATACTTATTATTGCTAACACTTTTCTTACATGTGGACTTAGAGGAATGAAACATGTTCGTGTAATTCAGTAATACACAAATTTTTATTAAAACTCAGAATGCTGCTAAGTTAATTATATGATACTATGAAGAAAAGTGATAATCAAGAAACTCTTTACAAGTTCATAATCTGAAAGGCAAACAATGCTTCACCGGTCTGATCTGTAATGCCACTTAGAGCTATTTTGGATGGAATTGCTAGTTTTTACTATTTATTATTAAAATGGAGGGGGAGGGGGGCAGGGAGTAGAACTGATTATTGTTTCTTCTGATCATAAGAAAGCACCTAAAACTTTACATTTGTTTTAGCTGACTTTGATGTAAATAGTGCCTCATGAATGAGAGAGAGGAGACATTGTGAAGGCTATTCTCGTAATCTACTTTTCTTTTTGCTTATTCCATTATGGGTAATACCTGCTGAGAATCCTAGAAAGAATATGTTTTCTTGAAGAAAACAATCTTTCTTTTCAGTTATATTTAAATTAACTTTTGAGAAAAATACCTTTTTCTTAGAAAGTTAGAGCAGGCTAAAATCTCAGCCCTGACTCCAAACTGAACTGCAGGATTTCCCTCCAGTTTTGCTTTTAAAGTAACACTAGTGTAGAAAATGGCCAAAATTAATAGCAATTATTCACAGATTTTTAGTTCAGTAGGAACCATGTTGTCTACGGTTTCCAGCATAGCAGAGGCCAAAGACTTAACACAGTGATTTCTCTCTCAAGTCCCTTACTCACGGTTAGGTATAGAAAGCCATTCCATCCTGATTGCAAGTGGTAGAGCTTCGGTTCCAGTGGTTAATTACTCTCTCCGTATAAACCAATTTTGTCTGCCTTCAGCATCTAACTATGCAGTTTCATTATGCCTTTTTCTGCTAGATTAAAGAGCCTATGTAGTACCAGAGAGCTCTCTCCTACAGGAATAATGAGAGGTTACATATATTGCAGTTTAGATGAACAATTTCTTTTACATTTGAACCCAAATGCCAATTCCAGTTTTGCACTGGGATTCTCACATATGCCCCCCCCCCCCCCTCTCCCCTGAGCGGATCATACTAGCAAGAGCATAAGAGGTCTAAAGGATTTTGGCAGCCTGTAAAATCCAAACAGCTGAGCAGCCAACTCATCCTGCACTGAATGGGAATTTGATTTCAATTTTGAATCTGAAGACCCAAAGTCTAAACATATTTTGATGCATAAAACATAGTCCACCAGTTTTAGAGCAAAATCTCTTTTTCACCTGTCCTCAGCTGTAGAAGCTTTTCTTTTGAGAAAGTATGTGGAGTAACTGAGGAAAAGGATGAGAAGAAGCTGTAGAGAGGTTGGAGGGATATGATGTTTTGAATTAATATTTTCGTTTCTCTGATGATGAGTGGGGAGTGTTGGTAAACATACATATTTTGCTCTGCATGACAGACACAACCGCCTTGCTACCATGATCTGCATTCCCACATTCACAGCTTCTCTGAAGACTTAACAAGGCAACCACTAAACTGAGGTGAAGGGCATGCTTGAAACAACTGTGCATTTTGCTATTACAAGGAAACTGCAGTTGTGGCCAGTCACATCTATGGCTAGACTATGGTTTCCTCAAGTAGTCCACCCTTCCATACTTAAAACCTTAGTCCAGGAGTAGTCGTCTATGCTAGGAAGAAAAAAGGAACATGGGAAAGCATCCATACAGGAAGAATCTACTACAAAATTCAGAATTAAGACACTCCACGTTTCCACGTTCATTTGGTGCAGTTCTCTTCTTGTTATCACCTTTTGCTCATATCTGCAAACCAGCGTCACCACCTTCTCCAGGCCAACAGCTGCCTCTGAAACATCCAAAACTGTCTCTTGGCAGTCACCTTTCTAGTGGTACACCAGTGAAGCATTGCCTCTCTAAAAAGCAGCTGCTGCTAATTCTAATATGGTACCTAAGAGAACACTGCCACATCAGGTTGCGTCCTGCAAAAAAAATTAATTTCTCTGGTCTACGTCAGTTGGCAATTGTTACCATGCGTGAATAATTCAATCTACAAAATCTAGCAAAAAGCAAACACAGAATAAAAGGCAAGCTGTATGCTGCACTGTAGGGCCAGAAGTAGCCCCGGTTCAGCCAAAGGGTGTGACAGCTGTTTGCCGATAGCGATGGCTGGTCACTGCACACTGACTAACCAGCCAACCAGTGGGAGGCTTCCCAGAAAGATATTTCCATGTCGCAAACTGTATGGCTTGCCATCCTAATCGCTTTGAGTTCAGTCAGTAAAATTAGGGTTTTAACCTATACAAGTAGGTCTACAATAGTTCCTTCTCTGGACTAACTAACCTCGTTTAGAAGTGTACATATATCTAAACCTGTGTCATTTTCTCACATCTAAAAAGCCTTTGGCTTAGTCTTACTCTCCTCTGGCTTCTAGGCCTAAAATTCTGTACTATGGACAGTGAGCATCACAGCTCCGCTCAAGAATGTTTTTCCAGCTTTTAGTAATATGCACAGGAAACATACTAGAATGGAAAGACGTAATGCCTCCTTCTCAGCTTTTTAGTTTGTTGTGCTGCCCTTGTCTCACCCATGTTTAAAGCAGGAGAGGAGAAAATATTCAAAGAGAACTTTGCTGTTTCTGAGTCAGATTTATTCTGCCCATCAATTCTGAAACACTCTCCAAAACGGGAGGTGATCGCAGCTCTAGCAAAGGCTGCCTGGTGGGCTGTCTCACACCTCTGGCAGTCCACCTGCCCGGGCTCACAGGCAGTTGCCTGCAAGTCTGGGAGCCCCAGACCAGGGTAGTCCACCTGACAGAGCAGCAAAACAACCTCCACAGCCGCCACAGCTCACTTTGTAGCTGGCAGGCTTCCAAAGAGCTGCATGGGTGAACCAGCAGGAAACCAGGCTGAAACTTTACATGTTTCCTGAACAAAGTTTGTCAAATTGAACTATTTGCACGAACCACTTAGACGAATTAGCAGCCCCATCACTGGAAGTTTTCTGCCCTGTTGCATGGTTAGTTAGCATAGTGGCCAGTATGTGTCCCATCTTCGTGTGGGCTCATCATACAGAAAAATGAAGAAATATATTTTATAAGCACAAAACTTGACTGTAAAAGTACAATCATCAGGGGTAGGGTCCAGGTTAGAAACACTTATAATGCTTGTCATTAAAGGCTTTGACACTCAACTTCACGCTGCTTCTTTTATTTTCTTCCACCTTGTTCATGCTAAAAACTCCTGTCTCACTGTTTCTGCTCACCCTTGTTAGCCATCACTCCTTCACAAACTGCGTCACTGATTCCTGTTTTTTCAGTCATGAGTAGCCTCCTATAGCCAAAGGCACTCACCTTTGGCTACCGTATTCTGTAACCATTTGCCTACTCACAGTGAAAAAGGAGCAGTGTATCAACTGAGGCACTTAACTGCACTGTTTAAACAGCAATTCTACCTGCAATGGTGGTTTTGTATCACTTTATTTGTGATGGTATTTTGTACCACGTATTTATGAAATAAATGAACAGAGGACATTTATTGTGATTGACTTTGCCTTGAAAACTACTGACAACACTGTCACTTGACACGTATCCCTGTGTATAGAGGCAAGATGGAAAATTTTACCTACATCATAGTCATTAGGGTGAGGTTCTTTGAACAGTCAGCACCTAGCAGTAGAACTTGACTTTGACAAAGACATAAGTAGCAATCCTGTGCTACTCACGGCCATCAATTTGCCTCTCTGTGAGCTTGGATGATTCAGAAACACATAGCCAAGCTCTCTTCTGGGGGAGTTAATAGGGTTATTTTGATCACAAATGGCTAGCTGAAAATCTCACACAGTCTGTCTGTCCACCTCTAGCATCTCCCTCTCCGGTATAAACACCAACACACAGTAAGTAACCTGCTCTGGTACTTGCTAGAGGACAACATGAATTCCAAATTTTCTGTGTAAGGAATGGAGTGACTGGGAAATCACAATGATGAGGGCAGCAGCTATCCAAAACACGCACTTATTTTCCCTTATCCCAGTTGCTCACAGAACTAACTGCTAGAGGTCATTTCATCTCATAATTCCAATTCATTAGCTAGTGAGGGCTGACAACAGGCAAAAATGAGGGAGCCTCTGCTGCATAAATAAAAAAAGTGATAAGAATTTACAGGCCAGGGACCTAATCATCCAAATAAAAATCAAACAGACCAGAAGAGATCAGCAAGATAACCAGAGTGCAGCTTTGATGAAAAGAATAGATTCAGTAACAGATAACCTGCCACCATAGCAGACAAAAGAAAAAGCTATAGAGACCTGAAAGCAAAGGCAGAAATACATTTTGCTCTCAAAAGAGAAGGAAGGAAAAAACTGAATACTGAAAGGAAAGACTGATGAACATGGTGAGGGACAGGAGCTAAGCAGATGGATCTTGCTGAGAAGGCAGTAAGATTAAATAATCCTACTCTAAAACGCATACAAATTTATTACAGTTAAGAGAAATGACTGTCATTTGAGAAACCTACATCATACCAGGCACATTCACAGTTTTCTGCCAAAGCTTGTGATTTTTTTTTTCTGAAGTTCAAATGGGGGGTGGAGAGGGAACTTCAACAGCTTCTCAGTCTGCCCTTGGCGTACTGGTCACACCACCACCACATTTCACTAACATTTCCATGTCTCAGCCTGCGCAGAAGCTGGTTTTGCCAGTCCCTCACCAAATATGGTCTCTGCAGAGCTTAGTACTAAACATGCTGAGCAAGATACTTTACCCATCCTTTATTTTTTATAGCCATGGTCTCCTAAGCAAAGCGGTCTGTGCATCCCCTGCCATGTATGCCCACTCTCCTCATCTAGCTCTGCCTGTACAGCTGTGTACATACGCTCCTCCAAGCAGTCCTAGCAGTACTTTCAGATCTGCCTTCCTTATTCTGCACAGGTCTCACTTGAATGCATATTCTCAGTTCATGCCAATGCTAAAAGTACCACAGAGCACAAACACATTCAAAAGAGACTTATACAGCTCTCTGAAATCACCATCCTTCTAGGTAAGCGCGTCCCTGACGACTCACGCTACATGTAGGGCGTTATGCTGCATTTGCGATCAGATGTCTGCTCCAAATCTGAAGCGCACATACTGTACTGGAGAACCTTCAACATAAAGGAGGTATAGAAGTAGAGCTGATCTGCACTCTTTGCTGCAATCAAACTAGCAGAAAATGCTGAATGATTCCCTCTGCTCTGGTTTTGGATGTCGTTATCTGACCTCATTTCTCGCTCGTGACATTTTCTTGGGCACCTCAGTGCTCATACATTATCATTGATGCCAGCAGCACTCAAAGTCATACAAATGTGAGTGTATGTGTATGCCCCTGAAGGGGGATAAAGGGTGGGGTAAATTAAAGGTTTTTAAGTATTACTGATTGAGAAAGAGAGAAAACAGCATTTAAAAGCCTTTTAAATTGCTATTCCTTCCTTTTGATCCTAAATTTCTCTTTGTTTTGTTCTATGCAGCTGGCTGAATGATGACAGAGTGGCTTGCAATTATCTGGATGACATTAGATGCCAGCTGAAATGGACACTAAAGGAAGAATCTCTAACATCCTGCACAGATAATTCCTACTCCATTTGGCATGAGACCAAGTCAACAAATACACATTCCTTTTTTTCCCCCCAGTAAATCCCATGGCCAGTGAATGCTGCTATGGTAACAGAAGCCTGGGAAGCCAGGGAAGGGGAAGGAGCTTGGATATAAACAGAATTTTCAAAATGCTGTATAAGAGTTTTGATTCAAAATTGCAAAAACCTGTAGGTAATTCCCAGAAGGTCTGCACGCCAAACATTTATACGTACGCCACAGACCTTGGCTTTAAATGCTTACCCAGTCTTGAAGGGCTCTAATTAGTTTGGTGGTTTTCAATTTCAATTATTGGATGGTTCATCCAAATCACAGGTACTTCTCCACCAGTTCTGTGAAGCTTCCTAGAACAGACCTTAGAAGCTGAGCACAGCTGTCACAACAATGTTATTGTTTTCCAGAATCTGTTGTTTCAAAGATAGTTATTTCAAAGAAACTTAAAAGTTATATTCTATATTAGCACACTAAGTAGTTCATAGCAGTTTAGTAAATCAAATATTCCATATTGCTAGCTTAATAAGATGGGGAGTCATGCATGAAATGACTGCCAGGTTAATAACACAGGGAGACCATGCATGGCATGTATTTGCATATAATAGCACACAATGTTCTCCTAAATCCTTTAAATTACTCATCAGTTCTTAAATAGGCATTTAACTAAGACTTCTTCCAGAACCAGAAAGAAAGAGCGAGCTACCTACAATTTAAAAGAACGACAGATAACGACTAAGCAAAACCTAAAATGCCAGCTTGTAGGAAGAGCTAGAAATCTGCACATACAAACAAAACAAACCATACTGTCTACACTAATACGGACCAAGTTTGTTTCTGTATAGTAACTCTTAATGAAAATTAAGGGGTAGCTTTTTATCAGGTGTCAAATTATGGAAAGATAACAGAAGGAAAACAATGAACAACTTAAAAACAAGCCTGGAGAGCAACTCGCAAAAAGGAGAGCGTGAAGAGAACAGCATTTGCGCCCGTTTGTTTTCTTATGACCTACAAAGCCAATCTGAGAGACTCTCCAAGATGGGGAATTTTATCTGACTTATTTTTTTGCAGAGCTCCTTCCAGCTCACACTCTTTTATGCTGCAACTCTTGCTCTGGGCTCCATTTGTACAAACTAGCTGTAGAAGCAGTTAAAAAAAAAACAGGTCACTGAAACCTTAGCTACAGAGAGGACTGTTGTGTGAAGAGAGGACAGAGGCGGAAGCCTTCTCCCCACACTACTATTCAGGAGAGATGAATTATTGTCCCAACCCATACTTAAAATCGGGCTAGTTGTTTCAACTCTGCATTTTGTTTTTTTCCTGTGTGTTGCCTGTTGTAACTCCTCAGATGGTAAGCTCTTCAGGGCCAGGACTTTTCAGCGCGTTTGCAAATAGGGCCTCAAGGACGCTCAAGGTTTCTCCATGCCATTGCAATATAACAAAGTTGTTATGCAACAGATCAATCTGCTTATTGTTCAAACACCTTCAGGCGCAAAAGCCTGTAACACACAAAAGAGAAGATACTCACTGGGAAAGTTTCTGCTGTACTTTAGGAAGTGGTACCTCAGGTAAACACACTGCCGCCATACACACCGTGTTGCACAGAACAGAGGCATCCATCATCTGGATGCTGACCTGCCCATTCATCCACTTACAGAGAAGAGAACATCCTCATGATCCTGCTCCAAACATCATTTTTCATATGGCTGCCTTTAGATGTCCACAACTCCAAGTGCCGTGCTATAGATTACCTATGGTACATATAAGTCATCAATTGAAAAAACTGAAGTTTTGAAATCTTACCAAGAAGCATATTATCATTCCAACGCATGAGAAGATAATATGCTTATTAATTACTATTTCTGGATTTGAAAAGCAATTAACAAGCTAATTCAAATTAAGCAAATCTGAAATAGCGAGCCTTGAACTTTCACACTTATCACTGCAAAAGATATGTCAGAAGAATAAGAATATTCACCAGCTGCTCATTTTTCCTATGTCTCATTTGAATAGTACTAGGGAATAAGAGCAAATGATAAGATTTCTGTAAAGAAAAGTGTTAAAATATTGCCTCATAAGATGAGGCCTTTTCTATCAGGGTAAGTATCCCTGCCTGGACAAAAATAGGAACTCACCTCTCTCTCTCTGCCACTGTCAACTTCACTGAAGCATCAGTTTCAAAGCCTAAGCAAAATTAATTGCTAACATTATTAAACCCAAAATCTCCCTTATTTCTCCATAAAATAAAAAGGCAGATGTCATGTTATTACCACTCTATGTATCCCAGCTTATACTTAAAGAAAAAAATATATAAAACATAAAGCTCCAGAGAAATACTAACTCATCCTTTTTATAAATCACAAAATACCTATCTTATTTATTGCATTAAAGACCAGGTACTGTTGTAAGGTAAGAGATTGATGGCCGTTCCTTTACAATTACTTTCCCAGGGAAGAAAGTCAAAATGATATAGCAGAAATACACTTCAATGATTTACAAAAAGCATAACGTCCCAACTGAAATACGTTTACACTGGAAGAAGTAAGGAATGATAAGCAGTGCTCGCTTCCTGAAGTGACTGACGCATATTGGTATGCAAAAGGGCCGTGCTTTCAGGAAAGTGACAGAAAAAGACCTGTCTGGGAATTTGCCCTAGGCCACCAGTTATGTTATCTTGAGTTTGTAAAATATATTTAAGGAGGAGCATGTAGATAAATACTATTCAACTTCAACAAAAATGCCGTAACTGTCTATATGTATTCTCAAGTGCACTGAGTAAACAAAGTGAAATAGAGAAAATACCATCTCTTTCATCTAGAACTCTTGCAATTCCAGTACCTCGATCTTTTCCAAGAAATATGACTTTTCTATTAGTGAAATTTCTATCTTTTTCCACAGCAGATTTACCATTCATTTGCCGTAACTGGATACAAGTTAGTCATTTTAGACATCAAGGTGCAACATGTCTCAATTTTGAGCAACTGCAGTAATAGCCTATATTTTATTTACCAAGAAATATTTCTTCTATTTCCCCAGAATATAGCTTGTTCTAAACTATGTTCTCATTTCTCTTAGACTAGATAGCTCAAGCTATCACATGTACTGTAGGAAATGCTTTTATTTCTAAGTATGGTCTTTTGTGTTAAGAAAGATAAATGTCAGACTCATTAATTATGGATCTATAATTAGATACTGTTGAAAATGAGCTGAAACTTGTTTTGACATCTTCTTTGAAGAATGCATTTGTACATTGCATGAAACATTGCACACATGCGTTTGCAAAACCTGAACCAGCTGAACGGCAGCTATGTACAAAAGCCAACAAGCTTTGACAGGGTAAACAAAATCAAAGAAAAGCATAGCTGAAGAGTTAATAAGCACTGACTTTGAGGACAAAAGCATACTAGACAGTTTGCTCAGAAAAAGCTAAACGGCCATTAAGAGGAAAAGAAGTCTCTGACCAGGGTCACACGATGAAAGCTGTACTTTGTTGATTGCACAAAGTTTTCTTTTAGATACACCCTTCTAAGTGTTTAACTAATTTCCAACAGGCTTGATTATACTTCGCTCAACTTCGTTTTTTTTCCCTACTCCTTAGGAGATAGATTGTACCTTATGGCACAGCCAGGAGCACAGAGTGTGTGCTTAAGCGGCAGGAACCCAAGAGCAAGCGTGGGAGGCACTGTGCTTCAGCAGCAAAACATCATTCCCTTCCCCCACAAAGCCAAAGAGACAATCAACCCTCCTGTTAACTGTGAATTTAAGTATGAAAAACAGCAGCGCGCAGAACATGCCGCAGGATGGAAGCAAACTCTCTTCTGCCTTTTGCACAGTCCAGGAATTTAAAGAGGTAGTGCCAGCAACCTTTCTATGTGAGTGGTCCCATGGATGATGAAACCACATGTGAATTTAATAACAGTAATAATAATAGTAGGAGTATTTAATGAAGACTCAGGAAGAACCGTCTATGTTATTATCATAGGATAATGATAAATGGTTTGACAACGCTGTTTCAGGACTGAATAAACAATTCTGCCTTATCACAGCTGTTGGACTTCAACACCCAGCATTTAAGTGCTGTTATGGTCAGAAAAGCGACTCCATAAAAATACCACCTTCTTACTCAACATATCTGCTTCTTCTATGTATTCTGAGTCATATCTGACACCTTTACTGATAAAACAAGTTGTTACCAATGATAGCATAGCAGTGCTAATCCAGGTGTAAGAAGAGAGGCTGGCTCCTAGTTTGCCTCACCATGATGCACGTTTGACAGTGGCACGTAGCCCAGAACTCCACCAGGGAAACAACGTAGTAGCACAGCAGAAGAACCATTCCCAAATACCTAGGATTAGGCACAGTCGCTGCATTTCCCATTGAAAGACTAACATGCTTGCCTCTAATCCAACCAGCCCCTTTGCTGAAGGTGAAACAAGCAGAGGCATTTGCCCTGAAGGTACCTTCCGTGCCACAAGTACATCTTCTGTAAGCACACGGATCTGCAGAAGAAAAGCTTTAAATTTGATCTGTCCCTTCTTTGTTATTGCCCAGCTGGTTCCAGATCTGCCCAGATCACAGGTATGGAGGATAGCCCTGTCCTAGCAGTCACCACAACTAACCTTGTATGCCATTTTGACATCCTACTTTAAAATAACGCCAGTTTCCAAAGCAGAAAGCCCTTACCTTTCCACATTTCAATAAACTAAAAAGTAATCTTGGGTAATTGGGATAAATCATCTTAGCTACAAAGATTGCTTTAACTGATGATGTCTGTAACTTTATTGATTGCTTCATTTACACCTGATAAGCTGTTTCAAAGAGTAATAATCATGTTGCTATTCACAAACTGTACCATGGCTGGTACAGGCTCTGCAGTTCCTTGCAAGCGTGGTCTGGCTAGTGCTTGCCAGCTTGGCCCTGGTGCTGCCTAACATTCTCCTTAGGTAGGAAGCCATTACATCAGCAGTGTGCAATTAGCCAAATTACATATGAATTGAAAATGGTCAGCAGGACTTCTCTTCTAATAGGCACAGAGCTAAAGAGCCACACACTAGAATTAAAAGTTTCTATAAAACTGAAAAAGGTAAACACCTAATTTGGTATTCATTTTAGTATTCCCTTCAAAGTAAAAAGGAACAAGAAAAATACATATGTTGTTTCTAAGGCTATAACAAATACAAGATTAGAGTGAACACAAGGGAACATGAAATTAAAATACATTTAACCTGACCTTGGACAATTTCAGTGTTTCTGTATCCATAAGGAGACCACAGTGCAACAGTTCATCCATTTTATGCCAACGGCATTTACTTAACAGGATATAACCACGAGAAAGGCAAGATCTTTCTTCTGTATAGCTTCCCCAAAAGCCAGCAGCACAACAGTGCTTTCTAACCCGCTCATTAAATTCAAAAGAACTTGAGAGACAATTGTGGACACTGCTCTCAACCTTGTGCAAACCAGGGAAGAGAAGAGGCTTATTTCCTGATTAGTGATTCCTCAGTGATAGTGGTGGGGAGGGAGAACCTGCCTACAAAAATCTTAGCTGTTTGGAAATATCAGCCTGTCTATAAACAGATGGCTACTCCTCATGGGATACTGTCCTCTCCAGGAACGCTGCACTAAGTCCTGAACCTCTTCCAATGCAGCTCTGAGCTGGCTGTGCTCTTAGCAAAGGTGAGGAAAGTTAGAGATGGAACTGAGCCAATCTGTGCATATAAAAGCTCTAAATTCATTACTCTCAATTAAAATGAATGAGGATAAGGATCGCTTCCAAGTACATCAATCAAAGAAAGTACTTGCTGCAAGAAAACAGAAGACACTGGTGTATACACGGAGGAATTTATTCACCTATTAACAAAACGCGTGCAGGCTAACATACGTGGAACTGGCAGTTTATTATTCACCTGACAAGTTGCGACTATCTAGGAATGATAGGGTAAAACCCAGAATTACCTACCTTAAAAAAAAAAAAAAATACTACTAATAAAGTCAGTGTCTATACTGCAAGAAATACTTGTATGCCTGCACACATTTTACAAAAATAAGGAGCTCCTTAACGAGGAATCTGAGTGTTTCATGCAGTATTAACAGATATATGATGTTTAGTTGACAACAAATGCAAATTTGCCTCTGAAGTTATTTGTTCTCTTTGCTGTTCTATTAACTCTGGAATGTTGTGAATATCCTTAACTCTTCCTGAAATCAACAGCCAAAAATACTACTGAGCACTACAGAATTAGCTCTCTGAGGGAAAAAAATCCCTCATAAACAAAAGGTAATGCTTCTTATTTATTGTAAAAAATGTATAATCCTTTATGACAGTGATGTATTTCTCATTCTGGTTTTGCTTTTTTTGTTAGCTGCAATATAAACAAAGTTGAGGTGTTGGGCAATAGGGATAGCTATAAGTTGACTAGGAATGGGATGGATTAACTTGTATTTGTAGGTGCTAGATATTCTTCATGGACTTGTCAAAGCATACATGTTCTTCATCTCTTCTAAAGAAGCTGTTCTGCCTGCAACCCTTGCAAATATATCTCTGTGAGAGACTGAGAACACTGAGACCTAGTATCTACAATATACTTTGAAATGTTTCAAAATATTATCACGGCAATAATAAAATACACATGGTGTTTATGTAACAACAGAATTTGGCTATAGAAGAATTTAAGAATTTGGAATATTGAGCAGTATTTGACGAGTTCAGTAAGGACCCTGGGGCTGAGGCAGCTTGCGTAAGAATTCAGAAAAAAGGGGCATAAGCCACTTAATCTTTTTCTCAGTTTAGCTAATATCACTTACCTCAAAGGAGTGTTGGGAAGCCAAGATCATTATTTGTAAACAAGTAAGTGATTTTTCTTTATGAAGTAGACCTACAGAATCAAGCCAATGGAAATGAATGGAGAGATTTCAAGAGCTTGTCATTTTTAAGGCTATAATTGCATCAACCGAAGCACAAAAAAAAATCTGCCTATTTCATTAGGCTTGGCAAGAAAAGGCAACCCGTGTTTGTTGAATTCTTTCATTCAAGCTTACAGGAAAAATTTTGTAGAAGTAGCTGCAACACATCAGAAGCAGCCATATGCCTTTCTCAGCACTGAACAACTCTTGTAATCCTGCTCCAGCTGAAAGTTTCATAGCGCCCTTAAGAGAGGTTTATCAGCTTTGAAAGAGTTAGAGCTTAACTTGCAGCACAGCACAAGGGCAACCTTTTGATCCTCCCAGGATGACACACAGACACTATTTTTAGGATCACATAACTAGTCAGCTTTGGCAGGTCATCATGGCGTCAGAGATTTGCACCGTGTTACGTTTTGTCATATTAACGTCATCACAGGATAGCTCTTGGAGATGGCTGACACAAGATTTAGGTGACAGAATCAGTAGCATGAAAACTGAAATCAGCCTACCGCAGTTGAGTGGAAGGCTGAGAGATGTATGGGTTATAACAACGCTGCATCTGCATCTAAGCAGACCAGGCCAGCAAAGGGGCTAAGGCCGGTATGTCTCTCTCACATATTCATTGACTGCTTTTAGGACACTGGACATTCTGCTGCTGACATCCATGCTGTATAAGGACAGCCCAATCCCAGCTGTCCTTGTTGCCTCTAAGCTTTTCTTGCAAGGGTAGATGGGATGTGTGGGGGCAGTCCGTCCCACTCATACTGTGCAACATTTACAGCTATGATACGTGATACTGCAGGTCTAATTTTTCTGTCTGGCATTCCAGTGGATCTGTGATGTGAAATTCATTAATAGCATTGCTATGCTGGGAGTCATAAAAACAAAAACACGTATGGTTGCAACAAGCAATTGTACAGGGACTGTACCAAGTTTCAGAGTAGGAAGAGTCTCTTCAATTAAATTATGATGTAAGGTTTTCTTATCTACAGGAATTTCCAAGACTGCAAAAATTATCAAAAACCTTCATGACCAAATTGCTGCTCGCAGTTAACCTCAGTGGTGGCTGGCTAGGATGGATGCGAGTCTACCAAGACAAAGTGACTCTTCTCAGAGGAAAAAAGGAAAATGAAAAATGAGAAGCAAGGAAGGCACAAAAAAGGGAAGGCACAAAGATATGAGAAAAGGACATCCCAGAAAAGGCTGCATGTGGTGGAAAACAATAATCCTTTGAGAAACTTAGCACGTGGGAAAACTAAATCTTTGTTTTACTATCTATATAACAGCTCAGCTCTTCTGGAAATTGAATCTCAAAGAAAGATGCAATAAAAACCTTCGTATAAATCATAAAAAGGCTTGTTAAGAGAAAGAGAAGGTATAGGAGATCTTTAACACAGTGTCCTTTCCCTGCCTAAGCCACAGAAGCTGTCCCTCCTATGGCCATTTTTAACAATTACATGGAACTATATGTATTTCTTGTAGTACCACAGGTCTCAGGAACTTCTGTTAAGGTAAGGCTGTGAGCTGAGCCAAACAGATAGCATACCAATGGGTAGAGTTTAAAGACAGATTTCAAAAGCCATGACTAATTTAAGACATAATACTATTCACAGAACTCCCCAAATTCAATCTATCAGTAAATACATGATTCACTAAAACATCTTTGAGGCTGTATTAGGAGCTGTATGATAGTTAAAGCTTTGGATCTGGCACAATACTTAGAAATGAGAAGGGGCCTCATAGATTTACGGTTTCTGACTGGGCTTAAGGCTTAGATCCAGGAGATTAATTTGGATTCCTAGTTTAAACATAAGCTCCTTTTTGTCCTAGGAAGAGTCACTACATCACTTGCTATCCCAGTCTACATCTGTAACGTGGAATTACGTTCATTTCCTTCCCACTTCCACACTAGAAGCTGCTGGTGACAGCTCAAACACGCACCGAGATTCATTAACTGTGCACCCAGCCTACTGCACTGCTACCTTCTACCCAGCACTATGGAGATCTAATTTTGACTGAGACTGCTAAGTGCCACTTAGATATAAATAGCATCTCTTAACAATAATACTACTATAATTAAAATACATATGTTTATGATGAGCATACTTCCTGAAACTGGGGAATAAAAAGTCCATTAACTCATTTACAGTTCTTCTCTTTACACAAAAAAATTTCACCAGTCAGTCCCATTGGACTTTTCAAAATTGATTTAACAGCAGAACGCTCCTGGGAACTCTTATGAGAATTCACTAAATAACTCATGGAATATTTGCTTTGATAAGTACAAATACTTCAAACTTAAAATACTTTATGAAGAATATAAGATAAAACTCTCAAAAAAAGAATCCATTCATCCATCATCCATCTACTCAGTCATATTATCTTGAATTAGGACATGCATAAACATGCTTATACTTCCTAGTCTGCAGTTTAGTGGTTCACCACAAGTCACACGTTCACTGCAGAAAATTAGCAATGTTCAGTTGAAATGAATCTTCCCTTTCTGACCGAACAAGTCTTTTAACTATGTAGCTTAAGCAAAGAGAAGGATGCACAGAAGCTGAGACACGCTCCCATTTTCTGTGCATGTTCGATGTCATAAAGGTATAAGAACACTAGATGGCAATAACCACTGCACACGTATTGTTTCTCCAGGGAAGCTTTTTTTCCATTCAAATTTACTTAAAGATAAGATGTTGTCCAACATGCAGCTTTCTAGGGTGATAATCTTTTGAAGGCACTGCTACTCTGCTACTTAAAACAAAAATAATTTTTTTTAAAATTTTTTTCCCCTACCTACACCAGACTTCCTTAAAGAATTAGTTTTCAAATAAGGTTTATACAGTGGTTCAGAGTAAACTCTGCTTTGGTGTGGTATCAAGTTGGTATCTTTGTTATAGGACGTGGCAGCTATTATACTAGCAAAAGAAAAAAGGGCAAAGTTTTGAAATCTTGCTGAAGTGTTCTCATTCCTAACTAAATATTTGTTTTAGCTTCTGGCACACAAAACAAATGCACAGAATATACAAACAACACAAAATAATCATATGTATATATTGAAATGAGATCCTGAAAATGCAATCGTTAACAAAAATGATGCTTTATAATTTTGTCTTTCATCATCAGGAAATCTAGAAGACTTCAGTACAAGGTAACGAAGATTATTTAGGAGTCTGAAGAAAAAGTAAACTACTCTGAGAACTAAGATCAGACGACAAGTCTATGAAAACTACAAAACTCTAGTCTGGCTACAGACTTCCCTTTAGAAAAAGGGCTTAAAGACTAAGAAATTCGCCTCAGTGTAGTGACAAGTGAAAACTGTAACCCCAAGACAGTTAGTTGTCTTTATTTGCACCCTCATAGTATTATGAGGTCTAGTCATGGAGCAGGGTCCTGCAGGAAATTCTGTCCAACTACTAAAGTGAGAGAAGGCCCAAAAGACTTGCAATCCAGCCAGTATGGCTGGTGTTCATCTCACCTAACTTCAGCTGCTTAAAACTATTAGTTTCAGCTGTTCAGTGGTCTAGTCCAAGTCATCTGAGCTCCTTCTACAGCAGAGGAAATCAGTCATTTCCAGAGAGTGATTTAACCCATCTTTGAAGAGGGCCTGGGTTACGTGGAGGAGCCACATCTGGGGTTACCTATTTTCTCCACAGAGGAAGTTTAGAGTACTAGTTTAAGACTAACTACCTAAAGATGCATCCCACCCTAGTTTTGCTTGGTATGTTCTCCACACCCTCAGTGGTTATTTTATAGGAAAATAGGACTGCAAGGGACAGTGCAAGGCACTGAAGCTAGTTCTCATCAGTCACAACCCAGAGCACATCTAAACGCCTTGCAAGCCAGCTTGTCCTTTTCTCAATAGTCTCTTACTAACCAGGCAAGAAGAATACTTGCTGAAACTGAAATGCAAGGAAAGAAAAATCTGACTAACAAAGATATTCCTGATATTATAGACAAGCATTCAGTGCATGCGTTGTTACCTACAAGTAGGTCTCTGGAAATTGTAATATTTTTAATGCTGTGTGTGTAAATCTAATGTGAGTTGTGCTTCCTCAGCATCAACCCGAAATTATTGCCTTACAGAGACATCTGCTGGCAACAGAGGACCGGAGCAAGCAGATTTCCTGCCTGCTCAGGGCATATCAGCGCAGTCCTCTTAGTCAGCAGAGTACATCTGCTTCACATAGTGCTGAGTGGCAGAAATGCCTGTTTTTGTACTTGCCGGGTCATAGACTCCTCAGTTCTAAAGAGAGCGACTCTCATAAAATTCACCAGAGCCTCCTCATATGTGCTTTCCTCTTCTCCCACTTACTGATCTTGCCTTTATATATAGAAGATTGTAAATCACTACTTAAAAGTCAAGCTTTCTGCCTGCACACCAGCTATGTACACATCAGCCACCACTAAATTATAAGCGATCACAGGAAGAGGCTCCACAGCAAATAAGTTTGTTAATGTCTTGCTATGGATTTGCGTATTAACACACCAGCTACAGCTTCACTGCATTCAAACCACACTCCATCTGCCCAGACTGTAGCCAAGTGTAACTAGTGCCTTTTTTTGCCTGTTGCAGGACTTTTGTTTTGTTTTTTTGGTATGTCCTTGGGTCCTTACAAATGGCAGGCCCCTGCTACAACTGATCAGTTTCCATAACAGCACATTTTTCCATAGGGAAAAATAGAATAAATAGAGGAATAAATGAAGTGTTTCATCAATGGCAAAGATATTTCATATTGACCCTGTATTAATGATAATGAATTGATGAATGAAAAATGATTTTCATTTTTCAAAATGACCTTTCACCCCACTCCTGACATTCTACTACAAACTATGTAGCTTAACACACCATTTTTTTTAGAAGTCAAAATCAGTGCAAGGCATTTCAGTGTCTTTCAGAGTGCAATGCTTCAAATGAACCAAAATGGTTCTTGAAAAAGAATCAGGATTAATTTGAAACTTTCAGAATTTTCTGTGAAAATACATGTTCTGATTTCTACACTGATCTACATCATACCGGTTAATTTCCCTCCATATTCCAGCAATACAAAATGTGTTGGATGGGCAGGTTAAATTCATGAAACTTGAAACTGTTTTTAATATCTATATTTCAACCTGACTTAGGAATCCACCTGCTTAATTGGGAAAAGATGACTAAAAATATGACAGGATCATATCAGCTTTTACTCCCCACTCCTTTGCTTATAAAGCTCAAAAACTTTCCATTGGTTTAAAAAGTTCTCACCTGGACTTCATCAAGCAATGACTGGTGTAAACATTGAAGTTACGATTCAAGAAAATCATGTCTACCAAGGATAGTGATTAAACACATATATAACATCTCTATTGACAAATGGTCAGTTTAAGTATATGTGCATGGGCTTTCTGAAAGTGAGACCTAGCCACCTACAGCTACCATACATAAATATTTATAGATAGCTACTTCAGTATTTAGAAAACCCATGAGATTAGAAAAGCTGGTAAACTTCCTCAGCTCAGAACCTCAAAAGCAAACATCTCGACCCAGGTATCTCCTTGCTGCAGAGCGATAAGCTCCCTCTCACACCCAAACCTGAATACACGCACAAAGCTTCTCATTTCACATGGCAGGGAAGGAAAAGAGTTTGATCTAGCTTTATCCTTTTAGAACAACCTTAAACTCATAGGTTAGTTGTTTTTTTTTTTTTCCTAATAGCATGTTATTAGGATCCATTATATATATATATATATTTATTTATTTATTTATTTTAAACATGCTGGATTCATCACTTTTGTTTGGCTTTCCTTCTCCTTTTATAAAAGGGATAGCAAAACAAACATGACAACTTTCAGCAGAGTGAAAAAAGAGGTATCTGCCAGACTAGTTAAGTTCCTCATAAATTTAAGGTAATGTGTAATAACAAATTAGCTCCAAGACAATGGATGAAATTGGGTGGTTTTTACTCGCAAACTCCTTTTTTCATATATATATATATATATATTTTTTTTTTTCCCCCCCATTCTACACCTTCCCCTTCTCCACCCAAACAAAACAGTTCTATGTTAGAAAAAAGAACAGACTTTTTAAATGGCAGTCCATGAAACGGAAGTTTCACAATCTGTCAGTGACTCAGAAAGGAAACTAACACAGAAACATTTAGATGGCCCTTTCTACAAAATTTTGGGATCAGCCTATTTGTAACAGAAGGTGGAAAAAGGTTAAAGGACAACAAAGATATCCTGTAGAAATAAAGATATCCTAAAGTAAACATAATCAAAAGCATATTATACAATGCAAAATCAATTACATATGCGGTTGTCTACATGTGCTAGAACCACCACGAGTCTAATTTGAGATGCCTGCTTGCAGACCCACATGGCTGAGTCCAGCCGTCCTGGTGTACAGGCTGTCGAGCTCATCGGACACGACCCTTGTCCCCATGCATGATGGAGCGAGGAAACGGGGTTTTCCTCGTGTGCGAGGGCTACCTGGCTGGCCGAAAACAGAGACTTAGGCTCTCACTAAGGACTCTGGCAACGATACTGACAGTTTCTTCCTTATTGCGTCTCAGCGTATCCAGATTCAAGTCTTCATTTTATAATGAAATTTTATAATGAAAGAGGTACTTTTTCCTAACTCAGTCTAGACCTCAAAGTGAGCTGGGGTTGTGCTCATCACGATGAAAATGCCATTAACAAACCTGATATTCAAGTAATGGAAACCAGGTCTCCTTCCAGTACCTGTAGTGGCTTTGCAGTCTGAAAGAAATTAAAAAGCAATATACTTGAAGAGAAGAAAATGATGGTTCTCCAATACAAATGTGGAACAATGGAACAAATGTGGAACAGATTCCCTGAGGGAGAAAATCTCCCCCCCCTTCCATGAGTAGGGTATCACATAAGGATTTTAGAAATCCACAATATGGAAACAAGATGGTTTATCTCCATGTTTCTTTGTATGTGACATTAATAACAGTCACCTGTTAAACAGATAGTGAATAAACAAATAGATAATGGCCTTGATAAAGTAAGAAAAAGGACAATGAGCAGGACTAATTTTCAGGATTACTTCTTAGGAGTTCCTGTATTAGTCACATCCCTAGCAGAAACTCTAATGAAGCATTTTGCATCTTTTACGTTAATAAAGAAACGTTATTTCTTCATTATTCTTATTTTCAAAAACTTTTCTCCAGGAAACGGGGTTGCTCCAGAAGCAGAAATACTTTTGCTAAATCATGGTGTTACGGCTTCTTTCCTCTTCTCAGAATCACGTGTTGGAAATCAACAGACCAAGTGGGACAAGGCAGCTTGGGGAAAGGTATGAAACAAATCCAGAAACACAGAATGTTTCTCCTATTCTCAGGAAAATAAGTTATTTCCAGATGAGGAGGGAGGAGAACCCTGAGAGAAAAAAATTCCAGGCGAGAAAGGTTGTCTTAAACCTCACTCTTAACTTCACACTGTGTTACCAGGAGCAGGAGCAAAGATATTCCCAGGAAAAAAAACTGCTGCGATAGAGCTCGACAGCTTAGTCTTTTCCCTATGTTTTTGATTTGTTGGTTTAGCTACAGCAGATTCACATGTGCAATATTACCACCACCTTACACACTCTGGCTTGGGAAGTGTGTATCAGTACTACCTAACTGCAGAAAATGGTTCCACGTTAAAGCCTCCCTCAATCAGGAAGCAGTTAAATTCCCCGGAAACCAAAGCAGCCCTGAGCAGCAGGCAAGGCAGGCAGGCACAATGGAGCCGAGACCAGAGCGTGCACCTCACTATCTGTCAGCCACCCTTTCTAGCATCAGACTAAAGAGACCCACCGAAGTCAATGAAAAGGTTTCCATGGAAATCAATGAGGTCTCAGTAAGGCTGTAAAGATGCATCATTAATTTTTTTCAGCCTTGCTTTCACACACATCCATTCCCTCTCTACTACCAGTTCTTATACTATTTATATAACTCAGGATCTAATCAAGACACGTAACTCCTCCTTGCTGGGAACTGAAAAGATCATGCTGATTTGTTACTCCTCCTTTAATATTCAGGAGGTACTCAGTTACATTGGGGCCACAGGCTCTAAGAAAACCTATACAGAGATGTTGTGAAGCACTTTGGACGTTTGTACACAGCAACTTTTACAGCTAAACTTTATAGCCTCTGAAGCAAAAATGGCATAAAATGTAACTCAAAGATTGAAATCACTGTTTTATTAATATCTAGGATAGGAGCTAATTTTCTTCTGACTGAGAGAAATCCCATAAAAAAATGCATCAGTAACCATCTGCATCTAAGCATTAGATAACTAAAGACCTATTTTTACATTTCCACTCTTCTCTGCCTATATGCCACTGTTTTGTTAAAAAAAAAAGTTTCTCAAGCAGGTATCTTTACAGTTGTAGGTTTATTGCTGCTGCTTCTTTTTTGATTCACAGTTGCTACAACATATGAAAGAGTTCAGAAGCATGGAAATTAATAACTGCAGAAGCGGTGAGATGCTAATGGCATTGTATTTTACAAGCCTAAAATGTGGGCAACTGACTATATTAGTATTTCAAAGTATAGCATAAATGAAAAGATTTTAAATTATTTACCTTTCTACTTCAGCACAAGTGTCCTATAGCCAATTATCATGAGATATTGCCTAGAAATTAACCAGTCATCTTGTGTTTCTATCTCTAGATTTACAATTAGTAATGCTATTAATGTGGATCCTGTACTTAGCATCACTAATTACACTGCTATGAACTAATGGTGTTAAAAATAGCAATAGCCATCAACTACCAATTAATGCTTAATGAGAGCATATAAACCCTGGCATTGTAATGAATTTCCAAATTATTGTTTCTTATGTGGCTCTTGAAATCATAGAAAAATGGGTGCAACCTATGAAACAAGGCAGTGAATGAAAGAACATTTATCACAAAATTTTGAGCCAAAAAGGGCAACAGGAATGTTAGGCAATGTTTGAGGATTAGTCTATGTCTTTCAGACAAGTACACAGTTAAACACAGACATGTTTTTAAATGGAGTCTCTCAGATTTAGAAGGTGATAAAGGTGGTGGTCATTGAATTGTTGATAGTCTTAAGAGCTTAAAATGCAGGAAGGATGGCGTGCACTGTGAACAGTGTTAATAGAATGCTGTTTAACAGGATAAAAAAAAACAGAGTAACACTGAGATATCTGTTCCTAGCATTTGACATGACAACCACAAAACTGCGGATTTACTGCTCCTCCCCAACTGATGGCTCATCACCCTGAACCTTAGCATACTAATTGCAGCTATAACGAAGCATTAGCATTGCAAGCAACAACAGGTAAAAAAACACGGCCTGCTGAACCCGGGAAAGTTATCTATCCAGGAAGCAGCCAGGTGAGGAAGGCCCCAGGAATGAAAGACAACCTTGAGGACCAAAAGGAGAGAGGCTCAGATCCAAGCATCACGTGGATTATTTCTGAAAAAGCTGGACTAACAGAAGAAAAAAATGTTCTCTTACTAAAGCTGAGGCAGCATGCTGACACATCAACCACCCTGAGGGGTGTGAGTGAGTTAGCTGTACCGTAACACATCCAAAAGAATTACCGTCTCTGTCCCAGAGCACTTCCAGTTCAGACTTACTCCACAGACGGACTCTCTGTGTGCCAGAAAAAGCACTGCCTGGACACTGACTCCCTCCTGACACTGTGGAGCGTCCAGGGTGCCCAAACGTGCTAAAATATTCCAACAAAAAAGGAGACTCTGCTATGAAAAACTGCACCAGACCTGGGTCTCTAGCTGCAGACCTCCTCCCACCAGTGTGGTTCAGGGGAAGGAGACGTTTTATAAATCACCACCATAACATCAAGCCCTTTGCGGCATCCAATCCACCAGTCAAAGAGCCGCCTCTCTACGGCGGCATTTAGCTGCATCTAGCCAGCAGACCAGGTCGTCTCATCTCTCTCCAACAGCTTCAGCCAAGCTGGCCAGCCCCAGCCTCAGGCCCACCAAGGCCCCCACAATGGCTCCCTCCCCCTCGAGGCTCCCTGTCTCACCTGGGGCAGGTGGGCATAGGGTGCTGCCCAGATGCCCCGGGGAGCACACAGCTGAGCTCTCCCTGGCCTCCCGCAGGGCCAGCACAGGCTGGGGACGCTCCTCCCTCGGGGAAGTGGCGCAGCGGGGGGGGAGCCAGCCCCATGCCTCTGCATGGCGAGCGCACCAAGCTGGGGGAGCAGGCCAGGCAACACGCTCCATCAGCGCGAGCTTTCCCGGGGGATCCTCTTCTGAGCACGCTATTGTTTAGCGAACAATGAAGTGTTTCTCATCATGGCTCACTAAGCTCCGTGCACAGCTTTGATCAGAAATAAACCCCAGAAATTCCAGATATCTCCCTGGCTGTGCTATATCATGAACACATGCTGGGACAACTGTAAAAAGAGAGCAGTTACCACTGGGAATAAGCGCCATGTTTCCTGTGCTGTTTTGCATGCCTCTGCGAGGAACAGGAGCCTACCCAATTTCACATGAGGAAAACATCACTTGGTGCTTCACATTCTTCATTTATCTACGATATAAAATTGAGTAGTGCAAGATATGCTACACCAAGTTGCAAGAGGAGCAAATTTTTTTTGCCTCTTAAATTCCTCCCCCCTCTTCTTTCCCCCCTAAATGTTTTGTTTCTTTATACCAGGTCTTCTCAGTGCTTTTCCTGAAGAAATAGATGTACTGCCAGAGTGAAGCAGGGTGGAAGACACGGGGGGCAAAAAGAGACGCTCCCCAGGAGAGGCTGGAGGTCAGCACTCTCACAGCTCCCTCCTGCTATGAGCAGGAAAACAAATCTATCTCCTGCATGCCAAGGAAATACCATCACCACCTTGCTACATGTTCTTTTGGACTCTCCCTGACCAGCCTACACCTGAGAAACTTTTTCCAAAGGAAGCCTGAGATTAGTTTAACTAGTGAAGAACTTATTTTTCTTCAACAAGCAGTTCTCTCAGCAAGCAGTTCTAATTCAAACTGTTTACCATCAACACTATTCACATTTCTCGTATTGGAAAGAATAGCAGATTATAAACTTCAGGACCTACAGGACAGCACTACAACATATTCCTTCCTGGGAGAAAAAGCACCTTGTTTGCAATGCAGAGATAAAGATAGTGGGATTTGGGGTTTTTTTTGTTTGTTTAACTTTTCATTTAAGTCCAAGGCACTAGAGCTTTCCTATGAGCAGTCAGCTTTTTTTTTTTTTTTCTCCTCTGTATACACTCCTGCACTGTGGCCTCTTACAGTATGCAAATCTAATGTGTTGAACCAGCTTTTATTTTCAGCTCGACTTCTAGCTACCAACAGGATGCTGTCCCAGATAATGTATTCAAAGTATCCCAGCAAACTAAGAAATATCAAATATCACAAAATTATGATAGAATTTTTATGCACCTCCTCTTCAAACTCTTACAGCATGCAGCCTCAAAATAGTTCATGAACATAAAAGATGTCCTTAACACTAGGCTTTTTTTTTTTTTTTTTTTTTTCATTTTCTCATCTTTCTCAATCAATCATAGCAAACTACAAAAGAGTGCTTCTAGAGCACTCTAGAGCAAATAAGCAAAATGAGCTTGTCTTTGTAATGGGGAACCTATTAATTTTGATCTGAAACAATTCTGAAATATTAGAATGGCAATGTTTTCTTACACTTGGTGTCTACACAAATTTTTGGCCTAAAACCATCTTACTATGCCAATGTTTACCTGTTTCAATTATTTTCCTGAAAATAAGCATCTCAGACCTTTGCAGGGGAAGTTTAAATGCACTTGTTCAAAGCACTGTTTTTTATAAGACGCTTGAATTTCCTGCATTTTTAATGATATAGCCATAATAATTTAAGTCATTCACTACAACTGCCTAAGAAATCTCAGTAAAACCTGCAGCACTTCTGTCTCCTTTCGCCAAAAGCATCAATCTACTGTGCCTCCATGGTGGGAAAACAGGCTTTATCTGATGTATTACAAAGGATTCAGAGCAGAACTGATAGTATACAGCTGGGAAATTCTGGGAACACATGTTGGGAACACATGCCGGGATTCTGGGAACAGCAGGGAATGCACATGTAAGACTGACAGCCACTGTGGTTAGTTTATGTGGTTCAGGGCAAATACTCAAAGCAAGAGCCGCATAACTATATACAGATCCACACTCTATATGCATGCAGTACTCACTGCTGGGCACCATGTTATATATCATGTCTCAGTCTCTGAGATCAAATAATTAATCCTGAAACGCAGCCATCCTTTTAAAGTATTTGAAAAGTATGTTAAATCTTAAATATTAAGATCTCTATCATAGTTCTTGGAAGTATAAGATTTGCATGTTTTTCATTCATTCATACTACATGCATTTTTTTAACCAACAGAGAACACTCTTAACCCAAATATATTAAATCTGTAAATTGCTCTTTGCTTCTTTCAGCTCTGTTTCTTTGGAGAACTTTTTCCCCTTGTTTTTCTGTTCTCCCACTCAAAATCCAATTTCAGTTTAGACTCAGACTTTTGTATGCGTACTTAGAAATACGGAGATTTATTCTTCATGTTCCACGGGCTCCATCATATGGTAATCTTTCTCAATAGGCTCAATCCCATATAGGAAGAGCTTTCAGAAAAACTCTTAATCAGAATGCAGGTCCATTAGTAAAAAGACTTCACAAAAAGCAGAGATTATCAAAATAAAAAATGAGACTAATATGAATTAAGTTCCTGTAGTAACTTGTGAATGAGATTACTGTTCATCATAAGAAACTGAGATGGCCCTGACAATTCAGAACTATGATAAACTTAGCTTTGTATGAAGGAGAATATATGAGAACCTAAAATCTTCCATCTCCTTCATAACAGGCCAAATATCAGGGAAATTAGGCTTAAATAATGATACAAAAATATCACCTGTGTTCAAATTCCTAACAGAAAGTGGGTAAAAAAAGATTAAATGCATCAGTGATCTAGCAACCAGAAAGTCCTACTAACTTTACACACTCATATACCTTGCTTTTATGCAAAGCCTCAAAAAATATTGCTGGGAACACTTCCCTAGCTTGTTTGCTAAAGATTAAGATAAAACGCAATATATCTATATTATTCCTGCATTAGTAAAGAATAAGTATTTTCGTTTATTGAGATATTAATAAAGAATAAGTTAGAACTATCAAAGTAATTTCTTTCTGCAATCAAAACAAGTTGAACGTTTAAGCACACCTGACAACCTCAATTTTAAAAAATACTTAAAAAGACACTTGAAATATCACTCCCAGCTTGCTAGGCTTTTGACTCCTGTTCCTAAAAACAGTCTCCTAATTATTTTCCTTAAGATCACAAAGGAAGATCGTGAAAGAATTCAATACAAAACCCTGGTTTGTTTAATATGCAAGGCAATCTTCCATGCAGTATTATAATTACGAGTTTTACAACCTAATGCATAGATGTTTTAGAGAAAGGAGTGTCTCAAATTTCTCCTACCCTTTTGGGAATATGATCAAATATTTTAAGGTTTTACTTTTCCTAAGCAAAAAAACGTTATATATATATATATACACATATATATATATATATATATTAATTGCAAACAGTCCAATCTATGCAGCAGGTCTTCCCAAAAAATACTACCTGAACCATAAACCAATGAAGTATAAAGAAATGAAAAAAGTTTCAGTAGAAATTTCTGATAAAATAATCTCAAATGAACAATTGTGAATCTGAAAAGATAATCATCCTACTTAATATGGATAGATTTGAGACACCTTCCTAAATATCTGATTTAGTGAGGATATAGCAAAACACAGATCACAAGAGATATTATCCAGTGTACGTACATAACAAGTAGTCTCTCAGTGCAGCAGTAGTCTTTGCTGCTTACTCCAGGTGTGAACTCATTCTACTGCCTCTGAAAACAGGTACTGCATATACTTAAATTAGAGTTATTCTGAAAAGTAACAGATTCTAAAAAATTCAAACTTCAGATAAGAATGTGAATTCAAAAGAGGCCTCAAGCGTCTATGCACGCACAAAGACATACTCTGAACCTATCTATATCTAGTTGTTAAATGTCTACACCATCTACATCTTTAGTCTCTCGCGGCCTCTTGCAACACGAGCACAAGACCACTACGTATGAAATAGTACATGCTTATTCTGCAAGTTCATTCAACTTTACGGGAAAATGCTCAACATAAGGTGTTATGAGGTGTAATGACTTGCTAACGCAAGGTGGTGCTCTCTTCTTATTAAAGAACTAAGTCTGGCTTACATGTTGAAAGGAAAAGGTCAAGCTTTTCTAGAACCCTGACCAGTTTTTGGAGGCAGTGTTTTTAGAAGAACCAGAATTTCAAAGACAGTAATTAAAACAAGCAACAAAATACCTTTTTCTAAAGATGTTCTACTGAAGAAATGAAGCCCCCCATTGCAATTCTCCTCTCATATCACTGGCTCTAGATCTTTGATTCCATCATCCAATCTTCATCTAGTTGTTTCTGATATCTTTTTTCCTCCTTCCAGCTGAAAGCCTTGACACCCAGCTGATGGGAAGGGAGATATACAAGCTCTTCTCCCCAAGATCGTTGAAAAAACTGTTTAGCAAGTTTGTATCAAGGGGTAACTGAGGATGCTAATCAGAGTTTATCAACATGATCTCCAAAGTGCACTCAGTTTCCCTCAGTGAGCTTAAAAATTAGATTTAACCCCAAGCCTTATCTTGTATTAAAGATCTAATTGTGGTTCATTTCATATTAGCATTACTAACAGTAAGTGCCAGCATTAAAAAGTTTTTCCCATTTTTCTCCTAGGAAAGCACTGATAAACTAACATTGCCAGTACTTCCAAATCCACCCCAAAAATATCAATCATAGTACAGCCCTTGAGAACCAGTGTGTGGGCAGCACGTGCAGCTGAAAAAAAAAAAAGTAATCTGACTTGGTACAGAAGATTTTCGTTTAAGATATAAAGAAATATTTGGAACTATTTCAATCATGCCTTTTTCCCCAAGGTTTGGAGTTTTCTAAAGCTACGTTTTTGCACAGCCAGAAACAGCAACACGAGCAACATCCCGGTGCTCCTGCAGTGCAGTTCAAATGTATGGAAACCATTGAACTGCCATGGGGCGCTGGCAGCCCTTCAGCTCAGCACATGCAAAATCAGGGGTGAAAAAACAACCTGTGCTGTCGTGCCAGCCTGACTGCCTCACAAATATTGGCCACCTTCAGGTACTCTCTCAGCAGTGCATGCTATAGATTAGAGAGACTCCCTGTTAACTGTAAGAAGATTGGTACACCTAATCCCCTGTGCAGATACCAGTGGTGGAAATTTCCTACTGAAAACTGGATTATTACCCTGCTCAAAAGCTTATGCTACCAAGCTGCCGAGTAACTTTTCAATCACCTGCATAAATTCCATGACAAAGTAGAGACAATAGAAATCCCAAAGCACAAAATGAACGTGAAGAATATTTCTCGTTGGTCCTTTAAAATTAAAGTACATCACAAGAATAGTAAGTATATAAGAAATTAGATAACTTTTACAGATCTGTGTTACATAAACATCTCTTTAATCAGATTACTCTGGTGCCATGGGATTGTACCATGCTTTATTTCCTCAAAGAACATGCTGTACGGTTACTATAGCATTTCTATATCTGGATTAATTAGAAACGGAAATGTGAATACAATTAAGTTTGAAATTAAACACACTTTGTAGCAGAGAAGATAATCACTGCTTTAGAATGATCAGGCTGCTCCAACCTGTGAAGTATCAAGCTATTCTCTCAATTAATTGGAACAGTACTGTGTGTTCTTGGAGCCAGGTAACTGTGGTAAACTGTACAGAATATCTATGGACACATCAGTTCTCTGATCTATTATTTGACCTTTATTACGTGATGATAACAATAATTAATGTCCTTACACAGTTCTCGATGTCAAGCACAGTACTTACACTTTTAAGTGACTTTGGTCTATTCCACCTCTTCCTCTGACTGCCCTCAATTCGCATCTCTCACTGTGTTCAGTCAGCACATCCTGAAGGAGCAATCTGAAGTGTCACTGAATTCAGGCAAAGTCCTCCCCTGTGAGCCAGAGCAGAAATGATTATCAGTTTTACTTTCCATGAAGAAGGGTCCTCACAAACAGGAAGCCCTCTCAAAACAAGAAAAAGGCAAACTCCCTTCCTCGCTCCCGCTGCACACTGAAAAAGAATGAAAAGTTCACTTGAGTGCACAAAAATCACCATGGCTCAAGGTAACGGAGAGTAGGTTAGTATAAATGTTACTGTGTGCTCACTGTCATCAGTTCGTCTCTCAGTAGAAAGATAGCAGAACCTAACAAGATGATGCATGGCATTTTTGGGGGGCTACAGCTCAAGGAATTCAAAATAACTTAGAAGGGACAGCTGTAACACATGGAGAACCTGGCTCCAATTCTCATGATCTCGGTAGGCCAGAAAGCCACAGAACTTCTAACCCAGCATAAGGACTCAAAAAAAAAAAATTGTGTAAGTCGTTGTTTCCCCTTTACCTTTTGGCCAACCACAGCAGCAGGAGAGCTTGATATTCTCTGTACTGCCAGCACAACAGAAAAGAGAAAACAGGTAGGTTTTAGGGAGCACACCATATGAACTAGCTATGGACTGCGTACCCTTGAGATTCAAGGCAGCACTCCAAAGTCTTCCCTTCTTGGTAGTAGTGGTATAAACTAAACTGATCAAACTAAAATGTGCAAGCAAAGGAAGGTTCTCAAAACAAATCTAGACAGCAACAGCCCATTGGGAAGTTCAGAACCAGAGCCATGAGGATTTCTTCTTGCAGGTAGATGGAGATCAACTCTGTTCATCGGACTGAGAATGCAAATCTCTATACGTGCATTATTATTGAAACACCCAGGTGAAGAAAAAAAGGGAGAATGAAATTTGTCAAGAAAAAGCAGAGGAAGTCTGCATAAGTTCCCTATATAACAAGTCCAGGTAGAACTACAGGTAGCTCTTAGTTTTAAATCTGATTCTCCCCTTTTAAAGCATCCACTGTACACATATAAATAAAATAAACAAATAATGAAGACAGTGGAAAATTATCAAAACTGCATAATTAGAACACCACTACCTTCTTATTGCCAAGCCCTTGGCTTTAACTACTGGATCACATGGCTCTCTTCCTAATTAATGGAGAAATTCAATGTTATAAAAATTTCCAAATCTTCTTTTCTTTTTTTTAAACCCGAGATGGAGATTTCCAGTGTCAAGCAATTAAAAGTGTCTTAATCCACTCAGGTACCTCCTACAAAGCCTAGCATGTGGCAAGAACATTTTGCAAGTCTTGCTTTTCATTGCTTTTATTTTTATTTCATTCTTAGCTTCCATTAATCAGGTTTTCACTTTTTGTAATATTAGTTATGAATCAGTTTCATTGACTGAGGGTGAGGATGGGAAAGAACTTTGTGGTTTCCTACAAAGCTACAGTATAAACTGAGCAGAGTTTCTATTATAAGCCTAAGACAGCTACATTTCAGTTGTTCTTTATGCATCAGGTGTGTAAATCAACTTGGGAAGCTGCAGAATGAAGAATACTATGCCAGGAATCTGTAGTACACTCCCCAGAAGGTGCTCAGTAATTATTTGACATGAATGATAACGACAAAAAAAAAGGAGATTTAAATACCATTGCGAAAATATTTACACAAATATGACACAAGGAGAAGAAAAGCTTCTGTGCCATGTTTGTCATTAAATAGTAAGCTGATCTTCTCATGTGCAAGTGCTTTTAGAACATGGAATAGGAACAAAGTAAACCAAGTTCCTGAAAGTGTCAAGTGTATTATTGAATCTGTGGGACTGTGAAGAGCCTGTAATGTCATAGATCAGTTTTCTTTTTAGTTTATCATCCTTTGCCAGCCCCTAACCTTGTTGCAAAAGGTACCAGTATATCAGAACTCTCATATGTTGCCATTATTCCACACAGACCATTTATCTTTCAAAGTCTGAGAGTGATTAGGCAACCTTGGTTTCTTCAATCACGAGATTTTTTTAAAAAGAAAAAAAAAATTAAAGTATCCTTACTTCTGTCAACTCAAAACAACCACAGTTTTTAATAATAACTAGGAGTTTTTCTTAGACAGAGCTTCTCAGTAAAGAACAAAGGCATATTAGTGTCATGCATGTATGAATTCCAGGAGTGTGGTGAACATCGTGAGAAGATAAAGTGGACCCTGTAAACCAACATAGACAAACTCCTGAAACGTACCAGTGTGGAGACAAGACCAGTGGAGCTTGCAGTAGCTATGCATGGTTCACCATACTCAAACACCTTCACCATTAGCACTTTTCCTTTGAAGCTCAGGAAACTTTGTTGTTACTCCTAGTTCTTCCAGGGACTCATTACAACACTTGAGGGAAATCACTTCCTCAGATGCGAAAAATTCAACGAGTCCAATGAATTCATAGTTTAGACTTAACATTCTCACTGCCCAGGCTTCAATCTGTCTCTCTCTAAAATTATAACATAATACACTTCACTGAAATGCTGGCTGAATATAGTTATGAGTTTTTTTCAGAAATCCTGTGCTTACTGTTCATTGAGGTTATCAACAAAATTATAATAGATGACCTATGAAACACAGCTCCTACTTTGGACAAAAAATTTCTGCCAATAGCTGCTCTCCAGACAGTGAGAAGAAAATCTGGGGTCTTCAACCTTTTAAACTGCAGGTCTATTAGATGTTAAGCAAATATCTTATTGAAAATGGCACATCCAGTTGTGTAATCATTCTGATATCTAACCTCACCGTTATTGCCACGATATCTAAAACGCATCACATTCTGAAGACGTGGGATTGGGAGTAACTCTACTGTTTGCTACTCACTTATCAACCCGGTTTTGGATAAAAACGGCAAACGTGTTATATAACTCTTAACATACAATTCTCACGATCAGAGGACAGCAGACACAAATAGATCCACTCACACAGGGCTGAGCAATGAAGGAACATTTCAGATCTAAAGCACAGCAGGCACCATTTCTTGCTGACCTTTTCTTTGCAGCAAAGTGATGGCCCTGGTGAATAAATGACCAATCTTGGTTTTTTTTGTTAAACTGATTTTTGCCATTTGGAGGCTCTAGACCTGTTCCTTTCTCCCTGGGAAGGCTTATCCCTGCTGTGAGCAGCTCTCTGGGTCAACAGCAGGAGGTAAGGCTGGTGGCAGCTGCCTGAAGAGAGAGTACAACAACCTATTACTGCTCCATACAGGAACAGCAACTGCCTCCAATTGTGTGAGGGAAGAGAAGGAACACTTGTTTCGCCCTTAGCAATCTCCCCTATTTCATCCCTACCTATAAAAGGTATTCACACGGCTCCTACTGAGGCCTTGCAGTCTCCAGTGTCCTTACAACACTCCTGCATTGCAGAGAAACGTATCATATCTTTGTGCACATCAGAAATTGAGGCCCAGAAAAAAAACAGTTTCTCAAGATAACAAAAAGTTCGTAGTACGGCAGACGTAAAAACATTCCACATTTGCAGAAAGCGTCTTAAACGGTACCTTACCGCTTAGTCAAATTCCCCAGAAAACTGACTCCCCAGCAAAGTCAGTCACTGCAAAAAACAGTCCCTACTCCTCTCTTTTTCTTCCAGTTGTAGAACATCATCTGTGCCTTCACCGTAAAATACTTGTAAAGCTAACCTGAAAAATTAGATATCTTGCAATAGATTAGACAGGTTGCAAGGGTAGACTAAGATTGAACTTTCTCTTCAAAATCTCTGGCCAAAACTTTTCTACAACCTCAACCTGCTCCATGGTGGGAAAAATCCCTGTCTGTAGACCTCTCTACAGACACAGTGGTGTACGCACCAGTATCCCAAGGTAGAGGTGGAAAATACAGGGAGTGGAATAAATAATTCCTACAGATGAAAAATCTGTCCGAAACAGAAGCCAGGGAGACAAATAGCTTCTAGAAAGTGAAGAGTTTTTAAAGTGGAATAGACAGACTTCATTCCTTACCCCTACTCCCTTCTTCCCTAGTTTGCCTGTTAATTCACCACGATATTTTGGGGGTAACATGCACAGTCACTAGCTGCTTAGAGAAACTGTTAGCCACGATCTCCAGCACCTCTGGATAACCAGGCCTAGTAAGTCATGTTACTTTGCTGTAACAGTGCAATGAAATTTGGGTATAAGTGGCTTTCCTCTGCTTACCGCTACTGGAAATACATGGTAGCGACCATTAACTTTAGTGGATCTGCATGATACGTTTCAGCTCCACTTAAAGGAAATGATTCATTTTAGCTTGAACATTACTGTCATTCTATACGATTGCAGCAACTCTGCCTTTCAGCACCAGAATGTATACCCAATGCGTAAGTGTCATGAAACAGAGATTACAGAACTTACACTAAAGGTGAAGAGCATATAAAATTTATTTTTTGTTTTGTGTGACTGTTTCAGGTCTTTGTCTTACGCTAGGTACGTTTTTTGGCCTTGGCAGGGTATGCAGTACGAATGTGAAGTTAGAACGTGCTATGAGGTTGTCCTAAATGGAGAGAAAAGGAGAATTTGTGAGGTTTGTTACCAGCTTCCTGGCATAATTGTGGGAGGGAATACTACGCACAGGGTGAAATTTAGTATTTATTTTAAAGTTGTATTTAGTACACAAAAAGCTAAATCACACTTGTTCAGCTACTGTATATACTGTAATTACACACCCTAATTTCATGCTTTTGGTCATGCAGTTAGCATAAGTAGATGTAATTACATATTTGAGCCATGTAATCATGTAATAATTAAGATGTACAATGCAATTACATAATTAGGGTATGCAAATACACAGGATCATCCTTTGACATCAGTTTTAAGTAGACTTCCCCATTAATTCTGAGGAGTTCTGCTTAAAAACTGATAACACAACACAATTTGCAATGAAACAGAATACAGAAGATTGCAGAAAAAAACCCAGGCCCGCTATCACACTATGGATATTTGTCGGAAATGTTAAAAAAAAGAAAAATAAAGAAAACCAAATAATATAAAAGTCATATTCAAACAGTATTTACAAGATTAGTTCTAAGCGAAGTTGAAGTCTTCTCAAAATGGACCAAGATATTTATAAACTGTTTTCTAAACCATTTTAGAGAAAATCTCTAAAAATATCCTTCTACTTCCTAATGACCTGTTGTGTCCCCAGAAAGACACGTTAAATAAGCAACTTAAACAGCTAATGATCTCTATGCATGTTGCAATAACAAATACAGTTTTCATAGTTTCTTTCAGAGACTAAGAAGAGAGAGATGTCTTTCATAATCAGAAGAAAACAAGGGAACACAGAGAGCAGATCCATTTCTACACAGGTTGTTTTTATGCTCAGTCACTGAAAATTTTTTTACCAAAATATAAAATCAAGTTTTTGTTTAAGTCTTCCCCCCCACACACACACATTTCATCGTACAATTAAAAAAAAAGGTAATATCCAGCACCAGGAGGACTCTGTGCAGAATGACTCCTTCAAGGCGGGTTCTCGCAGAGTAGGAAGCAGCAGCAGAAGCAAGAAAGCCATTGCCAGAACAAGGCAGAAAAGAAATTGCTCTGTTAAACTATAGAGATTGTGCAATCACTGAGCCCCAACTTCCATGTATACTCATTACTAATAAACCAGAATAAGAATGGGGTAGACTTTAGACAGTAGAATCAGATACTCAGTAACCAGAATTCTCCTTAGATATCAGAATAGCTTTAAAGATCTAGTTAGAATATTCTTAGAATCTAAGGTGATTGTATTTTTTTCCACTGGGAAGATTAGTATCCATTATTTCGCATTTTATTATTCATTTGAAAGATACAGGGACACGTTCACAGTTCAGGATCTTAAGGATGATTTAAGGATAAAAATTGCCTCATTGCCTATTTTGAGTTTTAATAAATAGCTATTCTATAACCATATGTCAACATTCAGCTACAGAAACTGAATTCTGCCATGAAAACGTACCCAGGCAATGCTATTTACACTGGTAGGTTCTGAAGGTCAGAAATAGATACATATTATATCCAAACCATCTCCCACAGGACTAGAAAAAAAACCCAAACATCTCAAGTAGAAAGCTCCAAACTAGAGCCTATTTCAGCACCAATTAGCACAACAGGACTCTGATCTTTGGTGGCATTTCTATTGTAGGCATTGCCATTCCGCAACTAACAAATACCATTTATAACCTGGCGAGTGACGTCTCTGCAGGCGATCTCAGCTATTTTCAAAGAATTCTTTTCTATCACTGCCGAAGAATAGCATAGCTAGGCTTGAAGAGGAATTCGTGCGTCTTTGAAGGGCTAGCGATAGCATTTCTCTACTGGCAGGATTTCAAAGAGAAACAACTGCCACCCTCTAAGGCCCTGCAGCTCATTGGGGAAGGGAAGGCCGCTCTGAAGTACTACAATGCAGAAGCACATGGTGTTCTGACTCTGAATATCAAGCCAAAGTGAGGAGTCTTGAAGGTTTTCAAAAAAAATAAGATAATGTATTCCTATTCCTCCAAATTTTCCACCTTATTTTTCAGCTAGCACAACCAACATAAGGTTGCTTCCTCCAATTTCAGAGGGTTCTGCCATGCGCTACTGATAGTTTAGAGCTGCAAGAGACTTCCTCTCTCCCACAAAATACAGAAAGAAGCTGAGAGCTGAAGCACTTATTCCAGTCTTTAATTATTGCTAACAATATCGTATGCTTTAAACAACCAGCAAGTGATCAGTTTAGCTTTATCTATTTTGTGATGGTAAAAAGCGATATCATCAATTAGTTAAGGTAGAAACAAAACAAATATCACTTGGAGAGACCAAGGAAAGGGTATAGTCCATATCCTTTCAGTTTTTCCTCTGAACTTTGCTCATCTCTAGCATTAGCTTGCAAAGAATATTTCTAACTAGACAGGTGTTGACTCATCTCAACATTGGTTGCCTTTCCATTCCAGATTATTGCTATACTGACCTACTTCAATTTTAATTCCTTTTGGTCCTTATCTTATTTTGGAAAACCGGCTAAAAGAAGAAAAAAAAAAAGTGCAAGCATCTCTTTCTGCCTCTTTTGGTGGGCAGAGGAAGAGGTAGATGGCAACTAAGCGTATCTCCGTTTCCAACTGACTTAAGGAAAGTAAAGGGGTTGCCTTCTCTCTGGTATGCTTGTTCTGATATTGATGGAAGAAATATCTTCTAGACCCTCTGGAGTTTGTTCTCTTATAAATACATTCTTTACTTACACACACGTCTGACTCTTTCTCTGCCTACTAAACATTTCTGTAAGCAGGTTAAGTTTTTAAACTTACGACAGAGAAGACAAGAGCTCCTAACAGGAGCTGCTCCTCAGCTCTGACCAAAAGGGTCAGAGGGTATCCCAGAGACATACCCTCACATTTTATCAGCCTGCTCAAAGTTGCTGTCACAGCAATGAACCACTAAAAAGAGGAAAATCCTGGGAGGCATTAGATGTTATAATTACTTAGACACACAAGGATTTTGTGCTGTGGGAAAAGTCCAGCACTGGACTAAAATAACATACAGCATGCAATTTTGCAAACATCCTCAAGCAAAGAAGTTGTAACATATTGTGAGACACAGACTCCAAGTTTTTGTATGATCTTTCACAACAAATGGGTTTCACAAAAAAGTAGGTGTCAGTTTAGAGTCTATTTTGCTCAGTGAAAGCAGTCTTGATGTAAAAAAAACCATGACATTGAAAATTACTTGCATTATAGAATAATATTGATTATTACTGATACGAGTAATACAGAGAGGGAAAATATATATGTTCCCTCTTGGAGACTATGAGATATTATCTCCAATGAGATGTCCTGGATATATTATTGTAACTTCTCCATCTTCTGTGGACTAAATTTCAGCTCCTTATTGTAGTATATACTGTGATCTCTGAAACGAGGAGAATTCTGTACACCTGTGCAGTTTTACACCCTTTGCAACACTGCAATCCAAACTGTGTGATTATCTCTCTTCTCCTTCCCTCCCTCACCCCTGCTGCCTCACAGACTGAGCAGAAACAGGGCGAAAGAAAGTAGGACTGTATGCAACAGAGCCCTTAGGCAATATGAACAGTAAAACAGTATCCTCAAGAGTCCATCTCTGAAGGAGGACTGACCACTGCAGACTAATTCTGTTTCTCCCCACCAGGATCCATTGGTACATCTATAAAACCTCATCATTCAATAATACCAAAGGCAGCTGACAAACCTAGAGAATAAGCCTAGTCAATGGTGGTGTCACAAGGATATCAGCCACCAGTGACCTTAACCTGTAACTAGCCAATGTTGCTTCATACATTGAGCAGCACACCGCCTGTAGACTTTTCAGTCGCTGGAAAGTGGTCTCAGCTACTTTAAAACTGTTCACCGGGATTCAGTGAGAGGAAAAAACACTTGTATGTATTTAAAACTTGACATCAACATCAAGATGCATTCAATTAAGGTGTCATGCCTCATCTCAAGTGGAAGAAAGGAAATCAAGTAGTACAATAGCATTTAACAGCTGATACTAGTGTTTCTGCCTGATTTGCTCTAATTACACAGATAGAACAGATAATTAATGGTTGCCTGTAGCACAGAGCCTGTTCTATACCCCACGCATATATTTTTCCTCGGATTTTTAAGGCTAAGGTCCAAATAAGAGAATCGCACATAGAAGTTGGAAAAGTAACCTTTCTTCCATACCTAAAACCTTTAGGTTTTGCTTCATTTAGCGCAGACATTTAATTTCAGTGCTACCATATTTAAAAGTAATTAAATTGCCTCTAATAGAAGGTCTGAGTGAAATACGAAATTCTTACCAGGACGTTTGCTAACCATATATTTTAAATTGCATCCAAAAAGTCATTTTATGGCAAAACTGCTGCTTTTCCACATTGATTAGCAGACATTTTTGATGATATTAAGTCATTCAAGGGCAGAATTCATCATGACAAGAATGGGCCTTCCATGAGGTTTTTTGGTTTAGAGTTTCTTCCCTCCCACCACCTGACCATTGCATTTCAGAAATTTTAACTCATCACATTCTACAGTCCCTGTGAAAGTCATATGTAATCTAGTTAACGTTATTCATCCTATATATATTTAATGTCCTCCAGCTCTCCAGATTTTGAAAAGGACTCGAAATTAAGGCAAATTATTGAACTGTTTCTTACTACCTAGTTGTGATAACCATTTATGTCTCTAGAGCACATAGCTGCTTTTCTCTGAAAATGATTAGACAGGAGGCCTGTCGGTTTGCCTTATGAAAAATATTAAACTGCATGATATTTATAGGGATACAATGAATCCAAAGTTAAAGCTATCTAGAACCAGATTATGCAAACTCGGCCCTTTAAAGGGAAGGAACATTTTAGACCTCTTTCACTTGACAGAGAAGTCGTGATGGAAGACTATGAATAATTATTGTTAGATAGCAGGGCTAACGCTACATACAACAGTTCTGAAAGCCTTCTTACAAAAATGTGCACATTCGCTTATTAAGAGAAAAAACCTCACTGTAAAAGCAGATAACAGAATCTTGTCAATGGAGGATTTGGCTTTGAAACAATTCTGTGATTTAGCTCAAGATCTTCTCTTGCTTATAGAGGTGTTTTGGAAACCAAATCCAAATCTTCAAGAGGAGTGCAGGCTGTATACAGCTCCCACCAAGTGGCCCCTTAAAGTGAGTGGGATGAGGCACAAACCCATGTGCTCCACAGCACTTGATCTCTACTTCTCTGAATAAGATTGTGCCTATTTAAATGTTGGCGTACCATAATGTCTGCTCTAAATGGCAATCTGTCAACACTGTAACTTGAAGATCAATAAGCATTTATGAACAATGTTAAGCATCCACACTACGACATTACTAGAGTGATATCTAAATCTGAAACGGTGAGAATTTTGCAGACGAGAAAATAAAGAAAGTATATTTCCTTCATAGTGTCTTCAGCCAAGCAATACAGCCAGTGTAAAGACAAGGAGTCTACACTGGGAACTGCAATTAAACATGCTGTACTTACAGAAATAAAAGTGTTTCACTGCAGTTCTGATAAGGACATATTGGGGCTATGGCAGTTGAGGAACCCTGCTGAATCTCGAAAAGAGCTATTTATTTTTAAAATCCATTATGCGAGTCCCGTACCTGCTGTCTCTACCTGTTGTTCCAGTTATTACATGCTGAAGACATTTCTTGTTGGTGATCACGATAGAAAAGTGAAATAAAGATAAACCAATGAGTCAAGCAATAAGAACTACTAACCATTTAACTCTGGGGAAATACACCTTTCTCAGCCTTTACAACAAGGGATTAAGCAGGTTACAAGTTTTCTATCGGGTAAATGATAACCCAGATTTAGTCTGCTATTCTGAATCTTTAGTGTTTTTATTATTTAAAATGACTCCACACTAAGACAAGTAACATGAGAAAAATGAAATAGGGATGATCTTACCAAAAAGAGTTTCCTCCTGGGACAGTAAAGAACCCCTTATGGTCCCCCTCTCTCTTCCCCTATTTGTCCTCATCAGAGATGGAGGCTTGGAGGCTTTTATGCTTACTAGAAAAAACACTCAGTTTTGCCACAGGAATGAAAATTTTTCCCCTCATTAATGTAAAACGGACATTTTACTTGACAACTCCTGCTGACGAATTTTGTTTCTACCCTAGCAAGTTCACTGTCTCGACCAGCATGCGCAAGCAGACAACGTGATGCCGTGCACTCATGCTACAAGTTCCAGTACTACTTATATCACCTGCGTTTGGCCTCTCTTCTGCCTGATATCTGAGCTCCTCAGCATTTCTTAGCCATGCTATGGCTTTAATGCGCTACATATTCTTGCAGATTAACTCAAATAATTGAAAAGGGAAGGAAATACTTTACTCAAGATTCTCTTCACAGATCATACTTATGTTTATATAAAAGGTCACAATCTAGTTCTCTGGGGTCTTAAGTACTTCCAAAGTTCACTTTCTTCCTTTTATCTCTTATTTCACTAGTACTTACCAGTCTTTAAAGATGAACGATTCCCTCTTGCCAATTTTTTCCTTAGTAACCTTAAGTAAAGTCAGTCCATTTCCATAAACAATTAGCTAAGATTGGGGTATCTTATTAAACAGGGGTAAAGCATCATCTCACACCTATTATGTCCATTCACCTGGTAGAAAAAACACTGTAACAGGAGACTTAATGTACACTTGCTTTCTTTTCACAGCAAAAGAGCAGGGCTGCAAGCTTTTGCAAAAAAGCTCAGAGAAATGCTTTTCTGAGGCTCATCTTGGGCTCTGTGAAATCTTAAAGATAAGAAATCTTCCCATCCAATAGGACCGAAAACAGTGTTCCTGCCTAAATAGCCTACTCTTTTCTATTTACATGCCAGCCTATGTATATACCTGTGACAAGCATGTCCATTCAGACTGAACACCAACTGAGAAAAAGCTATGACCCACCGGTGATGTAAGGTTTTTGCCTCCCTGAGGAGGTACTTCCCACTAGTCACCAGCTGTTTATTCTTAGTAAAACATACTAACAAATTTCCATCAATCTTCTCAGGCAATATAGCCCCCAGAGACTCCCTGTGACACTGTGCTTCCCCTCACTCTAAATCTGCACTCCTCTATAGACTTAACATACAAAACTTGGAGTCCTTCACAGTCTCACTCAGAGTAATAATCAAAGTCAATTGTATACAGAAAAAGGTGTGTTGGTTGCTTGCAGTGATTTACCACAAGAATTCCTTACAGAAATAACATTCATTTTTCCCGAGCTGCTTAAAGAACGGAAAAAAATTGCCTCTTTTCCTGGTAGACTACTCTGTCACCCATTGTTTACCTTGCACTAATTAATACTCAAAAATACACTTTGGTTTAATCTATTTAAGAATATGTATGCTCAGAGAATGAGAGATTGATTTGAAAATTACAAGTGACAGGCCAGCCTTTAATTTAATATAAGTTAATATAAATCCAAAGCAGCTACTGCCTGATTCTCAGCTTCTCTGTACCTTATATTTGTAGAAATTACCCAAGTTTGACTGCTTCAGGTAATAATGTCTTATTCTATCGTCCTGATACAGTTGTTACAGTCTTTTTAATGCTGCTTTTACCTTTCCATGACAAAAACTCACCACTTTAGTCTTCTCTAACATTTTGGATTGACTCTGATGCTTCTAACACAGTTAACGTTTCTCCAGTGCACAGATCTTTCTTTCTAGCTTTTCTGTAGACATCCTCCTGTTTATCACACCCTTTGAACATGCAGATACCAGAAACAGATACAGTTTTTCAGTATTTGTCTCACTACTCAGACTCCAACTCTCAGAAATAATTTTGCATTCGCGCAAAAAAAGAAAAAAAAAAAGAGTAATGATCACACTAATTCAGCCTCACGTTTATTGCAGTGAACTTCATTGAAGATGATAGTGTAGGTAGATATGATTGTGTGACCATTACTCTTTTTGTATGCAAACACAAAACTAATATGTTAGCTAAGGCCCCCTGCAGAACAGTCTTTATTAATTCACCATTCACTCTTTCTGCCCCATTTTAAACAAGGGATTCTATACTTCTTGTGTTATATGCAAACTTGAGTTAAGCTAGACAGCGTTTTCTGCGATGCTGCAGAATCCGCTTCTGCTATACACAGCTACAAGCTGTAGTAACCATCCGTTATGCCAGCCTTTGCCATTTTTCCAGCACGCAGTCCAGTAATTCCAGCCATGTCTGAACATTCTTTAGGATTGTTTCACACTTTTTTATTACAATGTAAAATAATTACAAATAGACATTTCTATCATTCCACTTACTTGCTCTCGCTTACTAAAATATCACTTACTATGTTATTTTTAAAGAGCTAAGCAAAAAAAAAAAAAAGAAAAAAAGAAAAAACCACTAAAATATGCTTCCACGGGTAAAACAGGCAAAGCTTCGAACTTGTTAAACACACAGAATTTTTCAAAAGAATAGTTGTTGAAATTCAGTTTAAATAACATAGTTAGCCTTTCTGTGCAACTATATTCGTTTGCCTGACTCCATTCTTTTAAGAATTGGATGAGTCTGAATTACAACTTTGGTGCAAAGATGCGGTCTTACCAGAAAGTCAGTGGTGACCACATATATTTTGAAACAAGGACTATTTAACATCAATAAAACCAAAAAGAATCATTTAATATCCATATGCTCAACATACGCAGTCAATTCAGCACAAATTTCTACCTGACTTTTCTAATAATGACTGTAACAGGTAAAAGTGCAGATTGTTCGTTAATTCTTACATCTGATTACACAGTCGTTCCTGATCCAGGTCTTGCCTTGTTCATTTTTTTTTTCCTCAGATCAAAATCAAAGTAAATTACATAATTCTCATACTGATGGTAAGAGTTTTTAATTGGAGCCCTGAGCTGCATATTGCAAGGGAACACCGTTTCATTGCTCAGTTTGCTATTAAAATAAACAAACCGGGTTGCCAGAAGCTGACACTGTGCACTAGTTATGCTTTTTTGTTTCCTTTTTGGGGTGGGGGGTGGGGGTGTTTTGTTTTTGCTTTTTTAATTAAACAAAGCATCCTTTCTTGTCCCCAGTCAGATGTAGAATACTAGCCCAGAGAGACACTAGGCTGATTCTATATGGCCATTTTTATGCATTTATGAAATTAAAATCAGAATCATAGCATCATAAATTAGTCTTGTTTTACACAGATAAGCTGCTTCTCATAGCAGATCACTCTACTGACATTTGGAAATGTGAAATAGATAGGCATATGGAATTTGTTATTTTGTTTTTCAAGTCACAAACGTTATTTCAAAGGAAAGCAAATTTTAAGATTAATTACTGCTGATGACAGTGACTTGTATAACTAAGATGAGGACACTGAAAGATGAGTCTGTTTGGCATTGTGGAGGAGGGTGTCTGGATGGATCACATAACTGATGGATGTCCCTGTTTTAGAAGGCGGCTCTTCTGTCAAGTCATGCTCGTTTTTATCTAATCTAATTAAGAAAACCTAACGCAATTTAGTTTTATATGGGTACTTGATACAGGAAAAGTAGTAAAGACGTTTGCTGTTGCATACGCAACAAACCTCAGGAGGTACAGTTTAGTACTACGTGATCACTACCAGGAAAAGGGCAAGTCTAGACTCTATAAAATCTGTCATCTTGTTCTTCAAAAAGGGGCCTGTTTGTGGCATAATATTAAGAAATCACAATATATTGCAATACTTTGTTAGCATTAAGTGGAATAGTATCACCCTAATGGAAACCACAGCAATAATAGAGACAAAAAGTTTATCACAGCAGATGCAATTTAGTCCAGTCTTTTACTTTGACTAGATGTTAGTTTTTTCCAGTACTCAGGTATTAAAAATTAATTATGCTATCAGTCATTACACAAAAGTGTGATGAATGAGAGTTAAGGGAGAATAGAGCACATTGCTCATACCCAATCTTAGAGGTGCAGATACTGGAGGTAATTATCTCTACACTCTAAGGCCTAAAGAAAGTTAAGAAAATGAAAATGGTAACCTAATTACTTGATCTGAATTATAACAGTGCCATAAGACATGCTTTTATGCAGAACAGATTTCTTCAAGACAACAAGCCAAGCCCCAAATCCTTCTTTATGGTATAAATTACATTTCAGAAGACTGTAGCACGGGTACATCGCGCTACAGAGGGAAAAATCTAATATGTGCAGAGATGCAATCTCAAAATGGTCCTTGAGACCAAAACCGGACATTCACACAAAGGCAAAAGTCCCATAAATTTAACAGCCCTTGACTGGTATCCTAGAGGCATAGCAGACTTCATAACTCAAAGCAAAAAAGAAAAACAACAGAAGACTGGGGGCAATTTTCATCTTTAGTAATGGTCAGAAGCTAAGAATAACGAAGAACATTGCATCTCTGAACAGCAATAAAATCTGTCCAGCATCCCAGTGTCTGGCTCTAAAAACTCTGATAACAACTGGTGCTCTGCGCCACCCTCAGTGAAGTCATATGGACTTGTGTAAATCAATTCACCTGGAGATGCCAGCATTTAGATCTTTTAACCTACATGATCAATGGAAACAAGGAATGCATAGATAATATCACAATATATGATAAAAGCTTTAATAAGAACAAATCATTCCACCAATAATCAGTTTCAGAAAGGTGAAAAGATATCCATAATTAGTTTTACAAAAAACTCATTTTAGCAATTTAATGTCATAAAGTTACCAAAATGAGTTAATTTGTTAATTAGAAACTTCAGTCCTCAACCTAAATTTCAGTCACTGTTAAAAATATTTGTTTTATTCATGGCCTTTCTCCCAAATACTTTCAAGTCTCCATAGCTTTGGCTCAGTGTGAAAACACTGGCAATATTTTACTTTGCCAAGAAATATCATATGACAACTGTATGCACAAAACACATGGCTAAAATTGTTTATTTAGCTACCCTGTTTCATTTCTGTTTGGCTCTGAGTAACCCAGTATAAATCCTCGCACAGCTCCCCCTATCCTCATTTCTCACTTTTTAGTGCAAGATGCAGCTTACGCAGAGCAGCAGCGAGGGGCCGTGCTACAACTACGAGGGTCTGTGCGAAATTGTGGGGAGGCTGCACACTCCGGTTGTGAGGAGCCCCGGGTGTTTGATGCGCTCTGTCAATTAGCCTTCATACTGGCAAATCAAATAAAGATGCTATTTTGCTTCATTTCAGTACTGATTGGCATTTTAATTATTCCACAGCTGGAAGTGTTAATCACACTATGGAGCTAGGTGATAATTCACAGCTAGTAAAGTTTTCTGCAACGATCTTACATGCAGCAATATACGGTTTACACCATCTTAAAGCAGTTCTAAACTCTTTTGCAAAGAAAAATCAGCTTCTAGGAAACCTTTCCTAACATAGAATTCTTCTCCCTTTCTACAAGATTATGTTGATCACTGATGAGTTATTTCAAGGGACTCAAACACAGTAACTTTGCTTACTGCTCTCATGTTGATTGATTAATAATGATACAGGCATAATAGTCCAGATCCCTCCTTCCTTCCTTCCCCTCACTGGTAATACTGTATTGATGAGTTTGGTCCTTTTATTTTTCATCTGCTCTACTGATGAAGAGATTCCCTCTTGCAAGTTTTAAAAAGAAAAGCTGTGCTTGCTTTTAAAAATATGGAACAAAAAAAATCTGTCTTTAAAAGTCAGGATTTCACATGCTGTTATCCTTGTCGTATACTTACGAATGTCTAAGTGCATGCCGTATGTTAGGCACCAGTTCTTTCAAGAAAAGGTTTATGGCAAATAATCTCTACACAGGTACTCTCCGGCTGCAGACAGTACCGCAGACATATGAAGTTCTTGCAGGCGTAGAGGGCAAGATCTCAAGACTATAGGATTTCCCAGTCCAGGTGCGTGTTCTGTGGCATAAGCTTGGGAACATTTTATAGTTCGAGTGACAGATTAGTGGCACACAGCAGCAAAGTAACTGGGTGGTGCTGGGGCAGAGAGGGCTAATACGAGCTGAAACGTGCTGGCAGGAGGGAGAAGAGGCAGCGAGGCCACTGTCCCTGCTGCAGAGACCCACTGCACAGATGGGTCAGGGAGCAGGTCCCCAAAGACGAGACACAGTGCAGAAATTCTGGACACCTGTAAACGCGAGCACTGATGTTCAAACAGCCACCGCAGTATTTAGCGACTAGAACTAATAGTGGGCTTTCTTCAATCTGAAGGACCAAAAAAAAAAAAAAAAAAAAAGAAAAAAAGGCAACCCTTGGGACAAGGGTTGCTTGCTTTGTTATCTAAGGGTATAGTACTTAGGTGGCTGAGGTCCTACTTCCCAGCTACCTACATGCCAAAATATTCTGCCGCCGCATAGCAGCTGGGGGGAAGGGGGGGAGGAGAAGGGGTAAGAAACCTGAAATGAGGAGAGTTCCTATGTTTATATTCTGTTTTCCAAAGCACTAAAAACTGATCAAGAAATAGGAGCCTCATTTTCAAAAGTGACCTTGAAAAGTTATGTGGAATTTAGGCTCCTAAGGGTCACTGTGTCAGTTCTGAGAAGATTAAAGTGTCCTTGGCACATTTACTGCTGTGCTCTGCTCATCAAGAAGCTGGAGTGGTTTGAGGATTATAGCCCAAGATGGTCAGACGCTATGATAACAGTAGCCAATGAACTGTCATCTCCTAAGGTTAAAGCTGCAGTGAATAGTGTTGAGATACCAATATAAAAAACAGAAACGAAGCGGCAGTATATACATGCCACTAATGAATTACTTGAAGAATGCAAGCCCTTCATAACAAACATTTTAAAATTAATCATTCATTTGCTTATTTATTTGGGGAGCGGACATGTGCAAGATGATTTATCTTTGGCAAAGCTCAGCCAGCTGGATACTGCAAAAGTCTCAAAGAAGAAGAACGTGATAAAAACAAACGGCAAAGAGATTCCTTTAATTTTCTAAGAAATACTATGGGTGTGGTGGGGCTGTTCTGGCAGCATGTACACGCATGGGTCCAGCACAGGATGGCTATAACATAGCATCATCTACTTCAGAGACAAAGTTCTTCACTCCAGTTACTGGATACAATGACCTTAAGACACACTCAACAGTTACATGCACTGTTCTCTCTGAACACAGTTTTAAAAAAGGCAGTATTTGCGAAGTTCAAGATGGTCCTTGATACAGACATATCTCAGGTTCCGAGAAGCACATTTAGTAAATCTGTTTATCAGATATGGACATTAAAATGAATTTCATTCTATCATAACAGGCAATGTTCAAAAAGCTTCATATTTAATTAACACTAAACTTGTCAGACACTATGAATGTTTATGTGGTATTTCCTTGTAGGAAGTTTTATTTATAAATCTGAAGAGGGGAAAAAAGAATGTCAGGGGTTTGTTTTGTTTTGTTTCTTACACGTGGGCTCATCAATGACTTCCTTCACCAATCAGCCATACCTGCGAATCAGTTTAGCTAACACAGAATCAGCTGCAACTATGCAGAATTTTCTTCTGTGATGCTTATCTCCTGAATCTGTGGATATCTTTAATGAACCAAACCACAACAAAGCAAGTGTCCTTGCGTCTTCAGGAGTATGGTTTTAGAGGGAAATTAGGCAAATCGTTTCAAAGTCTGTATGTCAGAAAATTAAGATACCTAAGATTTCTCATATTTGTCTCTTATCGAAGTCAGCAAGAATATTTAAACCCTTGTCAGTAATCTGCATATGCAATATAACATCTCACCACAGTCCTTGTAGTTCATATACATCTTTTATCCTTCACTGGATACACATATCACAATTACAGCCTCTTAGACCAAACATTGTTCTTTGAATGTAATGAAATGCACAGAAATCACAAATAAGCTGATGTTCAAACAACTTATTGCTCAGACAGGCAATTTCTTAGAAAAAGTTAACTTTTCACATAGATGGACACAACACAAGGAAGAGAGAAGTTTCACAAACATCATTTTCACACAAGCCATTACAACTTTTAGCTTAAGAAATGGGGCAAGGGTAGCTACAGATCAGCTCCACATGGTGTTTCATTTTCCATATGAAATATGGATCTTGGATCCATAAGCAGTCCTCAGAGCCAAAACAAGGGGAAGAGGAAAAGGGAATTATTTGCAGGCCAGAAGGACGTGGGTGTGATCACGGGTATGTGATTAAACAAACCCATACGTTTTTAGGTTTTGTGAGGGTATACAGTTCTTGGCCAAGAACTAAGAAACTACCAAATTAGTCCCCCCTCAATCAAGCGGATAACTTTCATGCACAAACCTATTGATTTATGGCTAGTAAAAATGTGTGGGATGGAATGTGTATATATATATACATTCCACACACATATATACATATGTACATATATATACACACACATATACACACACACATATATATATTGTTCATACCATTTCATTTCTATTTCAGGCCAGGAACAACTAGAAATCTGAGTTCTTTCAGATTAATCTAACACAACCAAAGCTACAGAGCGGAACTATTGGCAGAATAAAGGTAATGAAGATCAGTGATTTTTAATTTCTTCTGCTTGCAGATGCCATCTGTAGGCTAAGTAGTGAAGCTATATGTAACACCTACCAAGGACTTGACAACAATTAGTACAGAAATATGCCAGAGTATAATTATCTTCCACCAGCCTCCTGTGTTTCTTCTTGACTTAGAGCTTGTACTTATATCTAGCACGATATAATTATTCTGTGCTCACAGAGCAAATAGCAGGTTAGGATCATTTTCCATGACCTGGGCTACTAGGACCCTATAGCGGTACAAATAATCAATTTTTTTTTTTTTTTTTTTTTAAAAAGAGTACTAAAGCACAACTTCAAAAGGGAACTTCCTACCCTAGAGGAGAACGAAATACTCCTAATTCAAGACACAACACTACTTGTTTTAATCCACAGTATAAAGTTACAAGGATTAACAGGAGAACATAACCCATCTGCTGAAATAACCAAGAAGTAGAAATTAAGTTCCCAGAGAAGATAGCAAAAAATCAAAGGGAAGTGAGGAGGAACTGAAAGAATAGGGGCTTCCAAAAAACTAGAATTAGGATTGTCACCTGGTGGGCAATTCAAACCCCGTGCTGAAAATTGCCTGAAACCTGCACTAACAGTAGAGACTATCATGAGATCTTTGGGCCGGTTAGTGTTCTTCAGAAAGCTAGTTTATGAATTCTGTGCTTCTTTCTGTAATTCCCAGCTCTGTTTTAAAAGTGAAGCTGCCAGAATTATGTACTGTATGACAAGGAAAGTACGTTTTCTCACCTTCCTTCTTCCATATAACAAATAACTTTATTGTATTTTTCCTCATACACTCTCAAATTCATGGTCAACATTGAAAGGGAGCATCATCACCTGAATCCAGTTTAAAAGTAGCCAGTGCACCTGTAAATGCACAAGAAAGTTTGAGAAAACTAACATTGGGGTTTCCAATCTTTCAGAGGCAAAAGTTTGAAGGTGGAGGGCGTGTTACTTTAATTAGACAACAAAAATGCAGATTTAGTTTCCTAATTAAGGCTCCCTGGTTCTAATTTCCCCACACACACTTTTCTTTGGAAATGATGGTAATCTCCACTTCTAACCTCAAAACCACTAAAGATTATACACCTGGAAATATTTTTGTTTAGCTACAAAAGAATATTTTCATATTTTCATATTTGACACTGTCTCCCATCACATCCTCCTAGGTAAGCTCAGGAAGTGTGGGCTAGATGAGTGGACGGTGAGGTGGCTTGAGAACTGGCTGGATGGCCGAGCTCAGAGGGTTGTGGTGAATGGCGCAGAGTCAAGTTGGAGGCCTGTGGCTAGTGGTGTCCCCCAGGGGTCAGTCCTGGGTCCAGTCTTGTTCAATGTATTCATCAATGACCTGGAGGAAGGGACAGAGTGCACCCTCAGCAAGTCTGCTGATGATACTAAACTGGGGGGAGAGGCTAACACACCAGAAGACTGTGCTGCCATTCAGAGGGACCTGGACAGGCTGGAGAGGTGGGCGGAGAGGAACCTCGTGAAGTTCAACAAAGGCAAGTGCAAGGTCCTGCACCTAGGCAGGAATAATCCCATGCACCAGTACAGGCTGGGGGTTGACCTGCTGGAAAGTAGCTCTGCCGAGAAGGACCTGGGAGTGCTGGTGGACAACAAGTTAACCATGAGCCAGCAGTGTGCCCTTGTGGCCAAGAAGGCCAATGGTCTCCTGGGGTGCATTAGGCAGAGTGTTGCCAGCAGGTGGAGGGAGGTGATCCTGCCCCTCTCCTCAGCCCTGGGGAGGCCTCACCTGGAGTACTGTGTCCAGTTCTGGGCTCCCCAGTACAAGAGAGACATGGCCCTACTGGAGAGAGTCCAGCGGAGGGCTACCAAGATGATTAGAGGGCTGGAGGGCATCTCTCCTATGAAGAAAAACTGCAAGAGCTGGGCCTGTTCAGCCTGGAGAAGAGAAGATTGAGAGGGGATCTCATCAACGTGTACAAGTATCTGAAGGGGGAGTGTCAAGAGGATGAGGCCAGCCTCTTCTCCGTGGTGCCCAGCAACAGGACAAGAGGCAATGGGCAGAAACTGAACCACAGGAAGTTCCATCTGAACCTGAGAAAAAACTTCTTCACTGTGAGGGTGACAGAGCATTGGAACAGGTTGCCCAGAGAGGTGGTGGAGTCTCCTTCCCTGGAGATATTCAAAACCTGCCTGGATGTGATCCTGGGCAATCTGCTCTAGGTGACCCTGCTTGAACAGGGAGGTTGGACTAGATGATCTCCAGAGGTTCCTTCCAATCTAAACGATTCTGTGATTCTGTGATTTGGTATTTGCCAGAGGATAAAAAGCTTGGCTGATGTGTCTTAGTCTTATCAAAACTTTGCCATTCACTTTTATTTGATCTTCTCATGTTTCCAAGAGGCAAAATAAAGGTCCTTCAGTTCAGATACTTTCAGAATTAATTATCAGTGCCATTCTGTGACTGTACACAGGAAGAACACATACCTCTTTGGCATTTGGCAGCTCATATTTGTATATATGGCATAGACTGTAGTTCAACTTGAAATAAGAAAAGTTATTTCTAGGATTAAGAGAAGATTTGCTAACACATTTTATCTACTTCTGTTTGAGCATTCTACCCAAACTGAAAAGGCTTAGTTGTGTTAGTAATAATACTTATAAGAACCACTACCCAAATTTGGGAATCTTTCTGGTCAACCTCGACAGGGCTTTGGATGAAGTACAAATTTTCAAAGGGTTTCAAAGGCTTCAGATGTATTGTCAAAAATCTGCTTTAAATGACATAATAAAGGTTAAATTTAGATGGAGCAGAAAACAATTCTGTACATAAATAATCATATTGCAGTGAAATACACAGCACATCCTCAGAACTAGTACACTCTCCAACAGCACTTGGAAAAAAGTGTAGTTGGCTTTTTTATTTCCTTCTAAACATCATAATATCTATAAATACTTATAGAAGAAGTCATATTCAGAGCTCTAACAGGATAATAAAGCTTGCCTTGGACACCCAGAGGTTACTGAGCTTTTCACAGTTGACTAAGATTTATAAGCCAGTCTCTGTAACTAAGCAAGTAGAATGTAGCTCTAACCATGGAAATATAGCATATTATTCAAATAACTCCTGTAAATAAGGCACAATGGGGTAGCAACATTAGAAATGCAAAATATCAGGGAAAACAAGCCATAGGGGAAAAAAATTAGATAGATTTTGTTCCATTAAACAGTGACAAAATTAGAAGTAGCATGTTTGAAGAAAAACAAGATAGAAGTTTGTCATCCCTGAAAATAAACAGGAACAAGAATAGAAAGCCATCCCAGCAGAGTGCAAGACAAAAATCAGGAAACAATTTCACAAAGCAGCTTGAAAATTAGTACAGATTTGAAACATTTACTTTTTCATATCAAAAAGTAACAGAGGGAAAGATCAGAACTATAAGGCTTTAGGTAAATACCAACTGACTAGAAATTGAAGAGTGTGCCCACCATGATTAGCTGCTAGGGAAACAATTTCTGCTAGATTTTTTTTTTTTTTTTTTTTTTTTTAAGAGAATACCGAAAGTAATCTTAGCATTCTTTGAGTGCTCTGAAATGCAGATATCAAGCTCCTATATACTGCTAGAAAATCCTGAAGAGCTAACTTTCACACACAATGTTCCAAAAATATGAAAACTGAAAAATTCTGAACATCTGAAAGAATTTAACTTCCCAACGCAAATTGTGAGTGGGGTGTTTACAAAAATGAGATTGCTGAGGCAGACACAGTACTGTTGGAAAAGTTTTTTTGTTTGTTTGTTTGTTTGTTTTTAATCTAGGTGTAACTACTGACTCATTTTCAGGTTATTTATTTAGCAACTTAGCAATTGCTAAATATTCTGCTGTCTAGCCAGTGCTGAGTGATTTAGTCCACAAGACTGAAAACTGAAACAAAAGCAAACTAAAATTCTCAAAACTCATCACCACCAAGGATGACATTCTGTGTATTAATCGTCAGGACACTGGAACTAGCACTTGCAAGAGTGTCTTAAAGACAGAAGACAAAAGTCTGTCATTACTCCTGCCTTAATCTTGATTCAATGCACATACGACAGACAAAATTTCTGATCAGTAATAAGTTAACTAGATGCCAACTACAAGAAGAGAGAGGAATAGAAAGAGCTTATCAAGACGCAAGCATTCAAAGGGTTACTATATACAAGAAGAGAATACAAGTAGTAAGATACAAAGGAAACACCAGTAGAGTCCTGAAGAAGCGTTTCTCTTTGCTATGCACTCTAAAAACTATTTAGAAGGATAAAAGCTATCCCTATAACAAGGGATATTAGGATAATGATTAGGAATCAGAGAGATTCTGCTGAAAAAAATATTAAAAGAAAAGAAAAAGTAGAGACAGTTAAGAAGGTAAAGTGTAAATACGCTTAGTTTTTCTGCTAGGCATCAATCCCAGAAAGTTCTGGTTTATTTTTAAAGACTGAAAATTTTTAAGAGGTCAAAAATTATACAATAGTTATATTTACAGGCTATTATGACCTATAGCCTGGCAAAATAACACATAATGCATCTGCATTTGAAATATTAGACTCGATCATCCTTGTTTTTAAATGATTAGTAAATTTTATATAATATACATAAGTGTAATGCATCCATAATGTAGGACACTCTGCAGCCAGTATTTATTTATAATTCACCAGTTTAATGAGACAAAAAACCATGAGAGTTATTCTTCATAACATCACATTAGAGAAAGAAGTTATTACTATAAGTAAATCTGTCTAAATACTTTACAACCATATTTTTTCCTCACGTACACCAATTTTTCTGACTAAAACAGCCCATGAACAGATAGTGGAAGTCTAATAGCTAAGCTGAAACATTTCAGCAATAATTCAAATAATTATGAAATTCTTGAAGCAATAGCTCTGCAAAATGTTCGCAAATAGTTCACTTCGGATATGTAAACTGAAACAGCAGTACCTTAATCTGATCGGCAAAGTTACATGGTATCGTATCTGTTCTCTAGTTGAATGACTTCCATAAGTACTATAAGGAAAATCTTGGATTTTGAATTTTACAGTAAAATATGCACAAACAGAATAGCTTTCTGCTGATGAGATAACTTATCATTAGAAAATTCATTCAAATGCTCTGAAATTAATATCAAAGACAAGCTGAGGGTATAGAAAACCAACAAAGCTGCAACAGCCCTGCCAAGTTTTCAATGCGTCTTTTGCATTTTCTTCAGAGTTAAATTTTATATCATGACCAAACAGAATTAGTCATCTTGATAACATCAGCCTTATCATGAGGGACTGACTTAACTAGCCAGCATCTCTGTAGTTACATCAGGTACAGATTAATCTCATACTACACTGGGGACACACCAGAGCTGAAACAGAACGGGAACCGTGATGGAGCAAATCCTCTTGCAATATAACAAAGCCAATTACTTAACCTTAGTAAAGAAAAGGGACAGGAAGAGAGTTTTAACTTAATAAATTTTTATTATGATCACGCTAAGGCCAAGCAAGCCAAGGACAACAAGAGAGTGAGAGATCTGCACATATCTCCGCAGTAAAAGAAAGCCGGATGCTGCAAACACTGCAGGAGACATCCTGCACTCCAGCTTGCTTCTCCCTACAGAAATTTCAAGACTCTTGTCTTATCTCCACATTACTGTTCACACACTGCTAGCTTTCACCTTCTTTCACATCTGTTACAGTCCTCAACGTTTTTCTTAAGGTCTTCCGCACACATCTCCGAAAACTGTTAGGCAAGAATACAGGGTTCTGCACACTCCGTTTCATAAATCTCCACAGACATAAGAGACAGCAGCAGCAATCCTATCCCTAAAACTGACTGATAGACACTACAATGGAAATGATTTCAATTTAGTTAAATGTAGTTTCTGTTAAAACATCTCATGAAAGATGGCAGAAATACCTTGGTGAAAGGAAAAACTTCATCAAAACATTAATAATGAGATACAGAAAACAAACTCCCAAAATAACAAGAGCTACTAAAATTAAGAGTTACTTCATAAACTCTAATCATCCAGGGAACTGAAATGTAACATCCTCCTTAAGTGCAATTCCAGATCTTTGACCAAACTCTGGAAGTCAGTCAGTGTTTATATCCAAAATAATTACACTGAGTACAAATAATTTACAGGTCTAGAGTCAAGATGAGAATCCTCTACGCGAGCAGCCAAGCGCCGAGTTTGGTGCTGCAAGGTTAGCTAGTTCACGCTGTGCTGTTCCCAGCAGAGGATGAGAGATACGCATCGCAATGGTTTTTCCTGCTCTCCTGCCGCAAGCAGAAAGATCGACGCTTCCTGAGAATTCACCCTCTGGGCCAGACCTGTGCACTAGCGTACACGACTGGGGCGCAAACTATCCCTGTCTTTAAATCAGCCGAAAATCTTGCCTTACTCAGGAAGACGGAGGAGGAAAAAAAAATATACATATATCCACAGATCCCCAGACATTTTAATCTTCTACATCTAAAATAAAATATTAACTTTATGATCAGGTGTAGCTGATTTACTCCAGGTCACGATCTGACATAACGGAGCCTGTCTGGAAACAAAACGCTCGGCTAGAGAGGGAGCCCAGAGGCAAAGGCTCGGCTCCGGCTGTCCTCGCGGCCACCCGCTTTTCTTCAGGCTCTTCACATTCCACGGATTGCTCTGGCTGCGCTGCGCACAGAGGAATGTAACGTTCATGGGGGTTCACATGTTTCATGACACCAGTTATGAACCTATTCTGGAATGTACTTTTAAGCAATTAAAAAAAAGTAACAAAACATGACTGCTCTGTGGTTTTTTTTTATTATTATTATTTTTTACTAATTGCAGAGCTGTTAATGTTATGACAAAAGTTTTCCTCCTAAGTCAAAAATACAAATATGACTTTTTCCCCCCTCCCCAAAGTGAAAGCTCTTTCAGTTTGGGAAAGCTTGCAATTCAAAAACTTTTCACTGAAAAAAGGTTTACAAAAATGTTTTTGTGCTACATCTTCAAGAAATACTATCACCTTTTTCTATTCCTTTGCTCCTTGAGCGTGATCAAACGCATAGAAATCTTTTTTTTTAAATTATTATTTTTCCTCTATTCAACTTTTTCAATAGAGGACTTTCCTTCTCCTCCCATTTTTTGACTATGATTCCTAGAGCTACGTTCAAGAGCACACAAGAGAAGGCAGTAGCACATTTCTTAACAACGTGGGGTTCAATATGGGAAACACTTACACGTGTCTGTATACCGCACGTGCTGAAAGTGCTCGCACTGCAACAAACTGAACTGGTGCCAAACACCACAGCACGGATGAGAAAAGCACATACTTTCTTTCAACAACCACTTTAAAGCCTATTTTAATGTTTCTTTAAGTACTGTCAGAGAAGTAAAGTCTTGTTCAGATAAATATTGTCCTTACTACATATGAAAAATGACTGAGAGATCCAGATATAAACTCTGTGGAGGACAAAGATCTTTATTTGATGCACAGTTACCACCATGAAAAATAATTTCCCAGTAGGAAAAAAAAAATGGGACCAGATAAAAGCTGTACATTCAGCACTGGTTGCAAATATGGCAATCAGTGCTATGTGCCCTGCCTGAAGGGATTACTGCTCCACGTTTGCTCATTAAATGGTGAGGAGTTGGCTGCTCACAGGCTTCTGTCAGGTGCTATCTGATGATGATAGGAGGATCTTCCTAGCACATTACAGAAACCAAATGGCTTGACAAACTTCCTACAAAACTGGAATATCGTATCTCTGCAGCATGCAATGGAGTTTTGCCAAAGGCTTAACAGCCCTATTATTTCTCCCTGACAGGCTGTTTTACAGAAGTTATTATTTTTTGATTATACTAAATTAAAGTGGGTTGGGGGGGGGAGGTCACTGGACAAAGCAAAAGGATATTTACATTGGACCTCTGCCATCATTATAAGTAGTTAAATGGCAAATACAAGCCAGAAAGGCTCCACTCAGAGTAACATTACAACTTGTTATACTATATATTTACAAAAAAAGATAAAGTAATTTAATCCTTATTGCAATACAATGTCAGCTTTTTCCCCTAAAGATGAAGCCACCAAAAGAGAAGAAAGGGAAGCAAGGAAGAGTGAAATATTCCCCACATTTCATCTAAGTGGGAAGAGCTTAGGGGCAATAAGGCTGTGACAATTTAGACCAGCTGAAGATCTAACCTTAGCAAAACAAGCCTATTATGACTCAGATGATTAACCACCAAGAGACAATGACACATGCACCAGTAAACTGGGAGACAAAGATATGTCTTAACAAGAAAGGTACATTGATAACAAAACCCTCATTGACTATAAATAAAGTTCACACTAAACTGTCCATCCAGGTGTTTTATCTCAAGTAGAAGTATCTGTCTCCTGTTGTCATTTATCTCAGCTCTTAGGCACGTAGCAGCGAGCAGGCAGCACTGGGGTCCTATGAAAAGCAATCCGTACGGAGACACCAGTGATAAGATTGTCTGATAACTCAGCTTCTTTCCTGTGCCCCACACCTGGGCAGAGAGGGAAAGAAAAAGGATGCAGAGTGGGCAGAGCTGGCTCTACTGTCCCATTAGGGCATCAGACAGCAAAGATGAGTGTGCATCTAAGAGAAAAGAGTAATAGGGCAAACAAAACTATTTTTTTCAGACAAGGAAGGAGTAGCGGCTTGTTTTGCTGCTTGGCATGCCTTCTGTGGGGAGCACTGAGTTACATGTGCCCAGTATACACCACTCTATTCGTGTAGTCTGCTGCACGTATTGACATAATTTCTTTTTTAATTTAAAAAAACTAATTGTAAACTGGAATTGAGGCATCATAATTATTCTGGCCCCAAATCCATTATCATGAAAGTGAAATCTTCACAACATTTGTAGTTTCCAACAACACAGTAAAATAAAGCTGCTCAGACAAGAAACAGCACTTACATCTGTTATTTTAGCTAAGGGAAAAGAAGAATGACACATATGTTAGTGCTTAATCCTGACCAAATTACATAGGAAATCTGGGCTCGTAGCAATGCCAAAGATGAGGAAACAGAAAAATCTATCAAAGGTCATATATGAAATGCAAAAATCAGAATGTAACAACGTTTTCATGTCAGTCTCCAATGCATCGCACTGAAGGATCCATACAAGGGAACAGGACTGGGGCACCTTAAAGGTGTTGGTTTCGAGGCTGAACTTCCTGTGCAGGCTTTAGTGATTATAAAATACATTTGAGATCAGTAGAGACACTTCTGACCTGCACCAGAATAGCATGCTCACTTAAAAAGTAGCTGCAGTAATTTGTTACCATCACCCTATTTGCTAGCACCCCTTGGCCGGATGCTACCACCCACACCACCGACAGGAGAACAAAACACGTTCTTGGCCAGAAGTTTAACTAAATTTATTAGTAAAACGCAACTCCCAGCGTCAAACTCAGGAATCCAGGCTTGGCAGAGAGAAAACTTTACTGTTGCGTCTGTCTGCAGTTAAACGAGAAGCAGTCATAGGCAAAAGAAGCATCAAGTTTAAAAGCCTAGGAAGATGCATAATGAACACTCCTAGCTTTACAATTTGAGCTCACACTCAACGAAAAGGCCCAGGTGTCTCCCCAGCAGTGAGACTCCCAGGCATTTAAAATACAAACCACCGTTAGCCTGCCCGGTTGCTCAGCGGGGAGGCCAGGAGGGCTGAGCAGGGCAGGGTGCCTTCCTGAGCAGGATGGGACCGTTTCACACCCCAGCACTTGGGTTTGACACGGACAGGCTGCCTACAGGAGTACCCCTGAGTCCATGCACAACCGGTTCTGACTTTCGTCTCTTTCAGAGAGACAAACCAAGGAAGCTGAAACTAATTTCCTCTAAATGGTTTTCCAGAAGAAACTTTAAAATGGAAGAACCACTGTGTCTTCCCAGCCTTGAGACTTCAACATCACAAGAACCAGAATTGTTCTGACATCTTTCAACAATTACTTTCCTGCCCCTGAACTATAGTAGCTCTCATAGTGTGGCAAATGCAGACTATATATCACTTGTGATAAGAACTAAAATCAAACATCTGCCTTGTAAATTGCTATGTGTCATACAGTAATTCTGAATACATATTTCGTAGTACAGCTGTAGCATATGTAATGGACAATATATTGCTAGACAGACAGCATAAAATATTAGTGGGTACTATTCATAGGAATAGAAATCAGTTTATGTAGAGATATTTACTTATTTACTGTTCACAGATGCCCACGAGAACAAAACTTCGTAGAAAAGCGTATTTTTGTAAATAAGAAGAAATGTGATTCTTTTTGGAAATAATACACAAATATATATTTCTCTAATTTTCTTTAGAGTTTGTTTTTTACAGCATCTTTTCCACTATCATTACTCTTTAAATAGACTGCTTAGACCTTTCAAAGTTACTTTTTGAGTTATGATAATACGAGAATAAAAACAAATAAGTTTAACAGCTGAAAATTTCCTAAAATTAGGAATGTATAAAGCCTATACTGCAGAATAGAAATACCAATTGAGGCAACTATAACAAAAGCAGCTTCCATCAGCTCTCTAACAAAAAAAAACCCCAGCATTTAGAACAGTGTAATCGCACATGAATGCTATTCGGGATTTGCAAATGAAAGTTCTGTAACACAGACACCTCTAAACATAAAGATGCTTATTTGCCTTAAATACAAATATGTTTTATATACTTATGGGGTACAAGGGCACCAACAAGAGATTTTTATTTTCCAGAATGAATTAGATTACAAGGCGACAGAAAACAGGGAGAAGTCTTTCATTTTCATGAGGAAAAGGTACCTGGCAACTTCTTTTAAACACATCGTTAAAGCAGGGAACACAGTTCTGCAGCAAGACCAGCAGTTCTGGGAGGTATCTCTTTATAAATAAAGAGACCCACACTTCAGTGGCATGGAACCTAACAACAGGAAAAAGTAGCCGACCACTGTAACCACTATTATCCAAACAGCCTACCACAACTCAAAGGTGAACTTATATCTACATATTTCACGAAGGCAAGAACTCCGCATCACCTAAGTCCCACAAAGAGTTCAAGAAAATTCCTGAAAACAACAAAACATGCTGTTCCTAAAAATCTTGCAAATTTACCTTAATTATCAGTGAAACACATTTTAATCTTTTGGCATTTACCACTCTGAAGAAAAGCCATATGAATTACATAGTAAAATCCTTACAGGTTTAAAATCTAGCAGTAGGCCATTATTCTGGGCCAAGAGCCCATTTCTGGCATCTGTTAAAAAAAATAAAAAGTCTATAGAATACAGATCTATAAAAAAGAATTCTGAAATCTACAGAAGTCTTGTCATTCTGGGGCCAGTCAGTATGTGTTGTGATGCATCACTGCCCACTGTGGGCATCTGAGCTTTTCTCCCCGTCTCCTATAAAAATCAAGAATATCCAAATAGGCACGTGAAATCTAGTTTACCTCACAAACATCCAGGCAGCATCAGTGACTGAATTTGCTGCCCTTTGAACCGAACATTCCCAGGGTATTTAGCCTTTGCTTTTGCCAATATCTGCTAAAGAAAAAAAAAAAACCACGCACAAAAACAAACAACAAAAAAAACCAACGCACACACTGCCCACATTAAGTCCCACATGTTCCATCAATGTATACATCAATATATAATTTTACATCAATGTAAAATTAGAGTTGCAATTATGCTCTACGTATTTACTTTAGATAACGCCTGGCATCCACTATCTTTGGAGGTGTAATACTGAACACAATAAATATTTAACACAGACTTTGACTGTAAATAATCATGAGCCCAGTGTTTAGCTCTCAGCAGGCAAGCAGGAGTTCTTTTTCCATATCTACTCTTAAGCTACTTGAAAAACTTTGGAATACAAAGTTGAAGGATACAAGAGGGAAGAAGGAATGACATCCTTGCTCGTGGAGCCATAGATTATCAAGCATACGGCTAGAAGGTCTGGCCAAAGCAGGATAAAAGGATTCAAGTAAGTTTAGATTCTGAAATAACTGCTGTGCAGTGTGCTCAGATCTCCAGGGCTGCAGATCACACCTGCACAAAGCCTGTCAATTAGCTTTTGTCACTCAGGGAGATTAGGGACTATTCCTGAGCAGATACGGAACTTGGCTTTCCAACTTTCCAAACTGCTGCCTGTGCACACGTACAAAGCGCAGGAAAGGGTGACAGGCAGTAAGGAGCAACAGTTAGGAGCTAACGTCTTCTGTTACATGAATAGCTTTAATGGGATGAGAAGGGAAAGGCAAGCTGAAAATGGTGAGGACTAAGTTGGAGAACTCATTGAGCTTACAATTACAAGAACATTATAATAAAACCATAAGATAACTAGTCTAATAATGAAAGTTGGCTATGGTTTAACAGTTTCACATCTAAATATTCAAACACAACCATAATCCTCACTCCACTGCTACATAATTACTGAACTTAGCGATGAAACACTTGCACAAAGAGAGAAAGGAAAAAAACAAGCTAAATAAGTCTTCAGAAAATTGTTTGATCCTTATTAAGGAATCACAAGCTGAACATGGGCAAACAACGTCATGCTATCGCTGAAAAGACAAACATCATAGTCAGACACGTGATCAGAAGTATAGCCCACAAAACATGGGAATGCTACATCAATGCACCTCAGCTCTTGCAAAGCCTCTGCCAGAATAACATGCCCAGCTTTGGGTGTCACATTTCAGGAAAGATTTGTGAAAATCAAAAGGATATCTGTGAGAATACCAGCAGTCTGAAAAATAAATCCTAGAAGAAAAGGGCTGAAAGAACTGAACTGCTGTATCTAGCAAAGAAAGGCCTGAGGCGAACACGACAATCTTATAACATACGAAGGGCAAATCTAAAGGTAAGAGAAGTCATTCATGCGGGATTAAGTAAGAGGTTATACAGCAGCAAGAAAGAGTCTAGCTAGAATAAATTACCTGAAAAGAGGTGGAGTCTCCAGTACTGGACATCTTCATAGATAATAGAGACAAATATCCCTTCAAACTGACATTAGTGGTTTTCACCTTGCCAAGCACAGAGGATCTTACTGAAGGCCCTCTTGGGATTCCTTCATGCCAGGGGAGCAGGCCATCAAAAGCCCCACTTTGTCCTAGTGGGCTGTCTGGGGTTTGTTTCTGCAACTTTGCCCACTTCCTTTAAGTCAGACAGATTGAATTTGGAAAACAACCTTTTGACTAAAGATAGAGCTGGGCATACAATGCATTCAGTGAATGGCAGTTCTTTCTGACTGCAATGTGCCTGAGCTTAGACAGATAAGGTCAGAAATTAATTGTTATTCAAAGTTCACTGTTCTTACCATGTACTTGCTGGGCTGCAGGTCGTTCCTGAACTATACCTGCAAGATAAGTCGAGAGTTACTCCTTTTGGGCTTACACTGGATAGTTTCCTAAACAGAAAGCAATCTTTACATGGCAAAGGAAAACACATTTTGAGGACCATTTTAAGTTATCTACCCTATTAATTTTGTGAATAAAAATTCATTCTCAGATTGTACATATACATTGTGTTACATTTTGTTTTTAAAGAAAATTCACCTCTACAGGAACTCCACACGTCACATGATACACAGAGCACTCTGTTTTCTCTAGATTTTGAGTGGTTCACATTTAACAAGCTAGTGAAAGCTGGTCTGTAGTGCATTCACGGAAAGCAAAAGGCAGCAAATATCTTGTTTTCAAGTCTAAATTAGTATTTTGGTTTCTTTTCTGTCCCAGACCCCAGTCCTAGCAGTTGTACCAACTTGGATAGTAATGTGCCAAAAATACCAGAAGAGCTGACCACAATTGGCACATTTTGAAAGGGGAGTTGTTTTCTTCAAATCACACTGAACTCCACATACACTACTGAATTCTAGAAGTCATAACCACAGCAATACAGGGTTTCAATATAGCAGCTGAGTCCACAGAAGCAACTAGATCCAAGACACGTAGCTGATCCAGATATTAACATACAAGGAATGAAAGAGTCAAGATGAGGAACTTCTCTCAGAGATCAGAAGCTGAAACGATATCCATCAGGATAAGGTACTTGTCCAAATGGTTGAACAACTATTTTTTCCTCTCCAAACTGTTCTACTGCACTGCTAAAGATCAGGCAAATGAGTTCTCCTGGGCCACCAACCTTGTGCTTCAGTCTTAACTTAGTAAAAAATGTCCAAGTAACTGCTGCTTCAAAAGCATTTGACCTTGAATGTGGTATTAGACTCAGAAATTCATTACTCTGCTATTGTCCCAAACATACAACCTTTTGTTGTTGACTAGCTGAAAAGAAAGTGATTATACAAAACTTTCATTAAAAAAGGAGAAGTTGAAACGCGTTCATGCAGAAGTACTGAAATGACGAGGAAATTCCAAAGCCTCAGTATTCTTATAAATCAAAGATTTTTTAAAAATTACTAAGCTTATGCATGGCCATTTGGTATCATTTAGACAATATTAGATCAAGTACAAAAAATTATTTTCTTTCCTCCTGATATGAACAGCAACCATAGCCTATCTCAGCTTTTCTATTTTAACATTCAATAAGCCATGCTTTGTCGTCTCCTCTTGCACAAATTTTCCATTTCTCTGATGAGCCTAGCTGGCTATTCCAGTTTGGATCCACATCTCTCGATTATAGGTGATTAGAACCACTCAAAGCATACCAACAGAGGTCTCATGAGTGCCTGAATACAAATATCAGCACTTATCCTTTGGGAGCACTACATTTGAAGCACATTTCATTTCTTCTCATCCATGTCACACTGACAGCTCATACTCTTCCTGTGACCAGTCAATACTGCCAGATCCTCCTCCTATTTGACTATTTCCAGCTGTGAGCCCCAACAGAGATCCTTTGATTTGTAAGTGCCCAGCCTTGCAGATTATTTATTGTATTGGTACTCTATTATTTTGGTCCCCAAGGCTCTCTAGTTTTTTCCTTTATGATATAAAATGGCTCTGTCTTTATTGCCCCTCCCAAACTTTTGTCCTAAGTAAATTTTATTGGCATAATCCCACTGTTTATGCTAAAGTCATTAATAAAAACAAACAACAAAAATAATTCTCTCCAAGCTAATTCTCTAGGAATTCTAAGTAGTAACCTCCATTCAGACAGTCTTTCTTTCATAGCTTTTCATTGCTGACATCCTTTTAACTAGTTCCTTATGTACCATGTACATTTTCTTCCAAATACCATAACTAATTATTTGCCATTATTTCTCACAGTCCACAAATCCAATACTGGGGAATTATTGGTTCAGTCGTAAAGACTTCTGAGAATAGCTGAGTATAATGTATTTAAAATTTCTCTGTAAATTCTTGTACTGTAATTATAAACTCTTGTTCAACACATAGGAGATAAGTTATCTATTCTTACCTGAGGGAAAAGAGAAAAAGATTCCAGTTGTAGTAAGACTTTGAAAGCAAGGAGCAAAAACAACTATGGAAATAGAACTTGCAAAAATATTTAAAGTATCCATCAGGTTGATTAGAAGCTCAAACTCCTTGATAAACCTTTAGAACAAATCCATGTTTATTTCAAAGTCAACCCTCCTTAAAAGCATATCTGTAAGTCTGACAATGAATCTTTGGTGTTGTCAGCTGTATTGGACCTGCTAGAAACCTATGATTCAAAAAATTGAGTTCATTATCCTCAGTTTAGAATTTCATATTCTTCAGTGAAAGAGGTGAAGGAAGTCTGGAGATGGTTCAAATCAGAATACGTGAATAACTTCACAGCTTCATCATTTCTCTCCATTTGAGTCTCTCCATTTGACCTATAACTCCTTTTTCCATAGAAGAAAGTTCTTCCTGTTTGAATTACTACTTTTATGAAATGTTAATCTTATGTTCAAGTGTTATCAAAATGAAAATCAAGATGATAGTTTTGTATTTGTATTATTCATTTAGAAAGTCTTTTGGAAACAGTTTTACCCCTCCCCTTAAAAAAAAAAAAAAAAAAAAAAAAAAAAAGCCCTAACATTTTTGTCAGTCCAGGCTAGATCTTTTCCTACAATACCCCTATTCTCAAGTGTCCCAGATGGCCTTTTGGTAAGCATATTACTTCCCATGTTCTCTTCCATGCATTTATACCTCACAAGTGATTCATCTCTAAGTGTTTAAGTACACAAAGAACATCACAGTCTAAACACCACCTGGTATTTGTAGAAAGCTTCACTCTTCTTTTACTCAGATTTACAGTTACTTGAATAAACTTTATTTCTTCTTAGTTATTCTAACTCAAAACTAGACAATATTCCCTTCCCCTCTCCCTTTTTTTTTTTTTTTTTGGGAGGCTGGTGCTTTGGCCCACACTTTCACTGGTCATTTACCAATTTATCTTTCTTGGACCTCTTCTCTCATATTCACAATTTATGAGTTTAAAACTCAGCTAGAATCATCTCAGTCTCCACCTGCATGCATGAAATCATTTGCTCTGCATCTGCAGCATAAAACTAACACATGTGGTAGATCGTAACACTTTTTAAGTGTATATGACAGTATTTGTGCATATGGAGAGGGAATGCCAAAAAGCAGTTCTGAACTTCTCTCTCCTCCTGTTTCTAAATACTTTTATATCAAAGACTATACATATTTGCGATGCCCTTAATAGGTGTGGCAACTGAAATGAAAAGCTATCCAATCGCAAATTCCAAAAGAGACTAAAGCTAAAAACGGATGAAAGACGACCTCATACACAGACCAACAGACTGAGTAAGATAAAGCAAGGTTCTGGTAGCAGATTTAAAGTTTACGGTTTCAGCAGTACTAGAGGAAAACCACATGAAGTTACGGCACAAGAAAGAGATCCAGGAAATCTCAACCCTTCCATAAGTTTCTAACCTCAGATAAATCACTTTACTGCTCTGTGTCTCCATTTCCCACGCTCAGAGATTAATAGGACTTCTTCCCACGGCAGTACCTGATAGAACGCCCTTCTATATACTTCCCAGGCTGATTTTCAGGGATCCAAGCACTAAAAGTTCCAACATTTTTTAAGCACTAAGAGCCTGGTCAGAGCCTAGGAACTACACATGAATCTTTGGATCTCTAGAAACAGTCTCGTGACTCAGGCTTAGTCTTGCACATCCTCATGGAGCAGCTGTAACTGTCTGTTACTGTAAAGACATCCAGTCTTACAGTGATGAGGATGAGATATAGACAAAAAAAAGTAACATCGCTGTATAAAATGGGACCTGCCATAACACCCCACAGCCATAAGTCAGCCACACAAGCTATTGTTGCTGATGGTCATTTCAAACAATTCTCCAGAGGCAGCCAGAATTCCCAGAATTGACAATTAGTTTACCTATAGCCATACTGATCTAAGTATAAAAGTGGCTCTGTCTTCACTGCTGATTAAGATGTGCCCCAAGAATATCACCAACACTGGACTCATCCTCTGCCCATGCTTTTAACATGCCCAAGCAGCATGAGAGGAGGCTTTGCCTCCTAATCCATTACTTGATGTAGGCAGGGAGTTTGAGGGCGCTTAGCATTTTGCTCAGGCCAAGCATTACTTGGGCATCCTAGATGCAGCCAACAAAGATGATGGTTTCCGGAGACAACTCGGAAGACCTGTCGACTAGAAGGGCATCACCTTAGCAAGGAGCCCAGTAACATCTTCCCACTCAAGTTCTAATCTCCCAAGCATCAATACTACATGACCAATCCTCAGCACACCCTTTAGTACAATGATGAAGAGTTAACTTCATTATATGCAATATATTCAACCTTACTTTTTTCACTGACACGAGTAACACCAGCAACAAAGCAATTCCAGCAAACATCCACCACCCAGTTGCCCTGAATGGCTCAGATTCACTTTTTATTCCCTCTCCTTGTGGATAGATGGCTTCCTCGGAGCCAGGAGATGGCCTAATTAAAAACAGTCAGGACAACAGAAAAGTCTGAATACTCTTACCCATTCACAAAAGCTTGTACACACCTCTAAAATTTTGCCTTGTAACCAGAGGCCTGAGTGTTTGAAAGAAAGAGTTTAATCTTAGCCTAAAGAAATACAGCAGCATACTGTTGGATGTCTGCTTCAGTAAAGTAAAAAAGCTGAAGGCATTACTCTGCATCCAAAGTCAGCATATGACCAGCCAGATTTTCAGCTAGTATGAAACAGCACTAGCCTTAATAACGTCTTTGGCCCAGAATCATCATCTGGTCCTAGAGCACATACATCGCACATGCTTTCCCCCTATAGAGTTTTTTTTCACTAGCTGAATCTCAGCCTCACCAACCTGCTTCCCACACAACTTCTCTCTCAGCCGTATCCTGTTACTGCCACAGCTGGTCTTCATTATTGCACTCTCAGCAACACTACGCAAGCACATCCTACCCAAAGCTAAGAAGTGTTTTCCTTTTGCTCCTTTCCTAGTGCTAGAGAAGCTTGAAAGCACCACCTAATGGCCCAAGTAGCATCCCGAGTATTGTCTTTCTAAAATTGGTTTAGTACCTTAAGGAGGTATGGGTTCATATAACAAATTTTACTGTCCACATTCCATAGAAAGTCAGGTACAGAAATGGGGAAAGTTATTTTATTCCACCGGACAAATTGTCCAATATGACCAAGCCATATTTATACAAAGACAAACACTTCTATATTGTGTGTTAGAGTTCACCGATATCCTCAATTTCCAAGAGGGCTTAAATAAGGAGATCATTAGTGCAATGACCACAACTCTGCATCTGCATTTAGAAGGGCACCGAGTGATCTGTACTGGAGAGAAGTAAACAAGGACCCTTCTACTGCTACGTGCATCTCAACCAAAAAAAACGATCCATATGATAATGCAAGAGTCCATCAGTGGGCTGCCCTATATCAGCAGTACATACTAAACAGAAATTGAAATAACTGGGAAGCTATCCAATTTCTTACTTCATCCAGATATTACTACTTGGCTTCTGTAGTGTTCCCGGCTACTTTCAAGAGTACAAATGAAATGAAAAGTGTGATTTCATTCACAATAGCTTGGATTCAATTTTGGCAGGACATTGCAGATTGCTGTGGTTGACCTCCGACTCTGAAGTAAGCTGCCTGTTATTTAATTCAATCCCGAGTAGAATGACTAAACACCCTTCTTTCCTTAGGAAGCCAGAACAGGAGTTAGTGATATGTGCATGTCTATTATTGGTGACTCATCAAACTGGCACTTATCCAGCACTTGTCAATTTTTTTTCCTTACTGAAAGAATTATGCAAAATGAACTGATGAGTCTCTGTCACTAACACTAATAAGAATTCTACCTTCCGATTTAGAATTTTCTTTTTTTAACAAATATCATTAATACACTATTTCTGCCAGTAAAGAAACTGAGATAAGAGATTAAAAGCTTCACCCATATTTTACAGCAGATCAGTAGCAGACCCAGGAACAAAATACAGGTTCTCAGACCTGTTCCAAACCTTTACTCACTGGACTACTTTGCCTCTACATACACTATATGTCAGTTGATGACTTTAATTAAAGCAATGGCATAGCCACATACCATCTTCATGACTCCCAAGCCTTTGTCAGGTGCCACCCTAAAATTCTCGTAATGACATTCTTTTGGTTTTAACACCTGGAGGTGTTTTGTTTTGTTTTGTTTTTCTTTTAATTCATTTCCTCTGCAAAGGTGAATGTGCTTGAAGTGCATCTCCCACACTGGCCAGGAACCTGAACTACCTGCACCCTGCATGCTCCAGAGGTTGGAAATATGAAATATAAGTTAAAATATTAAGAGAACAGATGCTAACACAAGTTTTCTTAACCTTAAGAGCATCAACAATAAACATGAGGATGTTAGAACAATTTTATCACATATAGTAACTTTGCCCTGTAGAATTTACAGCTCCCAGCAGGCTATAAACTTTAAATACTGAATGCATGACAACTAAGTCTTCAGATATCATGTGCTCTCCATAGACACAAAGAAACAACAGTGGTATTCCTCCTAGAAATGCATTCCGTAAAATGTGGATCCAAATAGGAAAGCACCAGTACAGTCTTTAATGTCAGTTATTCTTAGTGTTGGTATACTGATGTTGCCTCTAGGCAGTTTTTTTAATTTTAAATTTTAGGGACATTAAGTCCCTTATTCTGACCCTAATTTTCATTTCCAGTTGATTCTTGTATCCGTTTTTCACTAGCGAGTGTCAGTCAGATGAAGTTTTTCCATTTGTTTTTTAAGGAGGAAAAGTTTCTATCTATTCTGAAATAAGCTGGCACAAAAATTGTCTCTACAGAAGCTAGGGAAGAAACAGCCTGTGAACTCTTATTACCTGCATGGCAGCTCATCTATATAGCTTTACTTGCAACCTTTTACTAGCCAAGTCATGACTTTCCCGTACAACGATTCCTTTCCTGGAAGATTCATTCCTTTTTGGAGCGTTAGAGTTTTCACCAAGACCAGATTCAAAGCAGTTTGAAGTTTTACTGAGGCTTTGGAGTTTACCGTGAAAGATACCTCTATGCAACCCAGCCACACAAAACTATTAGTCCAGTATTTGCTTTGATTATATTTTATCTTATTTTGATAGCGCAGAGGAAATGCTTATGTTAGCTAAATGAATAGAGGACTAATTTGAGCTTCAGATCATCCATAAGTAATCGTCAGTGAAGGAAAAGAGATAGTTCAATTTATTACGTATTATATTTTCACCATATATTCTGATGTTTCTGGTTGCCTATCTCTTATGCTGAGTATGTGTACTAAGCCACAATAATATTTAGCATACTTGGAACTGCTTATATATCTTGTATTATTTAGCGAAGTGCTTGCTGTGTTTATATTTAAACCAGATAACACAGACGGCTTTCCCCCTCCACAACTATATAATAAATCTAAATTGTAAATCTCCATTCATTCTGGTTGCCTTGACAAGACTCCTTTGAAATTATCATATTTTGCATTCACAGGATTTTTTCCAGTTTTCCCATGTCAAAGGGAATCTCATGGGGGGGGGGGGGGAGGAATTTTCAAAACAAAGAAATTCCATTCATAAAAAATGTTCTTTGATGGTAAAAATGGAGCACATGCATAATTCAGTAGCTTTTATCTACAAGTTGAGCTTGAACACTCACTAGTTTTGTCCCCTTTTTATTATTGTAATTAATATAAATTAGGGTAGGGGCAACATTTTTTGGTTGGGTCTTACAGTTTGTGCTACAATTACAGAATGAGGTGCTACTGAATATTATGGTCTGTTTTTTATTTCAGTCATACCAGTCCATCCAATGGTATGAGTTTCAACGGTTTGCGGACTAGAGTAAAGGAGTGGAAACTAGAAAAATTTTCTGCAGCGTTCTACTTTTGGTTCTGCCATGGTCTATTTTTCCACCTCTCTCAGCGTTCCCCTAAAATTCACTGACATAACACTTCCCACGTTTTGTCTGCTCAGACTGCACAATACTACAACACGTACAGGAATATACAAAGGCAAACAAGATATTCAACGTGTAACAAGTCAAATGATTAAGCCAGTGCTCAGCTTCAGTCAAGGGTATATCAGGAGTACAAGACATTTGCCAGAAACAGTAGCGCTACAAAAATATGGTATGATTAGATGCAGATCAGAGTTGCCATTTAAATAAAACTAGGAAGCACAATACAGCAAGTAAATATAAAATTATTGTTAAGAAAGTGTAAATACACACAAATAAAGGGTGGAAAATACAAGAGTCAACTCTGAAAGCTATGCTGCATTCACCGCCAGTGCTTCTTTCCTAGCTGTCACTGTCAAAGCACTCTCACTTGGAAACTAGCCCAATAAGCCTATTGTAACTTCCACAGCAGTTTCTTGATTTGCAGAGCTTAAAGAAACATACAGAAGCTGGAAGGGTATAACCAGTTTGTTTGCAGATGGGGCAACCAAAGCACAAAAAGAAGTGAACGTTCACATAACAAGCCAATAGCAGAGCTAGGTGCTAGATACTGGCCATCAAGACACTGCAGTTCTCAGAGCTAAGACGTTCATGTAACCAACATGTTACAACAGCAGAGAAATACTTGGTCCTTTGCTTGCCCTCCCGTGCTCTGCATGCCACCCATATCCTTGTACTTTCACTTGAAACAGATGCGAACTCAAAAACACAATGCAAGGAGGATACTAGCATGAGGACATGGGCTCAGTAGTCCAGAAAGTATGTCAAGGCCTGCTGCAAAGAGGAGCTAAACAGGCAAAAATACAAGCAAAGCACTTTGACTGGTTTTCCAGTGAAGTAATTCTTCCATTATCATGTCAGTCCCTCCTAACTTTAGAGCATACTGCTCAACTTCAACAAAATTTGTCAGAAGAGTCAGGGGTCAGGTCTCTGACACGAAGGTCCTGCAACAGATGCCCAGGAGCATGATACAGCCTTGCGCTGCCCCTAAAGCCACTTGTTTCATCTGCAGCAGCCAAGTCAGGGCTTTCCACAGACCTTCCACACAGCCAAGAGGAGCAGTGAGCTTGAGACAGAATACTGGCAGGCCAGTCTTTGCTTGCGCAGTTCTGCTGCTGTCTCCTGTCCAGCCAGGAAGCCAAACATACACAGGTAGAAGAAATGTGGTACCATATGTGATAACTTAGGGCAGCCAAGCTTCATTAATTTTATTACCCATAAACTATTTATACAGAGAAGAAAATCCTTGGAAGAGAACCAACAGATATTTTAGACTTCTCTATTGTTTATACTGAGAAGGGGCAGGATGCCCAAGGGTAAACATCATTTCTTTTTTCTTTAAACTACGTACTGAATTCATCTAAGCCTCTTACAACCTTGAAAATGGGTACTGCATTCTAAAGTATCCCAATAGTAACTTTAGGAAGATTAGAGCAGAAAATTTACCTGTTTTAGACATAGAACTTAATGTCTACACAGGCACACTCACCTCCAACCCTTCATATTTCCATGTTGCCAAGAACCAGCAAGACAGCTGGCATTGCTGATTTTTTTTTCATATCATTTTTCCTCTTGTGAATTGATGCTTATCATTTGCCTCTAACAAACCTTTAAAAAAGCCTATAAAGTCGTCATGATTCTGAATGCATACAGGAACAAAATAACATTTTTGCCTCTCATGAACTAAAACTTTGTTGTATTAAGTGGGGTACCTACAAGCCCAACTACACTCTCATGTCCATCAACATAATTTCATTGCATCTGATATTGATTTAAATCAGGATTGTTTTAAATCATGAGGGTTGGAACAGACTGTAAGATTAATAAAAATATGCTACCAAAGTTTTGTGGAACTGAATGGAAAGTTGCCTATCTTCCAGAAGAATCAGAAATTAGACCAAAAGCATCAGAATAGATACTATACAATATTATTTTTACTCCTAAAATAACCACCAAAATGGTTATGCAAAGTCAGTATGCATTTAACTTAATAAGAATAGTTATTTTTTTCTGTATAAGAAATGAAGTTTCATCAGATTTCACTTTAAAAAAAAGCAATTATGGTATACTAAAACTTTCTAACTAAATTCACATACTCTGAATTAAGTGATTAACTCTTCAGGTTGCTCCACTTTTCAGTGTAATCAAGGGAATCTTTTTCAGTAATTCAAAGGAGGCTAGGTTTAACTCTTGCAGACAGAGTTGGTGGAGGTTAGGAATTAAATTCGCTAGCACACACAGAAGAGAAGAGTCGTGTGTTTATACCAAACATGCTCCATAGAAACCACTTTTGGATGGCAACTTATAACACCCTAAGTTAAGCTGCAGGAGGAGGAGGAGGAGGAGGACAGAGACATGTTTTCATAGAAGCTTAAATTATATCATATTTGGTTCTAGTTTGGCAAATTTTGTCCAAAACCACATTTTGGACACTGTCAAAAGAATTGTTTAACTCATAAACATTTCACTGTAGTGACTGCACTAAAAAAAAAAAAAAAAAAAAAAAGGATTCTGGTCATGAAGCCTTAAAAAAAAAATAACAATTCCTTCGCAAGCACTAACCCAACTGTTATCATGCAGCTGCAAGAGAGAGGATTTGCACCTCTCTTATTTTGAGCACAAGCTTCACATTGTGTCTCTCATCCTACAGTTCTACTGTCCTAATTACTGCCCCAGGATATCCCTGGGTGGGCCATACCCTTTTCTGTGAAACCAGATCATCCAAATGACAAAATCTGTAAAACTCGTCTAGGAAAATAAATAAATAGACTTTATCTGCAGACATACCACTGATCACATAAAGCTGCCATTAACATTTTATTAATTAAAAAAAAAAAATACTGCCTACACTGATTCAGAGAATGTAGTTCATCAAGAATGTCATTTCTAAATAACTAAGATCTCCTTGGGCAAGAAGGAAAACACATGCTTTCAAAATTGTCTGGGTCTGTGGAATACGGGTCTGAAACAATGTCAGTGCAGGAAGAATGAAATCGCAAACCTATTGGAAAAACAGTATTTTTCAGTTCACTTTACCCACTTGACTATATTAACTATGCTATGTTAAACCTTCAATGCAAAAATGTGTCAGGTATTCTTTTTCAACTGTTTATATTACTTGCCTTTCCAGAGTATTTTTTTAAATGTTTAAGTATCTCCCTCTACTCCAAGCATTGCCACTCCACCATAAAAATAAATACATAAATAAAATTTGATATTGGTTCACATAGGACCCTAGTCAAAATAACTTAAAACTCCAGTCTTTCTGAAAGAAACACCTGAATAGACCTAGATAATACAGTACCACCTCCTAGTTCCATGCTCAGGAGGGAGCTGGCTGCACCCATGGTTTGCAGCCTTAAAGCACTACTCAGAGCTCCATCCTGAAGATCCAAGGAGCACTGTTGTGCTTTACCCCAGCAGTTTGCAAAGTATGATGATCTTAAACGGAAAAGTGTATGTGTGGGAGGGGTGTCAATAAAGTCACAAGATGCTGAATAATTCTTTCCTGTTAGCCGATGAACTCTTACATATTTTTCCATGGATACCTCACATTATTTTATAGACCTGTGGCTAAAAGCAAAATCTATACAAACAGAGTTAGACTGGTGATAGAAGACAGTAAAGCACAAAGCCTAAAAAGAATGAGATGCAATCTCTTCAACGCGTTTCAGTTGACTTTATGGATTTTAGGATTTACTACTAGATTTTATTGCACAGCAACAAGGGTTAAGATACAAAGCATACTACAAATTAATCCTTTCATAGAGGACTGAATATGCCTTTTGACTCCATTTCTGTATTGCCTTAAGTTTAAAAGACTATCAGAAAAAAGGCTGTGCTACATGGAGATACGTACCTCTCCAAGTAAGCCTAATGATTCAATATACTCAGAAAGTAGAAAACATGCATGTGAAAAGGGCTCTCCACACTTCTTAAGCTCTGCTCAAAGCTGTTGTAGAACCTACCCTGGCACACACAAACACTCCTTAAAAGGTCTCCTCACCAATAAAACACCTAGGTGATATGTTATGGAGTACAGATAGTTATGCTGACTGCAGGACAGAATACACCCTCCTGCACTTTTTACATCAGCCTCTTCTTTCTAGAGCTGGTATATGACTTTCATGTACTTTCACCACTCCACCTTCCACCGCTAAGGTTTTCCTCCGGGAAAGATGATTTTGGCCAATGTGATGTTTATAGAACCAAGTTGCTGGAAAGTTTCATTATGGACTACAGTCGCAAAAAGAATAGAAACTTTAAACCATGCCTTACTCTAGGGACGAAGAAAGCTATACACCAAGTTTTCTGATGTTTACTAGGCTGCTTTACAAAATTAGGCCAAAGAACAGATAGAAGTGGTTGCAGCCTTTCTTTCTACGATGCCTTTGTTAGCAGGAGCTTTTCATGACAGTTTTTTCACAGTAATTATCAACTAACAAAATATTTTATCATCATCTTTGGCTTCCAGATTAATGTATAACTAGGAGAAAAGTGGATCATGGGTCACAAAACAAGAGGCAAGCCTAGCTGTCTGGCACAATGACACAAGACATAATTCAAGGTTAAATGAAAAGATTTCATTACACTCAATGTTTGTCAACAGTTCAGTCTTTTATACTACAATATATGCAAAACATTTAAACAGTTGTCCTTCCAGTTATCTATCACTGCATGAATCACCTCTAACGCAACACAGCACAATACATACTGAGGAGAGTTGCTGTCCTGCTACGCAGACACAGGGACAAGAAACATACAGGAGGAGTCTTGTCTTCGGCAAATTAATAACAAAATGTTCCCAATTTAGTGGATTTATTACAATTCTCTGAGGGAAATCAAGAGTACCTTTTAAAGCATTTCTTTATCATATGAGTCATGACCCATATGACAGAAGCTTCTGTCTGTGGTTAAATGTGTACACTCTGTTGCTGAAATTAATGGAATATTTATGACAAAAAACATTCTCACGAACCTTTGCAGAATGGGATTTTAGTTTCAAGTCCTTGAGTTGCACTCAAATATGAACTGGAAACCAGTGAAGATCTCGGAGCACCACTGTGAGAATTCCCTCCATTCCCTAATCTTCACTGATAATTTTAAATAGCTTCCCCCCCCCAAAAGAACATCCTACTAAAAAAGAACAGTAAGCATCTTGAAATCCAAAATATAGTGATGTGGCCTCTATCCAAAACTAATTTTAAATAGTCTTTTACACCTTAACTCAGACATTTTACCTTTATCTAACACTCCAGGAGAGAGAACAAAGTCAGGTCAACCTTATGTTCACAACGTAAGCAGTTCATCGCCTCCAACCAAAACTCTAAAGCCCCCTCGTGTTTTTCTCCACATCAATCCAATGGAGAAAAGCTTAGTAATAGTCTGTTTTTATAGAAAGGAAGCTAAGACTCACAGTTTGAGATCAATGGACCTACAAATTTTTGCACCATGTTGAAGATGCTCTAGAAATTTTTTTCATATGTTTATTATTAAACATTCAAAACCACATGTTTCCTATCATCTGTGAGAACTCAACACTCTTGCAAATGAGACAGAAGTTGGGTATTTGCAGGAGAAGGACAAGAGAATCAGTGGTTACCAGTGAAAACTTCAGTTTAAGATGACACGTCCAACACCACAGACAAACCTTGCAGCACAAGCAGGGACAGAATCCAGTCCTCTGAGCTGCATTCCTCCCCCCTGCTTTTTTTCTTTAAACTAGCAGACTGTTCATTTTAATGCAGTCTCCTGCCTCATTTGCTCCACATCTCTGTTTCTGTAACAGGGGAGGCAGAGGGTTTACAAACAAAAGATAACAGCGTTTCATTTAAATGGCAGTGCTTGACATTGCAGCCTACCCTTCTTTAAACACCCTTCTTTAAACTCTGAAGGGATTTTAAAAGCACAATGAAATCAACAAGAAATCCACCATGACGAGGCTCAGAATTTTCAAGGCCCCACAACGATCTCCACCACTTGAGCTGATGACTGACAGCTGTAACCCCCGTGGTCTCCCTGCTCCGCTCACAAAGCATCAGAACACAAGTTCCCTGCCTTCAGTCCCGACGCACAAATGCAAGGTGTCAGACATGAGGAATTATGAGAGCTGGAAGTATTTTTTTTCTTTCTCACAAAACAGCATGCGCTAAATGTGCCAAAAGCCATCTTTCTGGTAAAAAGCTCACATGCTCCTGCTCGAAAGCACAGGAGTGCTAGGCCTCCAATATAAAAGTTTGGTTTTTTTTTTTTTTTTTTTAAACATTATGCCAAACTGTTCTCTTAAAATTCCCTGCACAGTCCTGACTGAAATCTTGCAAAAATACTCAACCTCAGATAGGTAACCATTATGGAAACCAGCAGCCTCTCTCACCAAAAGATGACAACATTGCAACCATCCAAAACAGTACAGGAAGAAGAAAAAAAAAAAAATCACTCTAGCTCTTGGTCTGCGCTGTAAGACACTCAAGCACCAAATGAATTATTACAGAGCTGAAGCTATAGGTTGTTCTTAAGTGTCAGCTGAACCAAATTCTTCATCCTGTTGAAATCAGTGGCATAACTCCGCAGCCACTGTTCATTCCGTGCCTCTCTGGCCCCAATATAGGTAGCGGGGGTGTGTTTGTTTAAAAACAATTTTTTTTCCTGAATGTTTCAAATTTACCTATTATCATCAATCAACAGGACATAGGATAGTATATGTCTCCTAAATACAACATTTGGAATTAGTCACAAAATAATTTACCCCATATACTTCTCCAGGAGCTAAAAGGTTTGCCTTAGAAACACTGGCTTTATTCCACTGTGAGGTTAAGAGGAAAGCCTTAAAATATTAGCTTTTGAATTGAATTTAGACAATTTCTGAAACGAAATCTCATCTCCCTTACTGAATCTAGTAATCAATCCAAATATTTTTCTTGAAAGCTATTTTTCTTCTGCCCCAGACAGAGATAACAAGCGTACTGAATCATCCATACGTTTCTTCATTTTTCACACATTTAAACTTAAATCTCACAGCAGTTTGGCTCTGACGCCAAGGGGAAATGACCATACAAGTCTGATTGATTCTCTAAGAAAACATCACTTTAACTTTACAGTGCTTTTTGAGATCAGAGTCTTTCCTTCAAAGACTTTAATAAAGGTCATTTTTATAGGATGAATATAGAAATAGAAGAAATGCATTTAATTTGAATTGTTAATTACACATTGACAGTTTTTTCCACTATTATGATAGGGGGAAACAATCATATCAGATTTTCTTCCAAGTAAGAATCAACATCTCTCCTTAGATGAATTAAGGCTAGCTATTATTTTAGGGCTCCAACAGAAATCGAAAGAAAAAAAATTCAGAGAATATCCTCTTTGGAGAAAGAGGTGTATTTTGCTTTATTAACATACCACACAATAATAATTCAGTTCCTTATTCTAAATAAAGTGCCCAGTCACAATACATCTCAAATAAATAATATTACTGGAAACAGAGTCTAGAATTATCTTCTGATGTATTAATGCATTATAGGCATAAGATAATCCTTCTAATTATAACCAAGAAAACACAACACACCTTGTAAAGTCAGTAAAACATAAAAGGAAGAGTCTCTCTCCCCAAGCAACAAATATTTTTGGGCCTAAATATATTGAACTAAGTGCTTATTCCTGCACAGACTTCTAACGCAAACCAAACTGCCAAAGAAAGAAATATGGTACAGTATGCTTCAATGTCAAAGTTAAATCAATCTTCAGTTTCAATTTGTATCTTAAAATGCAGCTGAAAATACAGGGCTTTAGAAATGCCCAGGAAGAAACATGCGCTTAATTCAGAGGTGGCTCATGAATGCCCTACCTGCACATGAGTATCTTCAACTGAAGGTATGAACTGCAAATAGCAAACGTACAACAGCTCTTTTTAAGAAAAAAAAAAAAAAAAAAAAAAAGCTTCATTTTAAACAAGTAACATTAACAAGTATGAATAACTACCATTTAAGTATACTTACACATACAAGCTGCATGTGTGAAATGACTTTCTTAGTTCCAGCAAAGCCCTGGATAACTCCAATGAGAACAAAGAAAACTCGAAGTATTTGCACATGTACATGCACACATAAGCACTAGCTGCAGCATGGAACTCATTCCCACAGTTATCTGGGAAGGATGTAGCATAACCCTTAGTGCAGGCCATTCGTAAGATCTGTAAATGACTGAACTTCTGTACCTTTTAAATCACAGGAAAGATTGCATGACTATAGATTTTCTTCCAACCTGAAGGCTGGATATCTGATGCAACTGTTCTCCATTGTTACACGGCATAAATACAGAATTCCCCAAACTGGTTCCCATACATGGGTAGAGGTGGTACCTAGCTTATTGTATTGTAGATTTAACGGGAATTTCAGGGAATCTTAAATTTTCCCTGTTCCTAACAATAAATAGGCTTTGTAACCTCTTTTAAAAGCAGTCCTGGCAGACAGCTTACGTTATTCTTCTAATGCCGCTGGCCCCACGGTTCTAAATCTTTATCTGCATCACTACCCTCCTCAAACATATTACTGACATTTAATACTTATGGGAGATGGAAAAGTCACGACCTCTTCCATCAGGAAGTTGTTCATCACTGGATTTTATCCAAGGGGAATGTTAATGATGATACAGAAAGGCGATCAAGCATTTTTCATAAATATAAAAAGCCTCTCCTGTTAAGGATACGTTTCCGGCTTACTGTGGGAATTACAGTCAGAGGTGACATATTAACCTTGGTTTGTTTACATGAACTCTTATCTTCAAGTATAGAAAAACAGAATCAACAGTATTCTACCTGACAGCTGATGGACTGCTCCAACTTGTCCATTCAAGTCAAAAGTAAGACCAAGGCTGAGCATGAAGGATTGGACGAGGCGCCTGTGCTTTCATTGTGCTGCGCAAACGTACTCCAAATGGTGAAACTTCTCTTTGCCAGGCAAACCTATTATGGGAATTATCAAAACAGATGAAGAACTACCCTAGTGGGTCAGGCCCGGGGTCCACCTGGCCACATGCTCTGTCTCAGCAGCATGAGACACTATTGCAAAGAACACCTAAGTGCCCTGTCTGTGATCCCTCTGACTTCCTCAGGAGGAATGGCCTGGATCTTTCTCTCAATAATCTTCCTGAGGATGTCCAAGATTTTTTTGTTAGTCTTTTTGGCTGCATCACTGATAGGATGTCTTCAAGAAACTGCCAGTGATAACCCCAAGTGATAACACCAAGACTCCTTTCTTCCCCGAGTTTTAACTGGCAGTTCCGAGTTCAAAATCACAGTGGCACATGTTCCCCACACAATGTGTTACTTGCATTATTTATACTGAAGCTTATCTGTCACCTTTTTGCCCATTCAAATAGTTTTTCAGAGTTACTTCTAAAGCACCATGAGCTATAAGAGACAACACTGAACTTGAGACGGTGCTGTCAAACACAGCTACATTAAGAAATATCTAGTAACCTACATATAAAGGAATAAAGGATAAAGGAAAATCTAAGAGGTTGTACTGGATAAATCTGGGAATCTCTTTCACAGTGATATTAGGCATTTATTATTATTTGTTTGTGTCAGAGTGGTAAACTACAAATTCAAAGAGAAAAGTGTCATTCCTTTCCTGCAGTAACTGACTAGGACTTGCAATTGAAGAAAAAAGTTAAGTTTATCATGTCTAGAAGACTTGGAAATCATAAGAAATAGCTATTTCTTTCCATCTACTATGAAATTACAGAAGTGATGTGATTGCATTAGCCTAGAGAGGACAAGACGAGACATCTATTACTATCATCACACTCATCATGTTCTATTCCTGTTGAGAGAACTCCAGTTCGCTTTTGCAAAATTAATGCAGTCAAAATTAATGCAGTTCAGTTAAATAAAAAAATGCTAGCCTAAGCTTCACAGCTGTTTACATAGCAAGTACCAAGACAGCGCCTCACTGTTGAGCATATAAGGCTAACTGCTGACTTTGGCCAAACTGCTTCCCTATCGAAGATGGCTGTTAACACATAGCACATCTAAGACCAAGGAGGGTCAGCTCCAGATCAGTTTACACTTGACAGAGCTTGCCTGAAGGCAATAAGTTAGGTATGAAGAATATGACCTACTGCATAGTAGGTCTGCTAGCATTTTGTAGCTCCCTCTCTGTGGCCCCTACGCAGCTAAAAAGCTAGTGAAAAGAACCAGCAGAGCTCCCTGTGGCTTTTCCTCCGTAAGGGAATATTCCCCTTGTTTCCTGTTCTCTTGAGATGACAATAAACCTGCTCTCAAATCCACTATCTGAAGCACAGAGCAAAAATATATGAAGACACCCAACAACGCAAATTTTAGGAGAGAGGTACTTTGTTCCATTTCAGAGATCTTTTTGTCTTTCTCCAGCGCATTCCTTTGGCTATTCAAGTCAGCTTAATGGGAAGCTGCTCTTTGAATTATTTATTAAAAAAAATAAAAAATAAGAAAGGGACAAAAAGCAATCTCCTCCTTTGCCATACTAGAAAAGGATTAATTTTGCTCAATTTTAAAGTGATCAGCAACTTAATAGGTGTTAAACAAAGTTAAATCCTTATGTATCATTATATATATATATAAAATATATATTTTTGCTGTTCACGCAAATAAAGACTGATTACACAATAAAAATTTTGTGAGGTATGTGCCTACATAATGTCCACTTATCAGTAGGCTATTGCTCTTTGGGACCTATTTTGCAGGATGACAAATACTGTTGTATTACAGCATATTTAAGATCTTTCACTTTCAAAAATTAATAGCAATTTCATCCTACATTGTCTACTGTATTTCAGAACCACTATGATAATATTGAATTATTTAGCAATCAGATAAATTAGATTCTGCCCTGGGTACAGTAATTTAAATCTAGTACAGCATATGATAGAAGGCATCTGGT